>NC_063066.1:1672691-2030191 GCF_018812025.1 Megalobrama amblycephala
CTTGCTTGGATGTGATGGATCATTCCTGATTGAGATCTCATAGCAGCTCAAGTTGGAGATCATGATGTTTGCAAACATTGGCCTTTTTCCACTTGCTTCCAGTTTTTAGTCTGAATTTACTCTCTGTCTATATCCTCCTGAGACCCCGAATAAAAGTTATTATAATGTTTAGAGCATAAGAAACAAATTAAAAACAACATTTTTGAAAAATTATATTTTATTCATACGTTACGCTCTGCTGTGCACACAATCAGGTCTAAGTTGTTTAAAAAATAAAATGGCATGAAATGACATGTATTAATTTTTAGGCTTCAGGGTTGTTTTTAACCAAACTTTGTATAAAAGATGATTCTCAACTATGTTGTGAAAGATATAATGGAATTAATTGATATACCATTTTACTTTATGCATTATGTAAAATAGTCAAACATGGATTTTCCCAGTCAATGCAATGCATCTGTACACTGTATGTAATTTGCATAATAATGTGTTCTTGGAGCAACATGCAATGAAAACAGAAGTGTAATAATGGGATTAATAATTGGCAACATCTTAATAATAATATCTAATAATTAATAGGAATATTTATATATAATTTCTTTCCCTGTTCACTTGTTGTATCTCCCAAAATCCCATGATTTAAGTCCTGAAAATGTATCTGATTTAAATGATAATTACAAAATATTATCATATTTCCATAAGAGTGCTAATTTTCATTTTCAGTCATATTTAAAGACCAAGAAGTTGTTGTTGTCATGGCGAAACCCTGCCCTGAATGTGCTCTTTACAGGACATTAAAACTGTGACATGATGTCAGAGAAATTCACTAAAATATAGTGTCCACTAGGACAGAAGTCTATTCCCGGGTCGCAGGAGGATATGCATTAATTCATCTTTCCGGTTACACCTGTGAGCACAGAAGTGTTTTCTAATGCATTTTCTGACCGCTGAAGATGAGTTTCTTTAGGAGTGGTTGAGCTGGTCTCCAATCGCTTAATTGCTTTTGCTCTATCAAGTGCAAAACTGTGAAAAGTTCTACAGTGGTTCCTGACACGAGTCTGTCATTAGTGTTGTTCTCGCTCTGAATCGATACTGTATCTGAACCTCCAGCGCTTGAAGGTGTTTGTGTGTAACTTCCTGTGCTCCTGTCATGAGGAACATCTGCTTCTACTCCTCTAATCCGTCGACACCAAACCTCTTATCCTCTTCCCAAACATTATTCCAGTGCTTTTTAGTTCTTTCCTGTTATTTTGGGCAGAATTACTCCTGTGGAAACCCACATGTACGTGAAAATAAGCTTGTACAGTAAATGGTTTGATTGTTCCAGTGGACGGTTTGAGCTGGTTTGTGAGTTTGTCCACTCCTCGTTTCCAGTTAGAAGGTTTTTTACATTTTATTTGTCTTGCTAAGAGAACCTTCAGTGTGAGTGTGTGTGTATTGTGTAGTCCATATCATGTTGGCCTTATTTCTGTACTAAACCATTGAGCTCCTGAGGCTGTTTCGTGTCTGAATGGACTCGTCACAAACGGTGACCTCTGCGGCTTTCAGTTACAATAGACACTCGTGAGCTTCTCCGACATTCATTGGGCGAATCTCACAACAGCTGTCAAGAAATGGCTGTCATATTTTGCCTCATTATTTCTAAGAAAAAGAAAAGTATCATTTTACAATTTCTTTTTTTGCATATAATAATTTAAGCATTTTTAAGGACTGTTCACATCAAGGACGATAACTAAAAGAATACTGTCGTCCACAGCACAACTATAACGATAACGGCAAAGAGAAATGATATTGTTGGAATCTCTTTCAAAATGATTTTTTTCCCAGTTGAAAATATCGACAGCCAATCAGAATCCATCCTGCTTTAATGAGCTTGAGTTTTTAAAGAGACAGGCGACAAAACTGCAGTGCTAATAATAAATAGGGGTATAGTATCGATGCATCGCGATACGTGTGAATTGTTTCTGATATTTTCCAAATGCATCGCAAATCAATTCTGAGCTTAGTTTTTAACAGCAGATGGCGCTCTAGGCTAGTTTTTATCTCACGCTCAAATGCTCATGAAGAAGAGCGCTCGTGCGTTCGTCTGAGTCTGAGAATGTATTTGCAGCTCAGAACGTTTTTATGACGCAAAATTAATGTAAACAGCCCACTGCAAACACTCTTGTAATTCACTTCAACCTTTTCGAACTTTATGAATGATTATTTTAGGTTTTAGTGGTGTGTGTAAGGAACTGGAAGGAAGCAGAGTACGGCTGTTTCTAAAGCACGCAGCGCCATCTGCTGTTAAAACTAAGCTCAGAATCGATTCGAGAGAGAATTGTGATGCATTTGGAAAATCTCAGAATCGATCCAGAATCATTTCTCGATTCGCGATGCATCGATTTATTTTCCCAGCCCTAAACAGAACGATATCGTCCGCTGGTATGGATGCTAATATAGTTATTATTATAGTTTCTTTATAGTTATCGTTCTTGGTGTGAACAGGCCTTATGTCTACTGCATTTTATTAATATTTTATATAACAACAAAACAGCATTGTTCCCTCAAAGGAAGAGTTTTAGAAATGAAAATGGAATAATAATCATCATAATGGGGAAAAATGTGTGAAAAAAAGAAAATTTTGGCCGATACCGATAACCGATAATTCTTGATATTTGAAAGCCGAAAACCGATATATTGGCCGATTAATCTTAATCTCAATTTTCTTATATAATTTTTAGAGCCTGATTACAAAAACAAACATTTCACCATTAAATCCATGTCCCAAACACACGATAATAATGTTCACATTATAATATTATGTAACTTATATGACAGACTTGCGCTGCAGATGTTGCACTTACTGTATTTTCCTTTTTGAAGTGATTTCAATCATTTTTCACGCAATTCAAAACCATCATGGTGAACAGTGCGCATCTGAAGTGTCTCAGCTTAAGGAAATTATCCATTATTTATCAGCTTTAAAATATCGGCCAAATTTTCTTATCGAGCCGATAACGATAACATTAAAAATGAACATATATCGGCCGATACCGATATGGTGGCTGATATATCGTGCATCCCTAATATCAATATTAGTGTGGTAGAAAAAATACGCTTTACTTTCTTTGTAAAATATTTTTTTCTTTTTTTCTCCACTATATAAACCAGATGTTTATCATAGGATTCACCGTTACTGCTTGGCAGGACGTATATAAATTAAATAATTTAATTATTTCAATAGTTTGGGTGCTCTTACCGTAAGGGAACACTTTGTATGTATTTTGTAAATAGTTTTGAGCTTGTTATCACAGCAGTCATGTGGTGAATCTGCTGATGCATCGCTGGAGCTGGAAGAATTAAAACACAAACATCTTGAGCCTGTTCAGACACGCCTGTACAACACTGATCAAAGCAGACATGGTTCTGGCCGTCACTGATGCGGGATGTCCAGCTCCTCCAGCCAAACCTATAATGACCCTAAACACATCTCCACCCGTCAGGTCCAGAGCTGGTCACCTGGACTAACACTCTTTATAATCACACGGCTTTAGTAGAAGATTTGTGAGCTCACACTGGAATCTCTCAAGTAGTGTTTTGACTAGCTTTACTAAAGAGGATAGTTGAAAGACATCTTTTTTATTCACATAAAAGAGCACCGTTCTGCTAAAATCAGATTTTTTTGTGTTTAATTGGGGAAAGAAAGTCATGCAGGTTTGAGAAGTGAGTGATGAAAGAATTGTCATTTTTCGGTGAACTGTCACTTTAAGCCGGCAGTGTTTGGGAAGAGGTCGAGTCAATCAGCAGTGAGACAGATCCGTCTTCTCCAGGTGAAACATCACCGGAGAGACGGAGAGAAAGCTCTCATTATCTGCATCCTGAAAGAGATCAAGATCTGGCTTGACCTCTTGGTTCTTTGCATTGACTTCTTCTTAAGTCTCTTTTCTTTCTCTCGGTGGCTCTCCAGAGGAGTGAAGCTCAGCCGGTGTCACGTATCCTTTCATTCCGGCTCGAGCTGATGTGATTCCTCAGTGATACTCCCCAGTTACCCAGAATCCTCCCAGCAGAGATGAGGCGAGGAATCTGAGCAACCTTGTATTGATTTAGTCTTTTGAGGAGAAAAAACGGGTCGAGTAACCAGAGACATTGTTGGGCTTCTTCTGGCAAGAATTAGCGTAATTTATTGGTTTGTGTAAGACTGGAGCTGCTTCTGAAATTCTGGTTTCTCAAATCAAACTCAGTTCTCAATTTTATTGATGTAAGTCTGTTTTTTGTTTTTGACTCTTCATATACTTTTATAGCAAACAAAATTCCCTTAAAATCAAACATGAAATGTGTAAATATTGCCACGGACTGTGTAGACCCAACAAGGGAAAAATGTGTTTCTAAACATCATCTGATTTCTGATAAAGTGAAGCTGAGTTTTGTGTTCATCACTCATCAGTTTCATCTTTCAGGTCATCTTCTGTCATGGAGAAGTAGTTTTGTAAGTGTTGACCTGCTATAACAACACCACGTCTGGTTCAGTGGATATCTATAGATGACTATTAATATCCTGTTTTAGTACTGCGGTTTGTCATTGTCACAGTACACTGCAGTGTGAGAGCAAAATATTTTCGTCTACATTTGCGCTCTTGTGTACAGTACTTTGCTGGCCTGAAGTCACACATTTCTGTTTGGAGAAACAAGAACCGTTTCCCTGAAGCAGCAAGTCTAACATCACATCTCATCCCACCTACAGTATTTCAGACGAAGCCTTTGATTTCTGCAACGCTGGAAAATGAAGACAGTCATAAATTAAACTTGCTGTATAAAACAGAATGTCATTGAAGATTGGATTAGGTGTTTTTACAGATAAACTAGACCGATAACCGATATTTTGAACCGATATATACACTGATCAGGCATAACATCATGAGCACTGACAGATGAAGTGAATAACACTGATCATCTCTTCATGGCTGTGGCTTTTTCAGCAGGATAATGAAAGCAGAAATGGTTCAGGAATGGTTTGAGGAGCACAACAACGAGTTTGAGGTGTTGACTTGACCTCCAAATTCCCCAGATCTCAATCCAATCGAGCATCTGTGGGATGTGCTGAACAAACAAGTCCACCTCACAACTTACAGGACTCAAAGCATCTGCTGCTAACATCTACAGATGCACACCTTCAGGGGTCTAGAGGAGTCCATGCCTCGACGGGTCAGGGCTGTTTTTCGATACTGATAACCATAAAAACGCTTAATATCGGCTAGACCGATAATCGGTTGACCCCTAGTTTGGATTAATAAATGAAAAGTAGGGATGCACACTGAATAAACTGCAATTTATAGACTAGTGTCTGTGAATATTAAAGCTCAAAAAAATCTATTCACAAAACATCTTAAGGCTAAAAGTAGCTCCTAAATCGCAGATTTAGGAGAAACACTTAAAAATAATGGCCGTGTCAGTCCTAATTTCAGTATTTCACAAAGCATTTTAGTGCTAAAACTATCTCCTAAATCTGTGAAACATTAGGAATAGTCAAGAGGACTCCTAAGATCACCAAGACCAAATCACAGACAGTCCTAATCCACCTAAAGACACTGAACACCATTGAGGCAACAGCGACAGAGCCTTGGGTGCTCAACTTTTTCTTCATAAATGCAATACATTTTGATTTATAGATTTGAATTTATGATGAGGCACCAAAAATAAATCTTTAACAAATATTGTCCGATTACCCGTGGCAGTGGTTTTCATGAGTTCACACTTACAAATGATTGAATAGAGTAATAAAATACATAATACGCGTATTTGGTGTGCTGTCCAAGGGGATCGAGGGCTCCGAGCTTGAAATTCAGCCCAAATCCAGAGTTCTCCTCGTATCCCCAGCCGAGAGTGAGGGACGGGGTGGCGGAGGGATGCAGAAAACTGTCGAAGTAACTATAGGTGAGTCGGCTCTGTGTCTATACTCCAGATTGACCGTTTGAATGGGTTTCTCCCAAACTTTATTTATAATTATTACATAATTTGTCGCTTGAATTCTGCATTCTCTCGAGACATCCAAGAGGTGGAGAATTCACTGTATATACTAGTTTAATTAGTGACACTTAGCCTACATTTTAAAACCTTTATTTGAATATGGCAACATTTGTATTTTAAAACCTTTATCTTAGCTAAGAACTTTTACTGCCTTTTAGGAGAACTCTTAGTGGTAAGATCAAATGTTTTTTGTGAATACGGCCCCCGAAGTCCACATGTTCTGCATGTCTCGGTTCGGTCTGCTACACATACTGACGCTCGCGGTGCCGTCTCACGATATCAACACATGAACTCACGCCATTTAAAGAGGCACTTCCTCTGATGCTGATCTCTTTGTCTGGAGTGCGTGTTGAAGCATGTCTCAGCATGACTCTGTGCTGCCGTGAGTTTCACTCCAGCTAATTTATGCAATAATGTGTTCTTCTGCCATTTATCATTGCTGCTGTTTCAGCACATCCACTACATTCGAGTCATACTTCATGATCAGAGGTGTAAAGAGTACCTGAAAACCATACTTGAGTAAAAGTACAGTCACCAATTCCAATACGACTTGAGTAAAAGTCTTAGAGTATCTGATTTTAACAGTACTTGAGTATTTTACTCATGCTGAATGTAGGCTCAGAGATGCACTAGTCCTGAGAGACATGCCAGTGAAAATAAGAAACAATTGATTTGTAAGATGAGAAATCAAGTTTATTTTCTAAAATCAAAATAAAACTGAACACCTCAATGTTGCAATAAATCAAGGTCGACACAACAACCTTTTAAACGTCTACAAACTCTGAAGTCTCAGTTAAGCTCTAGTGCACAAAAAGGCCATGAGTAAACCAATATCCGTCAAAACGGTCTTGTCAATATAGCGGATAAATAAAACAATGTGAAGTAAAATGAAATAGTCAAAGTCTACTGTATGTGCTGGTTTCGGCCTCATCACCGGCTGCAGTCATTTCCTCATCTAATAAATCAAACACCTGCGATCAGAAACTACCTGCTAATGCACTCACATTCACGTAAAGTATCCTTGTTGACAAGTTTTGGGTGAGAAAAGGCAAAATGCACAAGATGTAGTACCTTCAATGCCCTTAGATGGCGATTTCGCTTCTTTATAGCAGAAACAAACTGCTGCAGAAAAAGTTAGGTGTCATGAAAAATGTAATTTGTAATTGCATCATTAATCAGAAATGTAGAGTAAAAAGTACATTTACTTGCTCAAAAATGTAGTCAAGTAGAGAGTAAAAGTTGCTAATATCTTTGATACTCAGTACAACTACAAAGTAGCCAAAAAGATACTTAAGTACAATAACTAATTACATTTACTCAAGTACTTTACACCTCTGTTCATGATCATAGAGATGGTCAGGTGGACTGATCGTCGACTGGCCCATTAGTGATGTTGAGTAGTGAGTATTTAGATTTGTTTTTTTTTTTTTGTTTTTTTTTTCAGCATGTGAACAGTAAAAGTTGAACTGTCTGGACCTTAAAACATTAATATGCATGTGTAATTTTGCAATTTTTCCTCAGATGTAATACATAAGATGTTTAATTTCAGTAGTCTGTCCTGGTTTAAGATTCTGTAGCACAAACACTGAAGTTGAGCTGTATGCTGTCTTGGTTTACTGTTGCTTGGAGACTTTTGTCACAGTCGCGGCCCCGAGAGCTCGTGACACTCCTCTGTTTCCAGACCTAAAGAGCCGTGTGACCGTCTGCGAGAGCACTTCGAGTAAAGCTCTGTCATCCTTAGTGCACTTTTAGAGTAACAGATTAACAAAATCAGTGACCGATCAAGAAAAGATTGGCTTGATTTTAGCAGGGAAGGTGTTTTCTTGTAGGAGTTTTGTCGTTCATGTTAACCAGAGTGCTAGTCTCATTGTTCTGGTGTGTGTTGCTTGAGTTCAATCCAGATTTGTGTGTGTGAATGTGTGAATGTATGTGTGAGTCTTGCACCTTTGGAAAGACTTGAATTATTCAGGACTCCAGACCACTTGAAACCCTCCCTCAATAGAGGCCCGTCTGAAAGAGAGCCAGCGCTCAATCCAGCCGACTGAAGCACATCTAAATATTTCATTCATCCAAGGCCACAAATTCTGCTAAAGCACTGATCAGTTCGCTGCGAATGCTAATGAGGGTTTAGACTTTACTACCTGACTTCAGACGGGCAGCTCAGAGTCTGGAGTAAAACAGGCAAATATCATTTCTGTGTATGTCGTACTAGTATTGACTGATGGGAAAAACGCTGACCTGCATCATCAATAAGATGTTTACTGGATTTGGGCTTGTCTTATATTAGTACTTAGTACAAAACTGGTAAAAATGACTGGCAGGCAGCAGAGGAAAGCCTCGTTTTGCCCTTCAGGTGGGTGTTCCTTATAAAACTATAACTGTACAGTAGATATTGTAGTGCCAGTGAAACTGCTTGTTTCAAATTTTGCATCAATGAAACGGCTCCATGTAACAGTTTCAGTGGAAGAGGTGTTTATCACACAGTCTGTGTTCGGTGAGGTGCTGCACATGCGCTGTGTGTGTGTGTGTGTGTGTGTGTGTGTGTGTGTGTGTGTGTGTGTGTGTGTGTGTGTGTGTGTGTGTGCCTGTAGGCAGGAACAGTCTTGTCTCTCTTAATTTAGCCCCAGTGTTGCAGCTCATGTAGCTCTTTTCTTTCTCTCATTATATGATGTGGCTCTCTGCCAAAGGCCGGATTATGCAAGCCGCTCTCCCTCCTGACAGCACCCACTTGCAAACACATGCAAACACACACACAGTAACTGATGAGAGGGCAGGTTAGCAGGTGGCATCATTTATAATTGATGCGACTGATGTTTTACCTGTGATTTCCATATGGGGAAGCGCAGGTGTGTTCACCCCATGTGCATTCAACATTTACTTCTATTTCACTGCGGAGCAAATCTGTCTTGTGGATGTTTACAAGACATCCACCATCATTGAGGAGGAGTAACAAGGCAAATCTAGAAGTCTCTTGTTACTATAGACGGAGCTGAGTCACAGTTTATGTTGGGCGTCTTTAACTGCTGTGCGCTTGTACGCATGTGTTGATGTTGTATTGAAAAACATTTACCTTGTGGGTAAGGTTAGGACAGGTTTGGTGGTATGGGTGGGTTAAGAGTCAACAGTGTAATTATAGATGTAAAAATATAGCTGCAAGCAGCATTTATCGTGGTTAAGCACAATGAAGGCATGATAAGTCATGCCAGCATGGCTGGGAGCGTCAGACCAACTGCATAAATGAGCAATTAAAGACATTAAAATGATTTCAGCCAAAATGGCTGAAACATCATAAATATAAACGGTAGTAATATGATTTAATTGTTTATCATGTTTGACCAATAGGTGGCGCTGTGGCTAAATTGATGTGGTGTGGTCAGAGTAAGGTGTCAATGACGCATGCAAAGTTTTGTGTTAATCACAACATCTGAAATGAAAACGGAAATCTATCGACACATTTTTGCTGGCATAGTCTGAAGATTATACAGTTCGATTTTGGTGAAAATCTGAGCAATGGTCAAGGAGGAGGAGTTCGAAAAAGTAAAAATTTTGGTAAACTATGGCAAAATTGGTATCTATATTCTCAGCATGACCCATAACAATGGCTTTATTACAATAAGCAAAACTAATCGGAAGCTATTAGCAATTTTTGAAGTTTCATTATAATTGTTTACCACAAGGTGGCACTGCTACAACTTTTTGAGCATCTTCAGAGCATGGTGCCGAAGACACATACTGAGTTTGGTAACGATACACCAATGCATTCGTTAAATATAACATTTTACTACAAAATTCAAAATGGCTGGCACCAAAAATTCTGTATTTTTCGACTGAATCTAAAGAGACCAGTGATTTTTGGCAAAGTTATGGGCAAAAAGAGCCATTTTTCATTTCTCCTGACCACTAGGTGGCACTGTGCTGAAACTGTGCAGGTATCCTCAGCTCATGGTTGTCATAACACACACCAAGTTTGGTGAGAATATGCAAACTTTTGACAAATTCCATACATTTTTGCTGGCATAGTCTGAAGATTATATGATTCGATTTTGGTGAAAATCTGAGCAATGGTCAAGGAGGAGGAGTTTGAAAAAGTAAAAATTTTGGTAAACTATGGCAAATTTGGTATCTATATTCTCAGCATGACCCATTACAATGGCTTTATTACAATAAGCAAAACTAATCGGAAGCTATTAGCAATTTTTGAAGTTTCATTATAATTGTTTACCACAAGGTGGCACTGCTACAACTTTTTGAGCATCTTCAGAGCATGGTGCCGAAGACACATAACGAGTTTGGTAACGATACACCAATGCATTCGTTAAATATAACATTTTACTACAAAATTCAAAATGGCTGGCACCAAAAATTGGGTATTTTTCGGCTGAATCTAAAGAGACCAGTGAATTTTGGCCAAACTCTTCAGAAGTTATATTTTTCATATCTCCTGACCACTAGGTGGCACTGCACTGAAACTGTGCAGGTATCCTCAGCTCATGGTTGTCATAACACACACCAAGTTTGGTGAGAATATGCAAACTTTTGACAAATTCCATATTTTTTTGTTGGCATGGTCTGAAGATGATCTGGTTTAATTTCATGAAAATTGGAGCAACATCCCAGGAGGAGTTTAAAAAAGTTTTTTTGAAAATTTAAAATGTGGAAAAATCTTCATGATGGAAAACGAAGGTGCAATCAAATCAACTTGAGCCAAGGAATCGGAGGAAAAAATAATTTTGTTTCTAGTTTTGGACAGTTGGTGGCGCTAGAGTGATTGATATAGAGATCAAAATTGCTGTGGTTAAAGTTTAGTCTGTCCTCTATCTGTGCACCAAATTTCACAACTTTCACTCAAGCAGTTTACGGGCATTACACTCAAGCGGAAGAAGAACACCGCCAACGGATACATTGGTGTCTATCGATGTACCTTCAGTGCTTGAGCCCTGATTAAAGAAGTGAATCAAGCTGTAATTACACTCAGGTATATAATAAATACCCCAGTGTAATGCAAAAACATGGACGTCCACAATAGGTGCATTGCATCAAATGATTAATTTTATGTTGGTATATAGTAGTTATGACTATTAGAATTAAGAGTTAAGACTCTTAATTTTGTTATCTTCGACATGTCTGCAGTTTTTCCACTGATAGTATGTAGAGTTTAGATCCCATGTGCAGTCTAATGGGTTACAAACAAACAAACACAGCTGGACAAGAGAAGAAGGAAACTTGAGGGCTATAAATAAACAAAGACTAATGATTAACTGAGTACACCTGTGAGTATTCAAGACGATAAACCAATGACAAGACAGAACTGAGAATCACCTGACAAGACAAACCAATGAAAACGCAACACATGAACCAAAGGAATCACGTGACCAGATCATAGGGAATCACATGACACAATAACAGGAAACTTGGCTATGAGAAACTTCAAAATAAAAGACATGAAAAGATGAACATAAACAAACCCTAGAACATGAACGGTGATGGGATCATTGACCGACTCGAACTGAAGGATTCCTTCACTGAAATCAAGTCGAAATCATCTTTTTGAATGATGAACAGGTTTAATTTAGGCTTTTATTCTCATATAAACATTCACATCAAATATGGTAAACTGAAGCCCAAATGAACCAGAACCAATGAGGTTTGATCTCACATGTCAACAAGTGCGTTTGAGCTGCTGTTGAACATATTTGATGCAAATTAAATCGGTTCATCATATGAAGTGATCACACTGCTGGATTCATATGGATTTAGAAGTAAATAGTGGCAGTTTTCATGTTTGAGGTCAACGATCACTCTAACAGGTGTAATTACTGTGTGCAGTGCTGTAGTTTTCAATGTCATCAAATTCTCCTTTCCACTAAAATATGATATGAGGGTTTAGTAATAATAGAGCATTCATTTTCTGCTGAACTAATCCTGGTACAAAGGAGAAAGAAGGTGGTTTTTGGTCATTCAGGCTCTCAGATTAATGTTTCTGGTTACGGGTCAGAGAAGCAGAAGGGCAATACGTGTAGTTTGCATGTGCAGAATCACCATCTCGCGTTCACACTGAAACACGCGACACACCCTGCTGAGGGCCGTGATGGAGGGAATGTAGACGGGACGTGACAGACCGTCACTAATGTACTGACGCAGAAGAGCTGGATAATTCATCATCATCGCACACACAAGCTGTGTCAAAACTCCCCTGAAGTTAGTAAATATGATAGAACTTCACTTTGGGGATGTCCCGAGATATAAAAATATAAAATAGAGGGAGTCTAAATAATATTTGTGTGTGTGTGTGTGTGGGTGTCAGCAGGAAAGCATGTGACTTGAAGAGACCATGTGAACAGTGCATGTGACGCCTCTCTCTCTTTCAGACGCAGTGTTAAGTCGCGTCACACTGGACTTTGAGCATGTGAAGTTAGTTCAGACCCACAGCAGTGGTTGTTTGTTCTTTAAATTGACCAAGTGGTCGATCTGTGATGCTTAAATACTCTATTGGTCAAATGTCTTTGCACTTTGCATATTTGAATGTCATATTTCACCAAAGTGAACTTAGTCTACATGTGATAAACAGCAGAAGACTTGTGTTTCCGTGGAGAATGTGATTGTGACTTTATGCTCTCTCTCTCTCTCTCTCTCGCTTTCTGATTGGTTACATTAGACCTACTTTATAGAGCTGGGACAATACAATATTTTCCAAATGCATCGCAAATCAATTCCGATCTTAGTTTTTAACAGCAGATGGCGCTCTAGACTAGTTTTTAACCGCATGCTCAAATGCTCATGAAGAAGAGTGCTCGTGCTAAGCTCAGAATCGATTCGAGAGAGAATTGCGATGGATTCGGAAAATATCAGAATCGCTCCAGAATTATTTCTCAATTTGCGATGCATCGATTTATTGTCCCAGCTCTACTACTTTGTCAAGTTAATGACGTTAATAAAACCGCTGTTTTACATTGTAATTAGACTTGTGCCGATATTCTGTAATTCGATTTATCACGATAATGAATATGCACGGTATTGTTATCGTGGGCACCTCAAAATACCGTAAATAACAATTTATTACCAATTATTAAAATATTTATAATGTATTTAAGAATACTTTCCTCATCAACCGTATAAAATGCACAATACCGCTGTATTCTGCGTCAAAGGGACACGCGCTCAGATGTAAACAAGCCCAATGTGCATGAGAAGCACATGATGGAACGAGTGAAGGAGACGCGCTGAATGAAAGTGCGCGTTCACTCTCTGACAGCAGAGGGCGCTGATGGAACAGCAGAAATGCAGCGGTTACCCCGGAAACCGTGCAAACAAAGCAGCTGCAAGTTTTTAAAATGCTTCAAACAGCCATTCAGTTTTTTGTCATCTCATCAAAGCACCAAATACTATTAGTATTTATATAATAGGCTATTTATTTCCAAACTTAAACATTTTTATATTTTAATCTGGACTACAACATGCCCTAATGATTAGAAATGTTCTGATTATTTGTTATTGTTCAGTAAAACTTTGAGACGTACGGCTTCATTAGTTAACATGTTAATTCATTATTACCAAACTGACAATGAAAAATACTTATAAAGCATTAATTATTCTTAGTTACTGTTTAATAACATTACTAAAATCAAAAGAACTTATTTAATGGACCTGAGATAAAACTAACAATGATCAGTTGTGTTTCTTAACTAACATTAACAAAAATAATGCTTACTGTATCAAATGTAGCTATTGCTCAATCTTAGTTAATGCATTAAATAGTGAGACCTTATTAAGTGTTTCCTGTTGTTCTTTATAGTCTAATTCTTTTACACTTTAATCTGTTTGAAAATTTTTCTGTATTATTGTATTTAAACATTCAGAGTTTTTTTATACTATGACAACACTTTTTTTGCAACTTATTTCAATATCGTGATAATACCGTATACTGTGATAAAAGCTTCAGCAATTAATCGCAACATGAAAATTTGATACCGTCAATTTTTAATGTAATTAAAAATAAATGCAACCTTGGTGAGCAGAAGAGACATTTCTAAAGCATGAAACTTGAATGCTCTCTGTCTGTTTCATCGAGAGCTGTTGTTTGTTCTGGTGTCTTTAGAGACTCGTGTTCTCTGGAGGTGTGTTGCTGCCGGTTTGTTCTGTTTGTGTGGCTGTGGCGGTTTGATTCAGCCTAGAGTTTAACCTCTCGTGGAGGCCATCGTGCTTTTGCCTGCGAGTTTTCTTTCATTCCTCTCCATCATCCTTCTATCTCATTTGTTTGCTTGCTTTTTGTGCCTGAGGTCTGTCAGGAGAGGTCATGTTTACCCAGAGTGCACTAAGGCCGGGAAGGACAGATTTTCCCATAAGGCATTGCTCCCGCAACCCTCTCAGAGTTCACTCTCAATTTCTCTGTCATACACCATTAGAGCCCCGGACCTTTGATTCGGGCGCTGACACCCACACAGCCCTCGCTCACACTGCTCTTACTGATCCCTGCTCACAGAAAAACTCTTCAAGGCTGCTGAACAGTGTCGAAACTCACTCTTGATGCCGTCATTTTAAGAAAGATAACTGTAAATATTACAGTAAACCCCAGAGGATGATGTCGTTCTGTTTATTATAAGCGCTGCAGTTTTGTCCTCTCTTTAAAGCAGGATGGATTCTGATTGGCTGCTGATGTTTTTGTTCATAAAACATTTTACTTTCAAAATTATATGTGCAGATTCTGAAAATAAAGATTGCTTGCAAGTGTGAACACACCCTAAAACTAAATTCCTAATTTTTTCAAAACCGTATGAAAACCATAGAGCACATTTGTACGTGCATTTTTACATTTTAATCTTATTTTTTTTCATTGATCCATTAATATTTTATCCTAAAAGTGCCTTCAGACATTCGCAGTGTTCAAATAATTATGTCTTATGATTTTTGTTTAAGCATACATGACCATTATTTGTACTCATGTGCTTTCATAGATTTTATTGGTCGTTTCATAACCCACACATCCGGATCAATAGAGCTGATTAACATTCGCCACAGTTCACTGATCTCAATGTGTGCCCTATATGAGCAGGGTCACTAACTCAAACTAAAACCATGAAAAACATTTGTTACTTGAAATAAAGAGGACATATAATGCCTCTTTCCACAAGATGTAATATAAGTCTCTGGTGTCTCCAGAATGTGTCTGTGAAGTTTCAGCTCAAAATCCCCCACAGATCATTTATTATAGCTTGTCAAATTTGCCTCTATTTGGGTGTGAGCAAAAACACGCCGTTTTTGTGCGTGTCCCTTTATGCAAATGAGCTGCTGCTCCCCGCCCCCTTTCCAGAAGAGGGCGGAGCTTTAACAGCTCAACAACAACAAAGCTGGAGAATCTCACGCAGCCAAAATGAGGAAAGTGTTCAGCCTTACATTGTTCAAACCGGAGTCGACACTGATGGAGAGACTCAGGAAGAAGTTACAACTTTTAGACGTTTCTGAATGGTTAGTGGATAAATTGATGTAGTTGCTGTGGAGTTGATTCAACTCATCCACTAGCATGTGCCGTCATGTTCATCTTTTGTGTTGAATTGACCCTCGTTTGGCGTAAAATGACGGCATGTCAACAACACTCTACTACAACAACTCTTCCTCTTCTCTAAAGCAGCCCAACATGGCCCCGCCCCCTTTGTTGTGTGTTCTCGGGGGCGGGGTTTATGTAAATTTTAGGGTTTGTGATGTCACTAACCCGGGAAGAAGCTCGTTGTAGTCCCTACCAGCCATCTATAAAAGAAAATATCTCTTTGCATTGAACTTTAAGCAACTTCACAGATGTTGTTTATGCTCAAACAGCAACATTACACACTAACTAAAGCTAAAAAAGTGAAATCATAATCAACCACCCCTTTAAAAAGCAGGAGACGCCCTTTAGGGTCGAGTGCATGTAGATGTATAGATGGTTTGATTCCTGCTGTGTCAGCCATCTGTTCCTTCAGGGTTTGTGTGTCAGATTCACTCCCACACACTGTACAATATGTCCGTACCTTTAATATAACGAGTTCAAACCTGTTAATTGGTTACACAAAGACAGATGCTGTACAGGTCATTTTACTGGTTTGAAATGACATGATGGTGTCACTCTTACTTCAACAACACATCATTTTATGATATTCATGCCATTTTGAACTGTATAATATATACAGTAGTGGCCAGAAGTGATGATATTTGTTTTTTAATGACCCTATAAGTTTGATTAAACCATCAAAATAATGTGATGTCTTTACGTTGAATGTCTGGCCATCATCTCCGGTGTGTTTGCTCAGTTTGTGTCCTGCACATCTCCATGATGTTCTCTTGTATCTCAGCTGACCGTTGGCCGTTGTTCACGTTCACTCTCGTCAGCCATCTGCCCGTGCCGACGGTTCAGCGGGTGAGCGAGGGATCGGCCGGATTCACTGATGTGAACTCAAATGTGTTTTAAATGAATTCTGGGCTTCTCGCCCACACCCTAAGTATGCCACATA
The DNA here is from genome assembly GCF_018812025.1 of Megalobrama amblycephala. Taxonomy (NCBI): domain Eukaryota; kingdom Metazoa; phylum Chordata; class Actinopteri; order Cypriniformes; family Xenocyprididae; genus Megalobrama; species Megalobrama amblycephala. Next base: position 1,689,179 of record NC_063066.1, read on the forward strand.
ACAAACATGAGCAGAAAGGTGCACAGCATCGGTGTGTTCTGTCTCCAAACACACAGCCAAACGGAAACATGAATTTGCACCTCTCGATAAAAGAGGCGTCTCGGGCGGGCGGAGGGAGGTTTCTGTGGTTTCACAGTGTGACAGAAGCTGATATTCCTCTGTCAGCTCCGATAAACTACTTCCTGCTAACGCTGACTGTTATGACAGCCAACATGTTTTCTAAGAATGAGTCCTAAAACCTGGGAATAAGTTCACATTTGAGCACTTCCGGTTCCAGTGTCCTGAAGTCAGTGGGGTTTTGGTTAAATCTGTTGACCCACTTGTGATTCTTTTATTTAAGTGTTTTGAGAAAAGTGGTTGATAATCGGGTCAGAGGTTGTTAAACGTCATCAATCCTGATGCTGAAAACTCATCTCCTCTGGACACTCTTGCAAACTATTCCAACTAAAACTTTAAAACGTTAAAAAAAGATTTTAACTATATTGAGTAAATGAGATGTGGGAATGGTGGTGATGAAGTCATGCAAACGTGGCTCTGTTCATTTGTGCAGAATTTCCTGATGAACAAAACACATCAGAGTTGGTGTCAGAGTTTATTTTCTGCAGTAGTCGATGGGAAAATCCTATTGGTTTTTGTTGATTGAACCAGTGTGATTGTGGCCTATAAAATCCCTGCAGCGCTTCTATATTTAACTTTTTTACTTCATGTTCTTCAGGGTCACAGCAGGACTAGACACTAGCTGTGTTTCCATCCACCTGTTTTAATGCACATTTTGGGATAAACACTGGATGGAAACACCAAGATTTGCATAAATTATAAAAACGTATGCGCTAAATTGGGTAAATCTGATAAGAAGACATGCATAAACTACGATGGAAACATTTACTGAGTAAATCCCTCATGTGACTGTGCCTCAGCAGAGGCTGTGATTGGATAACTGGACTAATCAGTGGACCAATCACATCGCAGCATCTCAAATGTTGGTTTGAGTCTGTCATCAGAATGATTTGGTTTAATTCCTCCAGAAGCGTCTCACACGATTGTGTTCCCAAACACCAGCATCCGAACACAAGATCACATGACAGCGTTTATTGTGTTTCGTCTGACGCTCTGAGACCAACTCATTCATGATGGAGGAGAAAAGAGCCTGATTGAATCAACTTACATTCTTATTACTTATAATTTGAGCCAATTTACCAGGAAGTGATGATTTTGTTCTCTTGAACACGAGATGGAAACGCTGCTTTATTCACTAATGTTTTATGCCATAGTCCAATTTGCGCACAAGTTAAATTCACAACTTTGGATGGAAACAGCTAACGACTGCATTCGTTGTGTAATGTCTGTAGGTTCAGACAAGACTTTTACTTCTTATCATCATGGGCATTATACCAAATTTCGGAAACTTCTCCGGCTCCAATATTTGATTTTGTTAATATTTTTTTCTGTAGAAAGACAAACATAAATAATGATGAAAGCCAAAATATTAAAGGTGCCCTAGAATTAAAAATTGAATTTATCTTGGCATAGTTGAATAACAAGAGTTCAGTACATGGAAATGACATACAGTGAGTCTCAAACTCCATTGTTTCCTCCTTCTTATATAAATCTCATTTGTTTAAAAGACCTCCGAAGAACAGGCGAATCTCAACATAACACCGACTGTTACGTAACAGTCGGGATCATTAATATGTATGACCCCAATATTTGCATATACCAGCTCATGTTCAAGGCATTAGACAAGGGCAGCCAGTATTAACGTCTGGATCTGTGCACAGCTGAATCATCAGACTAGGTAAGCAAGCAAGAACAACAGTGAAAAATGGCAGATGGAGCAATAATAACTGACATGATCCATGATAACATGATATTTTTAGTGATATTTGTAAATTGTCTTTCTAAATGTTTCGTTAGCATGTTGCTAATGTACTGTTAAATGAGGTTAAAGTTACCATCGTTTCTTACTGTATTCACGGAGACAAGAGCCGTCGCTATTTTCATTTTTAAACACTTGCAGTCTGTATAATTCATAAACACAACTTCATTCTTTATAAATCTCTCCAACAGTGTAGCATTAGCCGTTAGCCACAGAGCACTATCAAACTCATTCAGAATCAAATGTAAACATCCAAATAAATACTATACTCACATGATCCAATGCATGCATGTAGTATGCATGACAAACACTTTGTAAAGATCCATTTTGAGGGTTATATTAGCTGTGTGAACTTTGTTTATGCACTGTTTAAGGCAAGCACGAGCTCTGTGGGCGGAGACTGCGAGCATTTAAAGGGGCCGCAGCCTGAATCGTTGCATTTCTAATGATGCCCCAAAATAGGCAGTTAAAAAAATGAATTAAAAAAAATCTATGTAGTATTTTGAGCTGAAACTTCACAGACACATTCAGGGGACACCTTAGACTTATATTACATCTTATGAAAAAACATTCGATGGCACCTTTAAATGCCACAGATGAATATTTACTGAGTAATCACTATTTTCACCTGAGATTCGGAGCCAAATTAGAGGGGTGTAAAAATGACTTTATAAAGATGACAGCATCATCATTTTATTTTCACACAGAGATTGGTAGATTAATTAGTAAAATCTGTTTTGTTTCATTATATGCCAACAGTGACCGTTCAAAAATGGGGAAAAAGCACTTTGTGTGTGTTTTTGCCTCAAGTTTACATGACTGTAACTCAAGAAGTATTAAAGATATCTTAATATCCTTTTACTATCTGGTTCTTAACAAACTTTTCTTTTGGTATCTTCATTTTAAAGGCCCTCGATGGTTCAATCCCAGAGATATGAAGATCTTAATGTGGCTCCATGAGTAAATTGGTCAATTGTACACATTTTCAGTAGTCAAAAATGAAATGTGGTAAATGGATGTAGTCATGGGACTTGGTGAAACTTTTTTTGTGCAAGGAACAAACCAAAATTTGTCATATATGCCTTGTAAAAGCTTGTAATAAAGCAAAACCTCATATAGACTGCTGTGATGATCATTCGTGGTGCTCTTTCTCCTGGAAAAGAGTAAAAAGGTGTAAATTGTCCTTTTAATGAGATCAGAACCAGAAATACAGTGAGAATCACATTGATTGTTGGTCCCAGTGCGTTTATTCAATTGAAGCCACTGTAAATGCACAGCTTTTGTAGTGTTTCGAGCTGATCAAGCCATTAACTTTCTCTGCATTTTCACTTTCATTTATCACAATAAACTAGCTTCTCAAGCAGCGGAGGAATCAATCTGCAGGAATACCTGCTTTAACTGGCCTCCTGTTCTCTCGCTCTCCATTACACTCTTCATTCATCTCCCTCCAGCTCCACCAGACTCAGCTCTTCCCTCATTTCCCTGCTCAAGACACCGATTGATTGGGATTGGTCTCGCTGCTGATTGTGATGGTTTTTGGGTTCTTTGTGCCCTCACAGTACTCTATCTTCCTGTCTCGTGATGGAAGCGCTGGGGTTTCATGTCCAGACCTGAGAACGGGGACAGGGAACCATTAAGAATGATTAAGGAAAAGCTCAGGGTGGTTTTACATCTCCTTGACCTGCAGCTCAAACACTGTGGAGATGGAAGCATCTCATTATGTTGGAGGAATCCGGAGGTTAATGGTGTCATGTGTCATGTGAAGGACGCTGCTTTCATCGCTCGTCGCTGTTCTTAACTGCCTGTTATATTGCTGGATTTAGCGATGCGGTATAATGCTTGTTTTTGTTCTTGTAAGCAAAACAGTCTCATTACTGTGCTGTTTTATTGTTCAGCTGCAATTTTACCGTTTTCAACCTGACTGTAATTCTAGGTGAACTCAGAGATGAGGGAAAGCTGGATCCAAATTCACATCGAGAGAGAATTCTCCTTCTTCATGCTGATTAGCATCTCTTTCTCATTGGCTTATTTTGGTGATATTCCACGTGTGAGATCTGATTGGTTGCTTGTTGATAAGCATCTTTGTGTCCTTCAGACTGATTCACTGTCCTGTAGGTGTATCGTATCATCGTGGAAACAAAGACGTCCCTGTCTCAATCTGTCCTTGAAAGCGCTCTGTTGACCAGTCGAGGAATCTCGGTTGACTTTCACCAGCGTTCGGCTCAGTTTTCTTTCTCTTTATGGAGGTTCAGCTTAGAAATGTGCACACAATAACTCCCTGTCTCAGTGCACATGCTATTTCAGTGATGAATAATGAATATATATGTAGCCAGATTCATTTGCCAGTGCTTATGTTAAAGGTGCCCTCGAATGAAAAATTGAATTTATCTTGGCATAGTTGAATAACAAGAGTTCAGTACATGGAAATGACATACAGTGAGTCTCAAACCCCATTGTTTCCTCCTTCTTATATAAATCTCATTTGTTTAAAAGACCTCCGAAGAACAGGTGAATCTCAACATAATACTGAATGTTACGTAACAGTCGGGATCATTAATATGTACGCCCCCAATATTTGCATATGCCAGCTCATGTTCAAGGCATTAGACAAGGGCAGCCAGTATTAACGTCTGGATCTGTGCACAGCTGAATCATCAGACTAGGTAAGCAAGCAAGAACAACAGCAAAAAATGGCAGATGGAGCAATAATAACTGACATGATCCATGATATCATGATATTTTTAGTGATATTTGTAAACTGTCTTTCTAAATGTTTCGTTAGCATGTTGCTAATGTACTGTTAAATGTGGTTAAAGTTACCATCGTTTCTTACTGTATTCACGGAGACAAGAGCCGTCGCTATTTTCATTTTTAAACACTTGCAGTCTGTATAATTCATAAACACAACTTCATTCTTTATAAATCTCTCCAACAGTGTAGCATTAGCCGTTAGCCACGGAGCACAGCCTCAAATTCATTCAGAATCAAATGTAAACAATATAACAGTATACAATACTCACATAATCCGACACATGCATGACGAACACTTTGTAAAGATCCATTTGAGGGTTATATTAGCTGTGTAAACTTTGTTTATGCACTGTTCAAGGCAAGCGCGAGCTCCAGGGGCGTGGAGCACGAGAATTAAAGGGCCAGTAGCCCTGAATCGTTGCATTTCTAATGATGCCCCAAAATAGGCAGTTAAAAAAGGCAGTATTTTGAGCTGAAACTTCACAGACACATTCAGGGGACACCTTAGACTTATATTACATCTTGTAAAAAAAGTTCTAGGGCACCTTTAAGGTTATTGGCATTGGGTGATAACCCAATTGGAAAATGCAAAGTATAATTTGTTTCAAATATTTTTTTTTAAAGGTATACTATGTTTTTTTTTAAAAAAGTCAATGCTGGCATTTTAATGCAAGAGTCTGCTGGCATTTTATCATTACACAATATTTTGAAGGTTGTTGGAGTTTAGATGTGATTTATAGAAGTGGCAACTGAGGGAAGAACTAATTTTGAGTTTGTAGTTTTGTGTCACTGAATTTAATAATTGGAAAAAAAACCTAAATATTGGTTGCATGCAGAGAGCTGTTGAAGAACACTGCATTCATTCACGGTTGCACGTTACTGCAGATGAATATCCGTGCTGTAGATGGGCTGATGGTTTACAGTTCGTTGAAGTTCAGTTTGGGTTTAATGTTTATTTTCCCCTGAACACACCCTCTCTGAACACACACTGCGTCTGTACAGTCACATTACAGTCTTTTAACAGCACACATATAATTCATGTTTTATTACATAGGAAAAAAAAGTACTAAAAAATGAAAGAGCATTAATGCAACCAGCAACCTCCAGATCAAATATTTTATGCACATGTATGTTATTCGAAAGCACAAATAGACTTTTTAGGTTTACAACTGATGTAGTGTTAAAGTCGGCATGAAATGGAAGTTGCACTAGTCTTTTCTTCCCTATTGTGCTGTTTATCCGAGTGAAACGTTTGCAAACAAGAACAAATGTAGGGCGAGGCTTGATTGGATGGTTGTGGTTTGCTATTGGTGGATCTCATGTGAGTGACAGGTTGCCCCGCCCTCATCATCAGAGAAGAGGGAGAAGAAGATATTCTGATTCAAGATTACCAGAACATGAATTTAAATCATTTAGAATAAACACTGCAACATTGCATGAAAAGAATAAGAATTATCTATTTTGATTTCATGGTAACTTTTTTAAAAAATTCAACCGATTTAAAGGTTATTGCAAAACAACAACAAAAATCAATAATTATAATAGAAGCAGAACTACTTTTATTATTAGTAGTAGTAGTAATATTATTGGATCACTGTATATGGATTTTATAGTTATACTTCAGGGTTTCCCCCTAGAAAATGAATAGTTTCTCCTCTTTCACACACACCTTTGTTCTTTCTCTCCGTCCATCATTTTGTGTTTCTGTTTACTTCATTTTAACTGTCCATGATTTACAAGCATCTGGATGTTGAGATTTGTTTAATTGTTTGAATGAAGCGGGTCGTTGGTGAGATTAATTAGCAAGATGCTGCCAGATGGAGGACAGGAAACAGAATCAGCATCAACTCTGAGCTCACCTACACACACACACACACACACACACACACACACACACACACACACACACACACACAGGTTTGTTTTGCTATCATAATGAGGACTCACCATAGGCGTAAAAGTTTTTATACTGTACAAACTGTACATTGTTTAGTGTGTTTTTAAAGAATGTCCTCATATTTCATGTTTACGTCGTAATCCCCATGACATTATACACATTTGTGTCCTCATAAATCATGAAAACAAGCACACACACACACTATCAGGATGATTAATCGGGGCTGCACACACTCTCTACACCAGATCATTTAATTCCGTCTGTTTAATGTTCTGTCATATACATCTGCTCATGGCTGCTTTAGAGAGCAAATGTTTATCCCGTCTCATCCGCCAACTCAGAGAACGCCACGAGGCAGGAATATGATATCAAACAACATTAATCTCACCTCTCACTCGATAACCACTAAACCTCAGTTCTGTACGGACAGAGATAACCTCTTTCCACACTTCGTATTGTGAAATCACTGAAACTCTTACTACACTATTGAATCATTCAGTTCGTTTCACAATAGATAAAATGACTGAATTACAAGTTTGTCTTGGATGAATGTCATACTTGAGCAGTTTAATGTCAACATTTCATCACACCTCAGGTGGGTTCAGGCGCTAGTTTGCTTGTTTATTTCTCTGCATGTCAGAGAGCTTTTTCTTGGATTGTTTATTTTTACTCTGTTTGAACAGCGTAAATTCACTCAACTGATCCTGTGAGGTGAACATGTACAGAAGAAGAAGCATATGGTGACAAAATGATATTACTTTGCTTATTGCACATTTCATGCCAAACATGCATTCAGTGAATCTGGACCTCTGAGCTCCGGAGGCGGGGCTAATTAGCAAATTCATAGATCTGCGTATACTAAATGAGGCAAGGGTGTCGAGTTACATTCAAGCTATTTTAAGGCATGAAGACTTTTTTTTTTCTCAAAGGAAAAAACTCATTCTGGTGATCAAAGAAGAGTTTTATGGGATCAAATTGACTACAGAGAGACTTTAATGCAAAGCTGCCATACAGAACTGAGCTCATGTTCTTAAACATCCCTTTTCTTTTTAAGTCATTATGTGAACTTAATTGGATTTTGAATCTCACTCTTTCATAGTGACACCCTCATTCAGGATGAAAATGCCTTGGCTTTGTTCCATTACACGGATGAACACACTCTGGGAAGGTGTTGGATTTGGACTCGTCCGTCGTTGCGGCCGCAGAACTTTATTGAGCTGCTGTGCTTCAGGTCGCGCCGTGGGTCAAGTTTCCTCAGATCTGCCAATCCGTTAAACTTTGACCTCGTCTGGTTCAAGCCTCTTCATCCTCCCATCCATCCATCCGTCGCTTCTCTCCGTCTCTGTCGTTTATCTTCCTCTTTCCCACTTAACATCTTCATCAATATTTCACACACAGATCAACACACTGCTGTTCCTTTTGTCTGCATTCCAGAATAAACTCTCGAGTGTGTGTGTGTGTGTGTGTGTGTGTGTGTGTGTGTGTGTGTTTCTGCATTCAAAGCTTTTAAGTCGCAGAGATTTATGATCTAGGCCACAAAAGTTTGTAATGTCTCTGAAACTAAACTAAACAACAGAATTGCAAATCGCTTTTCTGACATGTTTCCCGAACACTCCCCCTAAACAAGACCAAACTCACGCCATTGATTGAGCCAACAAACATGACCACTTCCTGTTTCCTGTGTGTGGCTTGACTGAGTTAAGCTGGCCGTTCTCCATCACTCATCCAGACAGGTTCTGACCTCTGTCCGTGAGCGCTGAGCTTTGATTGGTCCCTCTGCTTCAGACGAGCGTTTGGATTGGTCCCCGAGGGGTTTGCTGACTGCCGTCATTTGTTTTTTTGTGGGTTTAAATGGACAGGTTTATGTGTCACAACACATTATTCAGTTTATGAATAATGTAAACCAGACACATAATCTAAACCTTAACATCACTGAGCTTTCCGTTTTTGCGATCGATCGTAAGTTTGGAATAATTAAGATGTTTAATGTTTTTGAAAAGCTGCTTTTATTTGATCAAAAATACAGTAAAAATTGCGAAATGTTTTTACAATGTAAATCAGCTGTTTTCTATGTGAATATATAGTAAAGTGTAATTTATATCCAGTGATCAAAGCTGAATTTTCAGCATCATTACTCCAGATTTCAGTGTCACATGATCCTTCAGAAATCATTCTGATATGATGATTTGATCTGTTTGAGAATTTAGATGCTTTAAATAAAATAAGACAACAGAATAAGACATTTCCAGTGGTTTTACTGTGCATGTTTATACAGACAAACCATTAATAAACGGGTCATCCTCCATGATTTCTGTTCTCTTTGAGCAGTTTCGGTGATGTTTTTCTCAGGAGGAACAGGAGTATGTGTCATTATTATCTGGCCTAAAAAATAATGAAATTGATTTGACACATTAATCTTGGGTTTATCACATCATCCAACAAGCTTATCACATTTTTTCCTCCGTATCGTGCCGCTGTAGCCTGAAGCGTTATTGACTCAGTCTCTGTGTGTACGGTGGAGGGGTTATATAGGTCATCTAGTAAACTTCTGTGAACGGCCGTACTCCACAGAAGTGAAGTGAGATTGAAACCGATCCCGCAGGTTCACTCGTGGACACGCATGTGGAGCTGTTTCAGACGTGATCCAGGTTAGATAGTGATGCATCACGAGGTGTTGAATGGTGATGCGGAGAGACCCGCGGCCCAGTTTTTACATCCGAGCGGATGATGCATGTGAGAGTGTCTTGAGTGCTTGAATCCAATAGATCAGAACGCATCTTTCCACGCTTACGGCTGAAGGAGTATACTTTGAAAGGACACACTCTTTTGCTGATGGAGGGATCTCACACCGCCTCTGATGTTTGGGTTACATCACATTCACACTTTTGGTGAAAATGTCTCTACAATTCAGAGAGCAACTTTCAAAATATGACTCAAGAAACTTACAAGTGCATGAGGGAGAAATTTCTTTGTTATTGCATCAATCATGTTATGCTCTTTTTTTCATCCGTATATAAAAAAATGATAACACTAAAAATGGAAGAATTGGTAACTAACTAATGTTAACAAATGAGACCTTATTGTAATGAACAAACAGTGAGCAATATATTTATTATGTTTCATAATTGTCAATGGTAGTTAATAAAAATACAATTCATTGTTTGTTAAAGGGTTAGTTCACCCAAAAATGTAATTTCTGTCATTAATTACTCTCCCTCGTGTCGTTCCACACCTTCATTCATCTTCAGAACACAAATTAAGATATTTTTGATGAAATCCGAGAGACTCCTTCATAGACGGCAATATAACCAACACTTTCAAGGTCCAGAAAGGACATTGTTAAAACAGTCATGTGACTGCAGTGGTTCAACCTTAATGTTATGAAGAGACGAGAATACTTTCTGTGCGCAAAAACAAAACAAAAATAACCACTTGTCATTATCCTACGCTATTTTCATTGCATCGCTTCCATGTTCTACATCAGAACGCCGGCTCTGTATTGGCCAGCTCTGGTCATGTGAGCAGCACGACACATGCCTTGTCTTGTTGTTAAAGTAGTGCATATTTCCAAATATGAATAATCATTTGAAGTGTATTGTATGTTTTATGCACAGCAAAAGTAGTCTGTATTTGACTGTAATTCAGCAAGCTGAATATCTCTATCGCGGTGAAGGTTTATATGGTCGTCAACGAATGGGAAAGATTTTCCCAATAAATCCTGCCTATTTAATGAACCTGGTGTCCTCCATGAGTCCTGTTCTATCCGACAACAAAGCATGAGCTCGTAATCACGACTTCAGAAGTGGGAAGTAGGACATTTCCAATAGCATGTGAAGGCAACATTAACGTATAACCAACTGTGTTTACAAGGATATTCACCAAGATGGGCATTTTGACAGTTTTGTGTGTATATAAGCTGGTTAAGAGAACTGAATTCAGGATTGTGTGATAGGCGGCTTTCTGTGTGCGTGAGCACCACATTGAGCTCCTTTCCACAGTTTATTGTGTTTAATAACTCTTTTTAACATCAAGCATGTAACAGTCTATTCTCTACTGACTGCGGCGGCCTAAAAATGTGATTTTTCGTAATATTTTGAACAAGCCATTGTGATATGCATCTTGCGATATTTTGATAATTTCGATATATCTTGCAGCCCGAATATTTATGAATTATTTATGTTTGTAAAAATGCATTTTACCATGAAAAATATATAGAATATTTATTTTTCTCCAAAAAATAATTGTGTACACTTTCAAGGTGTAAAGAAAATAGTACAATGTTTTTAGACTCATTAAATTGAAACTTGTCTTAACACCCACATAAAATGCAAAGAACACATTTATTTGAACTTGCCACATGTGTTTCCAGTAGATCTTGAGAAACATCAGAGACTCATGCTGTTATTATTTAGAGTTTGGCATGAATTACGTGTTGAAATGGATCCCATACAGGCCCGAGTGTGTGTTCTAGTGGGAATATTGACATACTGTAAACCGTGTGTGGCTCTGAGATCTGCGCTCGGGATGAAACAGACACTGAAGACCTGTTAAAGTTTAAGAGCAGAATAGAGGCTCATTGAAAAGCACAGACCTTCCCATCTGTCTGCCCAACCCATTACCGCCCACATGCTCCGTGTGTTTGTGCGCTCGCTGACTGAGATTATACGCACTAGAACTGACTTACTGTGTGCAGAGTAACAGAACATGACTCTGAGAAATGAACTAATGGAGTCATTAGTGTGTGGAAAATAAGCTTTATTTGTAAAATGTGACTGTTTTCTGTGTGTGTGTGTGTGTGTGTGTGTGTGTTAGTAATTACAGTTAATTTGTGTAGGCATGTGTTGGATGAGACGGTATCACTTATTAATGCTCCTGTTGTAATCAGAGACCAGCAACACACACACACCAAATCTCACCTTACATTTTTTCTTGTTGAATATCTTGTTTCACTGTAAAACGTCACATTACAGCAGTAAAATGTGTTGCTGCAAACAGCAATTGACTTTAAAAGATTTTTCTTCACCTGCAGCATCAGAGAATTCATTTAATTAGCCTGTTTAATTAGTGCATACAATAAAGAGAAGAAAAAAAAAAGTACACGAGATATTTGAAGCCTGATTGGGGTTAGTACAATTAGATTAACAACAGAAATATGATATATTATAATACAGGGATTTATCCATCTGTATTTAAAATCTTGTGTTTTAGACTTGCTAGTGTGACTGTATAAAAAATTGCATAATTTTGTTCTGCCATGACGTCTGTCCTCTCAGATATGATAGTGTGTGTTTTTGTAATCCCTCATAAATCGTCTCCTTTACGCTGCCGTTTCTCCGAATCCTGTCCATCTGTGTCCTAATGATCCGCTCGAGCCGGTGCGGAATGAGCAAAACATGGATAAACTAGCCATTTCATTTCTCAAAGACCATCCAAAACCATAGGAAGTCTTCTGGAGGGGGAGGCGGAAGAGGAGAATACGTGAAAGAGTGCTTCTAATGGGTCCTGGTGTACCGCTAACAACCCTCATCCTGACCCTGAAACCTAAAGAGATTAGCTGCCGTAAACAGGAATTATTGGATCACTTGCATCTGCATCTAGTGTTGTTTTGCCGTCTCTAATGCCAGTCCATTAGGCTGAACTCAAGCTGGATCTCCTCCACACTTACGTTAACAGGTTCTGTGTTAATCTGTGACTCTAATGAAAGAGCCTGTAGCGCGGCGGATTACAGATGTACAGCGCAGCAGGTGACGTCAGGAAAAACGGCTGAATGATCCACGAGCCTGACCAGGGAAAAGTGGACCAGGTAACTAAAACATGCATTTCGAAATGCATTTGCATTTCGAAATGCATTTGCATTTCGTGCAAAACTCACACCGTATCCAGACCAGACGAGATGCGATAAGATTCCAGCAACAAACACTTTGCGACGCAACGTGAGTCAATCAAAAATCACATCCAATCAGAAGAGCGCGAGGGCGGGCTCTCTCGGCCCTCAAAAATTAATTAAATTTACATTAAAATCACATTAGATGCTTTTAACATTAAATAAAGCACATAAACAGTACCTGAGATTATCATTATCTTACTTGGTGTTGTTGTTCCAGCCGTGTCCATCGCGGCTAGTTAGGCCAAAAAACTAGGGCTGGGAGAATAAATCGATTTCATCTCGATTCGTAGATCGATTCAGAGATTTTCAGAATGCATCATGATTCTCTTTTGAAATGATTCTGAGCTTCGTTTTAACAGCAGATGGCGCTCTAGGCTAGTTTTTAACCACATGCTCAAATGCTCATGAAGAAGAGCGCTCGTGCGTTTGGCTGAATCTGAGAATGAATTTGCAGCTCAGAATAGTCAACTTTATGAATTATTATTTTAGGTTTTAGTGGTGTTTGTAAGGAACAGGAAGAGAGCAGAGTATGGCTGTTTCTAAAACACACAGCGCCATCTGCTGTTTAAAACTAAGCTCAGAATCGATTCGAGAGAGAATCACGATGGATTCAGAATCATTTCTGAATTCGCAATTCAACGATTTATTGTCCCAGCCCTACAAAGAAACCCCTATAAATCCCAAAATAACACAACATTAAACACTAACTTGTTAATCTTGTGCAAAAACACACAAAATAACAATTTCAACATACAGTCTGAAGCGAAGCACGCTGGGAATTAGAAATCTGCTGCAACTCGACTCAATCATATTAAGTTCATGAAATTTTGAGTTCATGAAACTTTTTTCTGTTTTGTGCAATGAACTTTCATTATTATTTGAGTGAAACGAACTCATTTTCATTGAATTCATTTCACTGTTCAGTTTTACAGTGTGTGTGTGATGAAGAGAGACTGCTGTTCTAGTCAGAGTGCATTGTGGGAGTCTTTCCTCACTACTTTGAGATTCTGATGAACCATCATGACCCGAAAGGATTTGAGGTCACTTCTTGTTTTTCCCTTTATGATCAAAAGCACTTTTAAACACACACTCCCCAGAGCCGTGTGCTCTATTTACAGATGTTATGTACAATTATGGATTTTTCTTCTTTATCTGCAGCTTCAGGATGTTTGGTCATTTGTCATTTTAGTGTTTATCTTTGTAATGTAAGGGTAATTTACCCCTGAGGAATATACAAACATAAGCAATAAAAATGAAGGGAAGTCATGCTCCCTCTTCCTCTGCTGATGAAGCAAAACGATAAGCTAAAAATCATAGGACATGATAAATAAAGACTGTTTGGAAACTGCTGACAGAGAAAGAAACCAGGAGAAATCTACATGCATATAAATTACCGTCCAACAGCTAAATTCAGATCTTGCCCGGATTGCTCGCATCTTGTGTTAGTTTTAACTTTGGAACGATAAATCTTTTCTGAAACCCTGCCTAGACAGCATTTTAAGGCATCATTAGATGCGCAGGTTGCTCCAAAAGTTGGGCGGCACAATTATGCTGCCTTCTGAGAACCCAGAATGCATTGCTGAGCAAGCTGAGAGAAAAATCATTGAGGAAAACTGTTTGTCTGCTTTAGAGCACTTTTTTACATGCTTAAATTGAGATCCTGCTATTTTCATTTGCACTCTCTGCTTGAAACATTTCTCCCTGCTTCGTTGTTATCAATTATTTTTCTGCATATGGTTTTCTTTCCTTCACACACTCCATGAGTCCAGAGAATTGACACGCTTTTCAGAGGTTGTTGAAGACGATGTTAAGAGAACAGAATTCCTCAGATGTTCACACAAGCAAGTTAGAGTCGGCATGAAGGGGACGTTTATTATAGTATTTTCTTCTCTGTTGAAACGCTTTGCAAACAAGAACAAATGTAGGGCGGGGCTTGATTTTGTCTGTGGGGAATTGATTGGATGGTGGTGGTTTGCTATTGGTGGATCTCATGTGAGTGACAGGTTGCCCCGCCCTCATCATCAGAGAAGAGAAGAGATGCTGCAAGAGGAAGATATTCTGATTCAAGATTACCAGGAACATGAATTTAACACAATAATGATGTGAACAGATTTAATGAACTTTATTAATGAAACTCTATTATGATAATGAACTCTATTTTTAATCCCCGTATCCGCTTACATATATTTATATATAATCTATTTTTAATCTCTATAATAAAAATGTATAATTCAGATTTTGATCTCCATATCCATTTACATATATTATATATATCTTCCAAGGGGTTTTTTCCCTCCTAGGACTTTTTTCCCAGTGTTAGCACGCTGGGTTTTTCTCCTAGGGGTTTTTTTCCACCCCTGGGAGTCAGCCGACATTGGCTTAATGTAGCACCATCTTGTATATGTTACATATTACCACGCTTGTTTGTACAGCTTATTTTTAACCACTTCCCTTTTTTCTGTGCTTCTAATATGTAAAGCTGCTTTGAAACAATTACCAATTGTAAAAGCGCTATATAAATAAATTTGACTTGACTTTGACTATGATCTACAGCAGGATTACCCACCAAAATATGGAAAGAAATGAGCTTTACTTCCTGCAGTGAGCTGTCCACCTAGACAACATTTCTTGACTTTATAGACATGATACAAGTCATCTGAGCTAAAAATGTCTACAATGCTGTCTAGGTAGGTTTAGAGAGGCAGTCTCAGGTGTGTGTGTGTGTGTGTGTGTGTGTGTGTGTGATTGTGAATGAGTGGAAAAGTACATAGTGTTTTTAAAACCTCTGTGACTCTCAGAGGATTAATTACGACAGGAAAGAGATACTGATGTGAAATTATTAAGTGCAGAATACTCTTTCCAACACATTGAAGCATAAGATTTGATTGTGACTCAGTCAGTCCGTGACACACACACACACACACACACACACACACACACCATGGGCGTTTCCTCCGAGGAGGCAAGGGAGGCAGTGCCTCCTCAAAAAAATAGGATGAGAAAATAATCCATATTACATATAAAACAACACAAATATTACAAATTATGACATTAAAAAGAGCGCAAGTCACGCGTATTTCTAAAGGAACACTGCCCAACAGTGACACCCGCAGGTGAAGTTACAGCAGGAGTCATGCCTCCCTTTGCTCTCATAGGAAACCATCAGACCCCCGGCATGCGGTGTGTTTTGATTGAGAATGAATGGGGGAAAGTCATGTGAGAGGAGGCAATGTCTCCATTGCGCTATGATTGGATGTAATTGGATCTGATTGGTTTGTGCGATAAATCCCGCCTCTTGTTGACGTGCGCGTTCTGCGCGTCAGATTGACTGAATAAATGATGGTGTCAATGGACTAATTAAAAAGTAAGTAAACAGATCACCCAGTTAGATATCAGTTAGCTTTATGACACGTCAAAATCAAACTTGAAATGGACTGAAAACATGATGACTGCGTTTTTTTTTTTTTTAGTGCAATCAGCTTGTTGAAATTAAAAATACAATTCGTAGAGGATGTTTAAAGAGCATGAACAAATTTCTATATATCCTAATTATTGTTAATATGAGCTCATTGCTTCTACCTTCAGTTAAACTGCTAACAGTGATTGTAAATTAATTGCCTAAATTATTACATTATTTGCGAACTGCATTCTCTAAATTGTAATGTTGACATGCATTCTCTGTAAAGCTGCTTTGAAATGATATGTATCGTGAAAAGCGCTATACAAATAAATGTGAATTGAATTGAATTGAATTGAATTGAATTGAATTGAATTGAATGACTGATGATCCAAAATAGCCTAAGTTGACAAAAATAAAATGTATTGTTTAAATTATTATTGCCTTTAGTTATTATTTTGGAATGAATGTAGAAATGCTTTAAAACACTAACTTGATGAAATTGACTTGGTTTTGATAAATAGAACATTACAATACATTGTTAATGTAAAATTACAAAATAGAATTGTCTTAGGTTTCTTTTTTCTTTTTTGATGTAATGGTAAAGTTCATTTTTACAAGGAAGATGTGTCAACGTTAAGAGTAATGCATGAATTTACATTGATTCATAAATAAATAAAAAATGTGCATCCTCATTTCAGAACACCGCTGACACACACACACACGCCGCAGTCTGACACGTCCTGTTGAGTGTTTGACACATGTCCCGACGGCTCTCCAGCAACACTTTACAGCAGTTATGAAGCGTGTCACGGAGCGGAAACGCTTTCCTCCTTTTATTTCGCCCGTCTGTCTTCCTCTATCCAATCTAGATTGACAGACCAACACAAATCCAGATGACAGAAGTGAATTGACACACACACACACACACACACACACACACACACTTGCCCAACAGAGTGAAATATGTTTCGCCCCAAAATTTGTCACATTTTTCTTGGATAGACTCCAGATAGCCTCATTCATCAGCCTTTGACTCAAATTGTTACACAGATAATTTGTAGTGAAAAATAGTGTACGTAAACCAGTTTACTAGCATATGATATTCTGGACCTGTACAGCATGTCAATCATCACATCCACAGCTTCCTCTTGGCACTCTCACTTGTATAATAGTAGACGTTTCTGGCGCTGGTTGCACCAGCTGTGTAGTTTTGACCTTAAATGGGCACCAAGTTTTAAAATGTACACCCCACTAAATATTTGAGAGTTGTACCATAAAACTTATTTGAAATGTAACTCTATGGATGAACTAAATATTTATGGAAGTCTTGACCGGTGTTAGAGGCTGGAATTAAATGGCAGACTGATTGAATTACATCACTGAGCTCATGTTTTACCTGACAGACTTCAGTTCTTTAAACATACATGATTTGACACTCGTTTACTTTTTAAAAGACAGAACATTGTCTGTTGGGTCTTCAGCGTGAAACCGATCTCAACTCTCACTTGTGTTCATCTCTGTGTCATTATCTGTACAAGTCAGACTGAATTCAATTAAAGTAGTCATGAACTGTGTTGTTTTATAGTTTTATAATGTTTCCTGGGGTCCACTTATAATGTTAGTATGCTTTTTACATTAAAAATTCTCATAATTTAGAAACAAAAGGCATTTTTCCTACCCTGATTTTATCCTCTGATTTGAACGCTCTGTTTTAAGGGGCGTGTCTCTGTGAGACTTCAGTGTAAACGCCCACTGCTGTGATTGGCTGACAGCTTTGCATATGAAATAGCTCAGTATCACTCTCTCTTTTAGCACATTTTTACCATTACAGCTCTCACGGTTAACTAATCATGAAAAGTGCTGCATTATATTTAGATTGTGGCATGAAAGGTTGCAGTGATGAACATGTAGTCAATATCAGACATGTTGTTGAGCTCATGAAAGCAGTGATCTCGTCTTTGCAACTCAATTTCTGCACACTAACGAATGCTTTCATCATAACTAACAGTGCAAATGCGATGTAACTAAGAGATTTGTTGAATAAAATGGGAGTTTTGGTGATAAACTCACACTGTTTGATTGACAGCTCCAGTGATTGTAAAGGGAGCGTTCTTTGATCGCTTTCTATATAATTTAATCACTTTTAAATAACAGATTATTTTCATCCTACTAGGAGAATCAAGGTGAAGTTGAGCGTTTAGTCGCTGGTTTGATTTACTGACACACAGACAAAGATCATCTGACTGTACATGAATCATTAATATCAGATCAGGCATTAGAATGAACACAGTTACTGACATGTTGTTGCATTACTGTCGAGTCCATATCGTAAAAGTCTGTTTGTGCCGAAATGCGATTGATTTCCCAAAGAATCCACAGTGAAATGAACCGAATACAAATAAATAAAGCTCAACTGAGACATTCACATTGTTGAAAATAAATAACCATATTCCTGCATTAGGATCCTTTGAAAGGTAATGATATTTTAGTCCTGTATCGCTCTTCTCTCCTCCTCATCTCACTAACACACCAGTGGGCGGGGCTAACGATGCAATGATGAAGTAGGCGTTGATTTCTCCTGAGGA
The DNA here is from genome assembly GCF_018812025.1 of Megalobrama amblycephala. Classification (NCBI taxonomy): domain Eukaryota; kingdom Metazoa; phylum Chordata; class Actinopteri; order Cypriniformes; family Xenocyprididae; genus Megalobrama; species Megalobrama amblycephala. The sequence continues at coordinate 1,707,575 of NC_063066.1, forward strand.
GGCGGAGTTTCACCATCTATGACAGGATCAGTCGTTCAGTGTCAATAAAACCTTTTATTGGACTAACAAGGACGTTTGATAGTTCTGAAATTTACGGGATATTCTTATAGTTCGATGACCTCTTCTATATCAAAACCTCAAGGAAAAGTTGATTTCTCAATTCATGACCCCTTTAAATGAAAATAAATTAATGTGCACATACACTATGTGATTTTATTTGAAATACGTCAACTCCAACTTGGACAACTAGCATTGACTATTCCAGACTGTAAATTGGTGAAAAAATCTGGTTGTGTAGTGTATTTCAATCATTATGCGACTACAGGTTATTTTATGGAGAGTTTGTAAACTAATCGCTACTGTAAGTTCCACTTGAATAAATAGGAAAGGAAAGTTCAGAGTTACATACAAACTAACTAGTTACTAAACCCCTTTACATCCCAGTTTAATTCAGGAAACCCTATCCAGGAGAACAATCCTAAAACAATCCACCTTCTGAATTGAAGTGGTTTGAGGCGGATTTAAATCCGTCTTGAAAGCACTTCGGAGGGTCTTTTCACGAACGAATAGCTATCCCATCAGAGAGACCAGGTGTAAACATGCCCTTAGACCTGGATAAGGTATGTTTGGTAGATTACATCCATTGAAGTTACTTATCCCGAGATTAAGCTTCGCTCCGAATGTGTCAGTCCCACTAAAGAGGCTGTAAGAGCTCCTGTACAGTGTGGAGCTGGATTAAACACATGATTACACTACCAGTGGATATTTCATATCTTCTGAGGATTATTTGAGCAGGTCATATGAAGGGCATGTGAAGGGAATCCTGTGATCATCAGTCACCAATGACGCGTTTCCCAAATCATCTTTCACTTGATAAGCATCTTTTTTAAACGTTAGAGACTTTTTCTCTCATTCCAAGCCTCATTGTTTCCACAGTGAATGAGGATTGTGGCTCTTAATCTTCATAATGACTCAGAAGCAAAGCACTTTAAAAGCATCATAAAAGTGGTTCAGGTATGTATAGTCGATCGAGGCTTTCAAAACGTTCTTGAATCAAACTTTCCGTGTCATTTCCTCTTCCTGACCGCTCATTCATCCATCTGCAGCTTGGCACAAGTTTAGGTACGTGTCTGCTTGTGTGTGTTGGAGCTGAGCTTCGTGAATGAGGCATATTCAGTTTCTCCTGGTCTGAAGCTGTTAAACGGGTTTATTAGAGTGGAGATTTCTCTCCGTGCTCGAGCACAAAGATGCTTCTGTGAGAGCAAGACAATTGACTCCAGCTAATGACCCGCGTGTGGAGGAACCCGCTCTAACAATGAGCTCGAGAGAGAGAATTACTCACACACGGCAGCTCGGATGGCTTCATCATTCAGATATGATACTGAACCTCACCAGACCTGTCAAGAACATATCATATTTAACCACATCACATGATTATTAGAGTGTAGAGGATTGAATCAGGATAGACAGATGTTATGGATTTGACCATCAGTAATCAGCCAATGCTTCAGGAGAACACGGTGAGATCAAGAGCAGCGCGAGAGATCGTATCAGCTGGGAATGCTGTGTGTGTGTGTGTGTGTGTGTGTGTTTGTCAGGAAAGCCACTGTAACTATCATATTTTTGCAGTTGTACATGCCTGTGGACAGCTGAACACACGGTGATTGTCAGAGTTATCTTTGAAGCCTGTTGTCCGTGTGACATCACTTTGTCCGCTGGTCTTTGTGTGTGTGTGTGTGTGTGTGTGTGTGTGTGTGTGAGCCCTCCATCTCTTGTTTCAGTCCAGGAGAGAGTGAGACACAGATGAAGAGGGGAAACGTGCAGCAGGGCAAACAAACCGCCGCATCTGAGCTCCAGGCCTGCCCAGGGGAACGACCTGCTAATGTGTCCCAGCACTGGATACCCCTCCTGGGGAAGCACAGGCCGATCTCTCCCTGCTCCGGGCTGGAGGGTTTCAGGTTGAGCAGTGAAACGGATCTTTTTTGTTAGTCAATACTGATACAGACTGTGCTGCAAAAGCACTTAATATGGCAAGAAGCTAAAAAAAAAAAGGCTTTAGTTTGTATTGTGATGTATGTTCGAAATGGCATATTATGTACTATTTTTGGAAGGAAGTAGTATGAAGTATGTATACCATGTGAAGAACACCTGGATGAAATTAAGTCTAAAAATGTCACAAATTCATAAATGATTCCACACTCAAATGCTGGGTTAAAAACAACCCAACTTGGGTTGAAAATGGACAAACCCAGCGGTTGGGTTGTTTTAATCCATCGATTAGGCCATTTTAACCCAGCGGTTGGGTTGTTATAACCAGCGGTTGGGCCGTTATAACTCAGCGGTTGGGCTGTTTTAACCCAGCGGTTGGGTTGTTATAACCAGCGGTTGGGCCGTTATAACTCAGCGGTTGGGCTGTTTTAACCCAGCGGTTTGGTTGTTATAACCAGCGGATGGGCCATTTTAACCCAGCGGTTGGGTTGTTATAACCAGCGGTTGGGCTGTTATAACTCAGCGGTTGGGCTGTTTTAACCCAGCGGTTGGGTTGTTATAACCAGCGGTTGGGCCGTTATAACTCAGCGGTTGGGCTGTTTTAACCCAGCAGTTGGGTTGTTATAACCAGCGGTTGGGCCGTTATAACCCAGCGGTTTGGTTGTTATAACCAGCGGATGGGCCATTTTAACCCAGCGGTTGGGTTGTTATAACCAGCGGTTGGGCCGTTATAACTCAGCGGTTGGGCTGTTTTAACCCAGCAGTTGGGTTGTTATAACCAGCGGTTGGGCCGTTATAACTCAGCGGTTGGGCTGTTTTAACCCAGCGGTTTGGTTGTTATAACCAGCGGATGGGCCATTTTAACCCAGCGGTTGGGTTGTTATAACCAGCGGTTGGGCCGTTATAACTCAGCGGTTGGGCCATTTTAACCCAGCGGTTGGGCCGTTTTTAACCCAGCGATTGGGTTGTTTTAACCCAGCGGTTGGGCCGTTTTAACCCAGCGGTTGGTCCGTTATAACTCAGTGGTTGGTCCGTTATAACCAGCGGTTGGGCTGTTTTAACCCAGCGGTTTGGTTGTTATAACCAGCGGATGGGCCATTTTAACCCAGCAGTTGGGTTGTTATAACCAGTGGTTGGGCCGTTTTAACCCAGCGGTTGGGTTGTTTTAACCCAGCGGTTGGGCCGTTTTAACCCAGCGGTTGGTCCGTTATAACCAGCGGTTGGGCCGTTTTTAACCCAGCGGTTGCGTTGTTTTAACCCAGCGGTTGGGTTGTTTTAACCCAGCGGTTGGGCCGTTTTAACCCAGCGGTTGGTCCGTTATAACCAGCGGTTGGGCCGTTTTTAACCCAGCGGTTGCGTTGTTTTAACCCAGCGGTTGGGCCGTTTTAACCAGCGGTTGGGCCATTTTTACCCAGCAGTTGGGCCGTTTTAACCCAGCGGTTGGGCCGTTATAACTCAGCGTTTGGGCCATTTTAACCCAGCGGTTGGGCCGTTTTAACCCAGCGGTTGGTCCGTTATAACTCAGCGGTTGGTCCGTTATAACTCAGCAGTTGGTCCATTATAACTCAGCGGTTGGGCCGTTATAACTCAGCAGTTGGGCCGTTATAACTCAGCGTTTGGGCCATTTTAACCCAGCGGTTGGGCCGTTTTAACCCAGCGGTTGGTCCGTTGTAACTCAGCGGTTGGTCCGTTATAACCAGCGGTTGGGCCATTTTTACCCAGCGGTTGGGCCGTTTTAACCCAGCGGTTGGGCCGTTATAACTCAGCGTTTGGGCCATTTTAACCCAGCGGTTGGGCCGTTTTAACCCAGCGGTTGGTCCGTTATAACTCAGCGGTTGGTCCGTTATAACTCAGCGGTTGGTCCGTTATAACTCAGCGGTTGGTCCGTTATAACTCAGCGGTTGGTCCGTTATAACTCAGCAGTTGGTCCATTATAACTCAGCGGTTGGGCCGTTATAACTCAGCGGTTGGGCCGTTATAACTCAGCGTTTGGGCCATTTTAACCCAGCGGTTGGGCCGTTTTAACCCAGCGGTTGGTCCGTTGTAACTCAGCGGTTGGTCCGTTATAACCAGCGGTTGGGCCATTTTTACCCAGCGGTTGGGCCGTTTTAACCCAGCGGTTGGGCCGTTATAACTCAGCGTTTGGGCCATTTTAACCCAGCGGTTGGGCCGTTTTAACCCAGCGGTTGGTCCGTTATAACTCAGCGGTTGGTCCGTTATAACTCAGCAGTTGGTCCATTATAACTCAGCGGTTGGGCCGTTATAACTCAGCGGTTGGTCCGTTATAACTCAGCAGTTGGTCCATTATAACTCAGCGGTTGGGCCATTTTTACCCAGCGGTTGGGCCGTTTTAACCCAGCGGTTGGGCCGTTATAACTCAGCGTTTGGGCCATTTTAACCCAGCGGTTGGGCCATTTTAACCCAGCGGTTGGGCCATTTTAACCCAGCGGTTGGGCCGTTATAACTCAGCGGTTGGGCCGTTATAACTCAGCAGTTGGGCCGTTTTAACCTTTTATTATTGTTGCCTCTAGTAATTATGTGTCTGATTTTTAATTTCCAACATATTTTGGGTTCATTTTAATGCAGTCATATAGTCATTTTAAACAATAGTTGAGTTAAATAAAACTACCCAGCACATTAGGCAAACATTTAACCCAACTGTTGGGTTAGTCTGTTTTTAACCCAAGTCCAAAATGAGGTCATAATTTATTTTTATTTTATCTGATTTATTAAAGGGAGAATTTAATGTAAAACAATAAAATTGATAATTATTGTTTTATTAAAAACAAAACAAAAAAAACACTCTAATTCCTGACAAAATGAATTTTAAACACTTCATTAAAAACGCACCTTATTTATTTTATTTCCCATTGAGGATGTTTAAACTTCACGGGATAGTCTTTTCCTGACAGTATAGCGAGTGAACTGCAGGAAATGAGTCTGATAAATGAGACGTCTGCAGTCCAGTGAAGCTGAGAGAGAGAGAGGCGCTGATAGAAGCACATTGTTGAGGAGGTGCAGGTCAGAGAAATGGAGAGCTGTGAAAGAGAAACTGAACACACAAGAGAAGAGGATAAAGGGGCATGACGGATCCCTCTAGAGCACCTAAAGAGGGTCTGTTGATGCAGCTGTGAGTCGACCCGTCTGTGGTTTTCCTGTCTGTACCCGACTCCAGAGGAAAGAGTTTCAGAGTCTCGCAGGACCCCCATCACATTCTGTCTGTCTCTAGTCTGGCAGAGCGGATCGGTCTGAAGCAGTTTAGCTGTAATGGTTGCAGTGGTTGGTATTTCCGGTTGGCTAATATAGGTCATTTAACTCAAAGTGCTCTGAAAACACACTTCTGCATGTTTCAAACCATACACAGCACACAAAGACAAAGCACACAGTGAAAGTTGTTAGTGACAGCTTTCAAACGCTCCTGTTTGTATTTGTGTCGTCTGGTTTCTATTTACAAAAGCAGATGTTTCTGTTTACGACGTGTTTTTGCAGCGTCGGGCAGTGCAGCCAATCACAGACGTGACCGCGTAAACACTGGCCAATCAGAGGTGTCGCTATAACAGTGTTGATATGATGTGAATAAGAGATTTCTTGTGCAGTGTAGACAGATTCACTGATTATAATGGCAGATTTTGAGTCACCGTCTATTATGAGATTGCTTTACGGATCTCTGTCTGTCTTTGTCACAGATTCGTCTGTTTTGGCCGAGGTTGGATGTTTTCACATCTCACTAACCCTCAATATGTACTTGTCACAACCAATACATCTGTGACGCTGAAATAAACCCTCTGCTTGAAATGAAAACATGAGGTCACATTGGAGTTTTGTCTGGGTCAATTGTGATATGCTACGGTGTGTGTGTGTGTGTTTTTGTGATCACCGTGATTAATGGCGAATCAAAAAGCAGCCAGGCTTTTTAACGCGCTCTAGCTCTTCAATAAAAGCTTTATACTGTGCTGCTATTTGCTCTTTAAAATTACCACAAAACCACAAGAGAGCATTAGCTAATGACAGTCAGTCTCTCTCACACACACACACACACACACACACACACACACACACACACACACACACAGTGGCCGTTTCTATTTACCCAGTGAAATGCAGCACCATGACTCTGTTCAGATCTTTCTGTAGTAGAGCAGATGTGTTATTTTAAGTGTGAATGAAGGAAAGCGTGTCAGAGGTCCATGAGAAGGCTTTTGTATGCTTTGATTCATTTGGTTTTATTGAAACGAAGCTGAATCCTGTTTGTCAATTTATTCGTTTGTTCTGTTGATGTGATTCACTGGTGTTTAGCACATGTATTGTGATCTGAACTCACAGAGAGTTCACAGTTTTAAAATTATAAATTTTTCCTACTCTGATTTTATCCTCTGATTTGAACGCTCTGTTTTAAGGGGCGTGTCTGCTGTGAGACTTCAGTGTAAACGCCCACTGCTGTGATTGGCTGACATCTTTGCATATGAAATAGCTCAGTATTACTCTCTTGAAAACTTTTAGCACATTTTTACTATTACAGCTCTCAAGATTAACTAATCGTGAAAAGCATTACGCTTAAATCTGTGGCATTATTTTTAGATCGTGGCATGAAAGGTTGCAGTGATGAACATGTAGTTGATCACAGACATGTTGTTGAGCTCATGAAAGCAGTGATCTCGTCTTTGAAACTCAATTTCTGCACACTAACGAATGCTTTCATCATAACTAACAGTGCAAACGTGATGAAACTAAGAGATTCGAGTCCAGAACTCAGTCACTGATAAACTCGCGCTGTTTGATTGACAGCTCCAGCGATTGTAAAGGGAGCGTTCTTTGATCGCTTTCTATATATAATTTAATCACCGTTTAAACAAGGTGAAGTTGAGCGTTTAGTCACTGGTTTGATTTACTGACACACAGACAAAGATCATCTGACTGTACATGAATCATTAATATCAGATCAGGCATTAGAATGAACACAGTTACTGACATGTTGTTGCATTACTGTCGAGTTCATATCGTGTTTGCGCTGAAATGCGATTGATTTCCCAAAGAATCCACAGTGAAATGAACCGAATACAAATAAATAAAGCTCAACTGAGACATTCACATTGTTGAAAATAAATAACCATATTCCTGCATTAGGATCCTTTGAAAGATAATGTTATTTTAGTCCTGTATCGCTCTTCTCTCCTCCTCATCTCACTAACACACCAGTGGGCGGGGCTAACGCTGCAATGATGAAGTAGGCGTTGATTTCTTCTGTGGAGGCGGAGTTTCACCTATCTGGTGTTAATAAAAGCTTTTATTGGACTAACAAGGATGTTTTCAGTTCTGAATCTTACAGGGTATTCTTATAGTACAATGACCTCTTATATATCAAAAGCTCAAGGAAAAGTTGATTTCTCAATTCATGACCACTTTAAATTTTGGCCTGTTTCTCAAACAAATCATGCAGTATGTCCTCCGAAGACTTTGAATGTAGTGCACAATTTGTGTTTGACGAAGGAAAGAAAATAAACAGGTTTGGAATGACATGAGGATGTTTAAATAATGACCGAATTCTGTTTTGTTGTCTGCCACTTTAAATCCTTGAGCTCTGTAATGTGTGATTGGATTCTGATTGGCTGTTTATCAGCTGGAAAAAATTGCTCTTAAAGTGATTCCAGCAACGTCTCATTATCGTTATAGTTGTTCTGTGCACTTAACTATTCTCGTAAAATTAAAACAATCACTAAAACTTTATAGTTATCATTCCTGGTGTAAACGGGCCAGAGTTTAATTCTTTGTGATCGTAACATTTCTTGTGTATTATTTTTATGGAGTATGTGTTTATATTTGCATGCGTTTTGGATATTTTGGGCTCAATGGTCTCTTTATGGCTTCTTCTGGAGCGGATCATTTGTCTTGTTAAATTCTCCAATCTGCACAACCTAGTAGCTTCGCCCTGCGCAGACAATCAGATTTTACACCACGCTGCCTCTCCCAGCGCCCGCCAACCTGATTTACTGCAGTTTGGTTGTATTTTCTTAATGTAAAAGGGCTGCACTCTGTAGAATTGGGACCTCGGCTAAACGCATTTAGAGTTTGTGTTCCGTGACTTGGAGTTCAGTTTAATTGAATTCACTCGCTGTATTGAGCGCAGCAAAAATATCTGCCAGACTCCGCCTGACATGCACCTTGTGTTCAGTACAGTGTGTGTTTGGAAGCAGACGGAGTCGTTTCAGTGGAGGACGAGTGGAGGAGGAGATACTGCTGATCATTCGTGTAGTGGAACGCAAAAGAAGATATTTTGATGACTGTTTTTGTCCAATAAAACAACATTGTCCTCAAAAAACACAGAGATCTTCTGTAGTGTTCCACAGAAGAGTCCCACAGGTTTGGAGGGAGTGGACGATGACAGAATTTTCGTTTCTTGGTGAACCATTCCAATAACAGTCTTTCCACCTACTCTTTTTTTTCCTGCTCTGTGAATGTTTTCAGCTGCTGAAGTCACATCTGGACAGTGTGAAAGTGGATCAGGTATAAACACACACATATGCAGGACTTCACAAAGCTCTTTTCAAAGCACTGACCTCTGATCTCCAAACACATTCCCTTAACGTGAGCCAGCGCTGTGGAATCGGGAAGAAGTTTTCAGAACTAGCCAATGGTCAGTCCCCATTTTCAGGTCTCCGTCTGCTGCCTAACAATCCGTCTTTATTCCTGAGATGCTGTTTTTCCAGAGAGAAGGCCATGTGTTCTTCAGATTAGAGGGATGTGGAGAAATCCTTGGGTTTCCAGACTCTTTCTCTCACACTATACTCCTTCGCTCGCATCCCTCTCCATTATTTAATAATAGCCTCTCTCTCTCTCTCTCTCTCTCAGATGAGTGTGCAACAATACAGGGTGATTTGACTGATCTGAAGTCAGTTTTTCCACTCAGTATGTGGCAGCCGGAGGCATTTGGCAGATATGAGATTGAATGTTTGACTGATAGGCACTCAACGGTTTCCAGATCGTAATGCCAACTTCAATTTACCTCCCAGGAGGAGCTCTGCGTCTCAGCGCTGTAATGTAGAGCAGTGCTTCTAAAACTGGTTTCGCTTCAGGACCCACATTTACGTTGGACATCAAGTGGCAAGTGAACGCAGAATTGTTAATGACGCAAAAGTAAACAAAAATGCAGAACTATTATCACCACACAACAGTTTCGCTTCCTTAATGTCTCTGGTATATTGATGGTGTCGTGGCAGTATTTCACTGCGGTTGGCTCAAACTATGTTTATGCTCAGTTGAAGTGAAACCATATTTTCTTTAATCTTGTGTAGTTTTGATTATGGTTTGTGTATATTGTCAAATGTCGTTCTAATTTGACTACCAGGTGACGGACTGACTGATGCGTGATCTTTAAAATCGATAACAAATGATAAGGAGCCTGTTTCCCTGTTTATTTGTGTTTATTGGTTGGTATGTTTATTTTGCTTTATATAATTTGCATTTAGCATCACTTCTCCCATGTGACTCATTTGGGATCCCCACCCACCAGCTGAAAAATAGAGATATTGAAAATATGATTTGTAAAAATATGATACCTGTAAGCCGAGAAGTTTTAAAAAAAATCAAAACAAAGGGAAAAAGTTCAGTTTTTGTTTTGTCCCTAAACTGTCATGAGCATTCCCACCACATCCCAATATAAATATTTGTTTACTGACATCAGTATTTGAAAAGTAACAAAAATTATGAATATTGGGTAACTGCATAGCAACACCTTAGCAACCACCACTAGCACCCCACCAACAGCATAGCAATATCCTGGCACCCAGAACACCCTAGCACCGGAATAGCAACACCCTAGCGTCCAACACTAGCACCCCACCAACAGCATAGCAACATCCCGGCAACCCAGAACACCACAGCAACTGCATAGCAACACCCTAGTGACCACTAAAAGCACCCCACTAACACCACCGCAGCATCCCAGCACCTAGAACACCCTAGCAACTGCACAGCAGCACCCTAGCAACCACCAAAAGCACCCCACCAACATTATAGCAATATCCTGGCACCCAGAACACCCTAGCAACTGCATAGCAACACCCTAGCAACCACCAAAAGCACCCCACCAACAGCATGTCAATATCCTGGCACCCAGAACACCCTAGCAACTGCATAGCAACATCCTAACGACCACCACTAGCACCCCACCAACATCATAGCAACATCCTGGCACCCAGAACACCCTAGAACCGGAATAGCAACACCCTAGCGTCCAACACTAGCACCCCACCAACAGCATAGCAACATCCCAGCAACCCAGAACACTCCAGCAACTGCATAGCAACACCCTAGTGACCACTAAAAGCACCCCACCAACACCACCGCAGCATCCCAGCACCTAGAACACCCTAGTAACTGCATAGCAATATCCTGGCACCCAGAACACCCCAGCAACTGCATAGCAACACCCTAGCGACCACCAAAAGCACCCCACCAACATCATAGCAACATCCTGGCACCCCGACAACCCTAGCAACTGCACAGCAACACCCTAGCAACCACCGAAAGCACCCCACCAACAGCATAGTAACATCCTGGCACCCAGCACACTCTAGCAACTGCATAGCAACACCCTAGAAACCACCGAAAGCACCCCAACAACAGAATAGCAACATCCCGCCACCCAGAACATATAGTTTTAAACTATAGAAAATAGAATTTAATTTGGACTTGCCTATTTTTGTCTTTTGTTTGCTGTGTGGGCTGCATGTTTTGTGTTATGTCTGGTTGAGTGTCTTGGTGAATTGTCTTTTGTTGTCTTCCATCCCTGTTTCCATAGAAACAATGATTCTTTAGGGCTGAAAGTGCACATACTGTAGTTTTGTGGCTGACCCTTGTCTTTACTAACACACACACACACACAGTGTCTCATGACGACGTGACCCCAGTCTATTTCCTTATTAGTGCAGAAGTGAGTGCATCTTCATTAGATTTGTGTTGATTAACACATGACAGCAACAATAACTCAATCAGAGAACATTAGTAAATCTATACCCATATCCTCATTTCACAGGCGTTATATCCATTAGCAGTGATTGTGTGTTATCTCTATTATCTTGTGTCGCAGGGTAAGTGTGCGTTATCAAGCTCATTGATTTTATTGCATAAAAAATAAATGCGTTTACACATGAGTGAGTGCAGATCACTGGTTTCACCAGAATAGATAAAAGACAAAGTTCTAGGAAACTTTTAACATACTGGAGGAAATACAGTTCTTCTTCAGCAGTAGCCAAGTCTGTTAGAACAATCCATTGTCATTTCCTCCATTAACAGGGTTTATTTACCCACACACCAACCCAGTGTGCGACGTGTCGATCATCTCAAGCGCGGCCTCAGTGTTTGTCTCTTTCATCCTGTGATATAAGAGAACGAAACCTTCCTCTTCCACACTTTCATCTCTCCGTCTCCCTTTCAAACACCGTCTCGCTGCTCCAGTCTGCTCTCTTGATAAAGCAAAGCCATGTCCTGCTGTCAGAACGGCTTCTTTCGTACATCACTTGATTTCTCTCTCTCTCTCTCACACACACACACACACACACACACAGTAAAAATCCCATGTATCAGCAGCTGAGTCAGGAGTGATTTGCTCTGTTTGAGTGTTCAAAGCTGTAAATGTGGAAGTATCTGACCTGACATAACCCATTATCAAAGCTCTGATCGCTCTTTACTAATCTGATTTGCTTCTCTCCAGTGAATGTATCGCTCAGTGAATCTGCAGATGTGTTAACAGTCCCCATTACACCCCATTATACTGCTCCATCTTCATTCAGATCATCTGTGTGGCTCTAAACCTTCAGGTTATAGAAATCTGGCAGATATCAATAACTGATGGACATTAGCTAATTGTTGATATTATAGATCTTATAATATATTTTAAGATAGATCTACAGTATTATATATCGGTTCACTGATGCTCTAATCTAGAATTTGACATGCTTCAGATGAAATCAGTTTGACTGATACTGTGAATCTGTTTTTTTGGGGGGGTGTTATGGTTTACTCATGCAATGACTGATATTTCTGTGGTATAATGTGTTGTTGATATTAATATCTGCTTACTTAAAGTTCCAATCTAGAGTTTGACAAACTGACAAGTGAAATCAAGCATAAATAATATACAGTACAAAAGTTGGACAGATGTGTAGGAGTTTAATATTTGACACATCAGGACTTCATGGCTCATAGTCTGGAAAACAGCTCAGTTTTATTCAGAGACTCAAACTGAGGAAAAATATGCAGATTGGAGCAGATTCTGATCTTTATATGAAATTGATCAATGAGATCTTTATAACAGTATAGCAGACATAAAATGCATATAAATATCAATATCTGCCAATAAGATTATTTTAAAATGTGTGTTGTTTTATAGTTTTATAATGTTTCCTGGGGTGCACTTATAATGTTAGTATGCTTTTTACATCAAAAAACAGTCATAATCTAGAAATATGTCATTTTTCCTACTCTGATTTTAGCCTCTGATTTGAACGCTCTGTTTTAAGGGGCGTGTCTGCTGTGAGATTCAGTGTAAACGGCCACTGCTGTGATTGGCTGACATCTTTGCATATGAAATAGCTCAGTATTACTCTCTCGAAAACTTTTAGCACATTTTTACTATTACAGCTCTCAAGATTAACTAATCGTGAAAAGTGTTGATTATAGCATTATATTCATAACTATTTTTGTTTGATTGACAGCTCCAGCGATTGTAAAGGGAGCGTTCTTTGATCGCTTTCTATATATAATTTAATCACCACTTAAACAAGGTGAAGTTGAGCGTTTAGTCACTGGTTTGATTTACTGACACACAGACAAAGATCATCTGACTGTACATGAATCATTAATATCAGATCAGGCATTAGAATGAACACAGTTACTGACATGTTGTTGCATTACTGTCGAGTCCATATCGTGTTTGCGCTGAAATGCAATTGATTTACCAAAGAATCCACAGTGAAATGAACCGAATACAAATAAATAAAGCTCAACTGAGACATTCACATTGATGAAAATAAATAACCATATTCCTGCATTAGGATCCTTTGAAAGATAATGTTATTTTAGTCCTGTATCGCTCTTCTCTCCTCACTAACACACCAGTGGGCGGGGCTAACGCTGTGATGATGAAGTAGGCGTTGATTTCTTCAGTGGAGGCGGAGTTTCACCTGTCTATGACAGGATGAGTCGTCTGGGTCTGCTGTCAATAAAAATTCTAATAGTACGATGAACTCTTCAATATCAAAAGCTCAAGGAAAAGTTGATTTCTCAGTTCATGACCACTTTAAAACATATAATGCAATACAATGATGATCGATAGATGAACAAATAAACCTTCCTCAAAAGCCTGATGATCAATTTGAGACTCATGATTTTTATAATAAATGATGTCTGGATAATCAAGCGAAACTGCTTCAGTCCAGTTGAAATATTACTAATAATATCAAAGTTATTCTTACATTTACTTGATAAAAATCAGCAGAAAGACACGTGAAGTACAAGCTGAAGGATGTTTGTACAATTATACTAATTAATTTTCTGCAAATAAATGCTCTAAATGTTTTTACTCTAAATTTCAAAGAAATTTTGTCAGTAGTTTATAGAATTTAAAAAAAATAATAATTTCTCACATACATATAAAGTGTGTGTATTGACGTGTATTCGGGCAGTTATTGGATGAAGCTGACGCTGTTGAAGGAGTGTGATGGATTGGGTTTGTGGTAAACTGATCTCCGGTCTCTCCTCATGGGCACTGCTGTCTAATGTTAACCGTAATCACCGTCATCTGTGTGCTGAACGCGTCATCCTTCAAGAGCTTCCCGGCACTGCAAAGACCTGCTGCTGAAGTGTGTGTGTGTGTGTGTGTGTGTGTGTGTGTGTGTGAGAGGATGTGGTTGTGTGCATTTGCAGGCAAACAGAAATTAAATGAAACCCCTGAAGTGCATGTAAAAACTTAATTTTACACTTTGATATTATTCACATCCAATTTATAGCAGTTGTCCATGGCAGCTTTTGAGAACAGGTGCTTCAGATTCACTCACACACACTTCTGCTCCTAATGCTTCATAACAGAGTTTACAGCCTCGTAATCAGCCTCACGAGATGAAACAATGAACACGGCTCGTTAAAAGTGTGTGTGTGTGTGTGTGTGTGTGTGTGTGTGTGAAGAGCAGTTTAGACTGGATTTGAGAGTGATTTGATAGCGGCTCTTTTAGTTGTTTACTAAGCTGGATTAGAGCTGATGGCTTTTATACTACTTAGCTGTGTGTGTGTGTGTGTGTGTGTGTGTGTGTGTGTGTGTGTGTGTGTGTGTGTGTGTGTGTGTGTGTGTGTGTGTGTGTAATGATGTGTAAGTGAGTGTGTGTGGTGCATTAGGAAGGTTATTTTCATTTGGAGGATGATAATGCGGAGATGATTATTCTGCTGAGTGTTACTCTGTTAGATGTGTTAGATCAGTGTTATCGGGCGTTCTGTGTGCCAGTGATGATTCGTTTTTCTATATTTCTATATTAAATTTATTATTAATCATTTTCTAATAAGTCTTACAGTATTACCACACAATTAAAGAGTTAGTTCACCCAAAAATGAACATTTCTGTCATTAATTACTCTCCCTCATGTCGTTCCACACCCGTAAGACCTTCGTTCATCTTCAGAACACAAATTAAGATATTTTTGATGAAATCCGAGAGACTCGTCTATAGGCGGCAATATAATCAACACTTTCAAGGTCCAGAAAGGTACTGAAGACATCGTTAAAACAGTCATGTGACTGCAGTGGTTCAACCGTAATGTTATGAAGAGACGAGAATACTTTCTGTGCGCAAAAACAAAACAAAAATAACCACTTTATTCAACAATCTCTTCTGTGTCATTCTCATGCGTTGTTTACGTCCAGGTTCGACTCATTATTGGCCAGCTCCTGCACACATGCATGCGTCGTGCTGATCACATGACCAGCTTTGGCCAATATTGAGCCGGCATTCGGATATAAACACTGTTACTGCGTAACCTGCGTAAGATAATGACACAGAAGAGATTGTTGAATAAAGTGGTTATTTTTGTTTTGTTTTTGAGCACAAAAAGTATTCTCATCTCTTCATAACATTAAGGATGAACCACTGCAGTCACATGACTGTTTTAACGATGTCTTTAGTACCTTTCTGGACCTTGAAATTGTTGATTATATTGCTGTCTATGGACGAGTCTCTCGGATTTCATCAAAAATATCTTAATTTGTGTTCTGAAGATGAACGAAAGTCTTACGGGTGTGAAATTAATGACAGAAATTTCATTTTTGGGTGAACTAAGCCTTTAAAGCTTGATCTGTAGCAGAATGCAGCTCATCAGGTCGCAGCAAATGAATAATGAACTGCATATTATTTAGTGGATTTATTTTTGCAATCATTATTAATAAATTGTATTATTTGCTGAACACTGATGTGTTCATCATGTTTTTGACTCCTGTATGGTAAACTGCTTGCATTTGTCCTCATTTTTAAGTCTTTCACATTTAATCAATTAGCCGTCCCTTTTATGCATCGTAATTAAAAGCAACGAGCCACGAGAGTCTGTGCATTACGCTGATTTTACTACGGTTAAAGGGGGTTACAGGCTTTAAACACTGATTTATACAGCTGTGATCGCTCATCACTGTCTCATCAGCGTCACATGATGTGTCTCAAGCTGTTCGATCGATCTGTTGTCTGTATCCTGAGAGATCACACACCGCTTCATGACGCCACTGAATATCAGCACTGCTGCCGGCGCCATATTGTGTTTTAGATCTGACCATTTGGATTTATTTCCTAGTTTGAGACAGGTTTGACATCTCAGAGATGCTCAGAAGTATTCCAGCATTCACACTAGTGTGTTTGTGATCAGATTCACTCATCTAGTTCACTCATGTAAATGTGAGCAGGTTCTGTACTCCTGCTCTTAACCCTCACTGACCTTATAAAGTCATACAGCAGCAACACAAGCATGAACAAATCATATTTTATTCAGTTTTTCATACATATCTGATTCATAGGGTTAGTCAGAGCTCTCTCGGTCATGTTGCGTACAGTCTCGTTTCATAAAGCACTCAGTGAAGACATGCATGATGAAGACCAAACTATAGTTTCTATTTTTATATGATAAAAACTCTTTTGGCAGGAGCGTCTTCAGTGTGCCGTATTGTGTTACTGCCATGTTTAGCTTTTATTAAACATTTATCAAGAGTATTTTTAGAGGTGGATTAATGTATTTCTCTGTCATTAGCATTAAACTCCATGATCATTGAGGGATTTCCAAGGTAATGCATGGAGAATCACCTGAGTAAGTGCCATGTGACTAATGTTGTGACAGCACTGATTTTGCCAAAATATACAGTATGGCAACTTTTGACTGCCTGTCAGTGAAGGAGTGATGGTTGTTTCTGCATCTTCTGCTCCATCATCCACACTCTGAGCCTTCGGCATCGCCATGGAAACACATTATTTCTGAGTTTCTGAGCTCTTGGACGTGAACTGAGCTCCTCAGAGCAGAGTCTGCCGTCGTGTGATTACAGTAACTAGTGTGGCGTAAACGAAGCGATGTTTCCTCGCTTAATCAAAAGACAAAACAAGAAATTAAAATAAGCAAATGAAGCTTTTCTTTAGGACCATTAAGAGTCCTTTTCAATCGTGACACTTTCATGACAATTAAACACATTTCCACCACAATTCTCATTATGCATTAAAGGTTTTTTAATTAATGTTGAGTCATCACACACACACACACACACACACACACACACACACAGATAATGAGAATCATGAATACAAAAACACCTATGTATATTGATTTGTCGATTATTTTGATAATCGATTAATCAGTTGATTGTTTCTTTGATTAATCGGGTAAGAAAGTTGAATTAAATGTGTAAAGTAATTCTATTACATGAATACTTCGTTACAACAATCCCTCTGTTTGAACTAAAGGACAAACCTTTATGCAAAATGGAAATGCTCAGATGTGTTTCTAATATTTACAGATAAGGATATAACTGTAAAAGTTTTGCATAACAGAAAAAGCATCTCAAATGCATGAAACAACACGTGCCCGAAGTCGCTTAAACTGAATGCTTCTGCGTTTGTTTGAAGCACGTTCTCATGTTTTGGGTCATGCTTTAACCACATCAGCTCTTTCTGTGTTTCTGCCATTTTCTGTTTGTGTTTTGTCCATAGAAATATATTCACTACTGTAAAGTGAAGTGGCTGGTGGAGGTTACATAGGATGTGTTTAGGTGTTGATGTGCTTGTGTGCATTTCACAACCATTTCCCCAGAATGGTGCAGTGGGGATTGGTTCCCCATTGCATCAACTCAAGACACAGAGTTGACACTTCCTGGGTTGCGTATGCGACCTGATTCCCTGAGAAGAGGAATAAGACACTGCGTCTTCGTGTTGATGTTGTACCGACTAATCGACTAGTCGTCTTTATCGCTCTGCCATGACGCTTTAAGCATGACATCGACTAGCCCCTGATCATGACCTATAGAGGGCGCAACAGGATAAGAAATCTTTGAAGTCCAACTTTACACTCTGTATCCTAGAATTAAAGGGTTAGTTCAGCCAAAAATGGGTGAACTAAAAAAAATTCTGTGAAATTTCTGTCATTAATTACTCGTTCCACATCCGTAAGACCTTTGTTCATCTTCAGAACACAAATTAAGATATTTTTGATGAAATCGTCCATAGATGGCAATTTAAGCAACACTTTCAAGGTCCAGAAAGGAACTAGAGACATCGTTAAAACAGTGGTTCAACCTTAATGTTATGAAGAGACGAGAATACTTTTTGTGCACCAAAAAAGCTAAATAACGACTTTATTCACTAATATCTAGTGATGGGCGATCTCAAAACGCTGCTTCATGAACCTTTACGAATCTTTAGTTTCGAATCAGTGGTTCGGAGCGTGAAAGTCACGTGATTTCAGTAAACGAGGCTTCGTTACATCATAAGTATTTTAAAACTTCAATGGTTCACATGACTTTGGCAGTTCTGAACCACTGATTCGCAAACAAAAGATTCATAAAGCTTCATGAAGCAGTGTTTGGAAATCGCCCATCACTAGATATTGAATATTTAGTTTTGTTTTTGCGCACAAAAAGTATTCTCGTCTCTTCATAACTTTAAGGTTGAACCACTGCAGTCACATGACTGTTTTAACGATGTCTTTAGTACCTTTCTGGACCTTGAAAGTGTTGATTATATTGCCGTCTATGGACGATTTCATCAAAAATATCTTAATTTGTGTTCTGAAGATGATGCTTTATCTTACGGGTGTGGAACGACATGAGGGTGAATAATTAATTTTTGGGTGAACTAACCCTGTAATGACAAATAAATGCATAATCCTAGAGTGCTCCACAAGATATGTTTGATTATAACATCTGGATGCTCAATATTAATAATTTATTTGTCATATTAACTGATGGAAACGGAGCGTAAAAGTGACTTTTTATAAAGGATTTCTTATCCTTTTGCGCCCTCTATAGGCCATGATCAGCGACTAGTCGACGTCAAGCTTAATGCATCATGGCAGAGTATTAATGTCGACTAAGGGGTCGTTCACACAGAACGCATTTTTTTTATTCCAATGCGCTACTTTTCTATTGATTTTCTATATAAATGCACTAGACGGACGTGTTTGACTGTTATGCTCGCGTTTCGCGTCTTTTACATTTTTAAGACGCCGTGTCAAGTTAAAAGAATTTCAACTTTTACACACTGCGCCGCTCATCAATGTCAGTTCCAAAACAGTGGACCAATCAGAACAACTCGGAGGCGGGGCAAGCGTTGCAAGCTTCTGTTTACAGTAGCAAGTTGGCATGGCAACTGTTTTTTTTTTTGGTTGTTATTGTCGTTATTGCATCACGTATCAAAAGCACATCTCAAGACACTCGTGTTCTGCACTGTGCATTTTTAAAAACCACCCCTGAGCGCAGCCTCTCGTTTTTAGACACAAAGACGTGTTCTGTGTGAAAGAGCCCTAGAGATAAGCGCGAGCAGAACTCTTCTCAGCTCCGCTCCAAGGCAGATAACACTAGTGTTTGTCCTCTGGTGTCATTACGCGAGGAGATGGTGGAACACTCTTCCTAAAACTCTTACGTGTTACAACAAACGGCTCCTGAAGACAAAAAAGCTGATGGCGTCCTTTTCACATGCCGTGCTGTCTGCCATAGATTGACACATGCTCAGACACCGGTCACTCCGAGGACGTTCCCCATAGCGTCTACACCAAGATGCAGCGTCGATGTTCCACTTCGAAAGGAAAGCAGAGTTTCACGTACGAGTGCTTGAGCACAGTTTTTCTGCAACCCTTGCCTTTCTTTTGGATGAACCTGAAATGAAATGGTTTGGTTATTTGTGGCTGACTCTCCCTCTGAGACCTGCGCACCGCTGATCTGCCCTGTGAAAATGTCAGCCGGGGCTTTTCTGGATCTGAGCTGACCCGTTGTACCTGGCCTTTAAAATGATTTCTGTGTATGACCTCCACTGACACACAGAATACTCCGCTGAAGCAGTCAGGACTTTCTGTTTTCACCATTTACTCCTTCATTCTCTTTATTGGCCTGTTAAAGACGCTGGTCATCCACATACAGACTCAGAGTTTCCGTATTCTCTGTGTAAAGATAGATCATTTATAGGACTGAGTGCCAGTGCAAGAGGATTGTGTTTAATACGTCATTGTTCCGCTCAAACTGATGGAATCCTCCGGTTTCAGGATCTGTATGGATTTTGCCCATTATGAAAAAGCCAGGCAGGAATCCAAGCCACTTTACAAAATGAATGCAACGAGAACAGGCCAAATGAAAGACAAAATATACTCAATAAGATGGAAATTGAGAGTCAAGGGGATTTCTGACAGCTTCAGAGATATCACTCAACATGATACTGTCTAGACTACATTCACACACTCGCTCACACACACACACACTCATACACACACAGTCCTTCAGAAATCATTCTAAAATGCTGATTTGCTGCTCAAGAAACATTCCTGATTATTTTGCTGCTTCAGATTTGTGAGGAAACTAAAACATTTTTCCCCATTTGTAACATTATACTGTCTTGTTTGATTCATTTAATGCATCCTTGCTGAATAAAAGCAATAATTTATTTTAAAAAAAATCAAACCTTTGAATGGTTGACAAGAATAGCTTTTTCATCACTCATTTTCTCCAGAAGATGTAAAAATCTTTGCATGGTAAAGTGTGATTTTCTTTTAGATTTGTCCCAGATCATTTCAGAGATGTTCAAGCTATCCAACACAATGAAATGAGCTGAAGATATTACGATAATTATAATGATCTAAATGAGATAATTAAGCACATGGGAGATTAATCTTGGAGAACGCCCAATGAATGCTGTTTTAATTAGAAGACATTTCACAGCAGTGGAATTATTTTCGTGAAGCTTTTCAAGCATTCTGGCTTCATTTTTTCTGTAATGAATTTCAGGATGGATTAATTTTGACCTGCTAAAGATGGAGGCAGAAGAGAGTGTTGAAATCTGGGATGTGATTCATTACGACACTTTGTGAGCTTTAATAAATAACAGGCAACACTTTCTTTCATGCTTTCATGTCGAGCCCTTTATTTTTCCTCTGCTCTGATTTAAACCAGCACATCTCTGTGAGAGAAGGAAGAGATGTTAGAGCCGAATCCAGCTGGAGGCTGATGGGAGTGTGAGTTTTGACCTCTGTTTGTCTGGTCACACACACACACACACAGCAGGTGGTCTCACACCGTCAGGTGTCATAATGGCCGTGATTATGCTGTTAACTCATTTTGACGACTAAACCAGGCTAAGCACCCTCACATTTCCACATCTCTCGTCTGAGTTCGTTCGCTGTGACAGCAGAGTTTTTCGAGATGTCACGGCTGTCTTCTCTTTTAATAAGATGAACGCAGACACATGCGCTGCAGCAGAGACAAACACACACTGTTGTGTGTCCAATTTACACCGAGTCATGCCGAGCTCCATCAAAGACCTTTTTAAGCACATCAGGACACTCGGCCATCTTCACAACACGCTAATGCAGCTGTTTCCAGAAAAATACAGCTTGAATATAGAGGGTGAGTCTTATGAAATCTGTCAAAAACATGTCCAGGACATACAGTATTTCACCGCAAACCATAAAGAACAAAATAATAATTATACAAACCCGAATTGTTGGGACTTTTTTTTTTTTTTTTTTTTTATAAAATGAAAACTAAAAGACTTTCAAATCACATGAGCCAATATTTTATTCACAATAGAACACAGATAACTAATGTTTAACTGAGAAATTGTACACTTTTATCCACCTAATGAGCTCATTTCAAATTTGATGCCTGCTACAGGTCTCAAAATAGTTGGCACGGGGCCAACAAATGGCTGAAAAAGCAAGACATTTTGAAAAGATTCAGCTGGGAGAACATCTAGCAACTAATTAAGTTAATTAATATCAGGTCTGTAACATGATTAGCTATAAAAGGGATGTCTTAGAGAGGCAGAGTCTCTCAGAAGTAAAGATGGGAAGAGCTGTGAAAGAGTGCGTAAAAAGATTGTGGAATACTTTAAAAATGTTCCTCAATGGCAAATTGAAAATTTCATCATCTACAATGCATAACATCATCAAAAGATTCAGAGAAACTGGAGAAATCTCTGTGCGTAAGGGACAAGGCCGAAGACCTTTATTGGATGCCCGTGGTCTTCTGGCCCTCAGACGACACTGCATAACTCATCGGCATGATTGTGTCAATGACATTACTAAATGGGCACAGGAATACTTCCAGATACCACTCTAGGTAAACACAATCCGCCGTGCCATCTGCAGATGCCAACTAAAACCACTGTCCGTAAACACAATCCACCGTGCCATCTGCAGATGCCAACTAAACCACTGTCGGTAAACACAATCCGCCGTGCCATCTGCAGATGCCAGCTAGACCACTGTCCGTAAACACAATCCGCCGTGTCATCTGCAGATACCAACTAAACCACTGTCCGTAAACACAATCCACCATGCCATCTGCAGATACCAACTAAACCACTGTCGGTAAACACAATCCGCCGTGCCATCTGCAGATACCAACTAAACCACTGTCCGTAAACACAATCCGCCGTGCCATCTGCAGATGCCAACTAAACCACTGTCGGTAAACACAATCCGCCGTGCCATCTGCAGATGCCAACTAAACCACTGTCCGTAAACACAATCCGCCGTGCCATCTGCAGATACCAACTAAACCACTGTCCGTAAACACAATCCACCATGCCATCTGCAGATACCAACTAAACCACTGTCGGTAAACACAATCCGGCGTGCCATCTGCAGATACCAACTAAACCACTGTCCGTAAACACAATCCGCCGTGCCATCTGCAGATGCCAACTAAACCACTGTCGGTAAACACAATCCGCCGTGCCATCTGCAGATACCAACTAAACCACTGTCCGTAAACACAATCCGCCGTGCCATCTGCAGATACCAACTAAACCACTGTCCGTAAACACAATCCACCATGCCATCTGCAGATACCAACTAAACCACTGTCGGTAAACACAATCCGGCATGCCATCTGCAGATACCAACTAAACCACTGTCGGTAAACACAATCCGGCGTGCCATCTGCAGATACCAACTAAACCACTGTCCGTAAACACAATCCGCCGTGCCATCTGCAGATACCAACTAAACCACTGTCCGTAAACACAATCCACCATGCCATCTGCAGATACCAACTAAACCACTGTCGGTAAACACAATCCGGCGTGCCATCTGCAGATACCAACTAAACCACTGTCCGTAAACACAATCCGCCGTGCCATCTGCAGATGCCAACTAAACCACTGTCGGTAAACACAATCCGCCGTGCCATCTGCAGATACCAACTAAACCACTGTCCGTAAACACAATCCGCCATGCCATCTGCAGATACCAACTAAACCACTGTCCGTAAACACAATCCACCATGCCATCTGCAGATACCAACTAAACCACTGTCGGTAAACACAATCCGGCGTGCCATCTGCAGATACCAACTAAACCACTGTCGGTAAACACAATCCGCCGTGCCATCTGCAGATACCAACTAAACCACTGTCCGTAAACACAATCCGCCGTGCCATCTGCAGATGCCAACTAAAGCTCTATCATGCAAAAAGGAAGCCATATGTGAACATGGTCCAGAAGCGCCGTCGTGTCCTGTGGGCCAAAGCTCATTTAAAATGGACTGTTTCAAAGTGTTCTATGGTCAGACGAGTGCAAATTTGACATTCTTGTTGGAAATCACGGATGCCGTGTCCTCCGGGCTAAAGAGGAGGGAGACCTTCCAGCGTGTTATCAGCGTTCAGTTCAAAAGCCAGCATCTCTGATGGTATGGGGGTGCATAAGTGCATACGGTATGGGCAGCTTGAATGTTTTGGAGGCACTATGAATACTGAAAGGTATATAAAGGTTTTAGAGCAACATATACTCCCCTCCAGATGACGTCTATTTCAGGGAAGACCTTGTGTCAGGACAATGCAAAACCACATATTGCAGCTATTACAACAGCATGGCTTCATCGTAGAAGAGTCTGGGTGCTGAATTGGCCTGACTGCAGTCCAGATCTTTCACCTATAGAGAACATTTGGCCCATCATTAAACGAAAAATACATCAAAGATGACCACGAACTCTTCAGCTGCTGGAAACCTATATCAGGCAAGAATGGGACCAAATTCCAACACCAAAACTCTAGAAACTCATAACCCCGATGCCCAGACGTCTTCAAACTGTTTTGAAAAGAAGAGGAGATGCTACACCATGGTAAACATGCCCCCGTGCCAACTATTTTGAGACCTGTAGCAGGCATCAAATTTGAAATGAGCTCATTTTGTGCTTAAAATTGTAAAATTGCTTTGTTTTGTTTAGGGATGCTGCGATTTGATCGGCTACCGATCTCTATCGGCCGGTAATTGCTTCTAAAGACTCGATTGGCGATCTGTGGATTTGCTGATCTCAGAAACCGATCTAATGCTGACGACAATTTAAACAGTTGAAATATTCAAGCATTCAAAGCATGTGCACACATAAAGCCGCCTCACAAACAGCTCGCGAGTACCAAATTGAGTTCTTTTCATGGCTAATTGTGCTTAAATGTTCAAATAAACACAAATGCTACAGTCTTGGCGAGTATTTGCATGAACACATGCATTTTTTTTTGTTTACATTTTTCTGTTTACATTTAGACATAACCGACCGTGTAACAGTGTATTAGATCTGTGCATCAGCTCTTAAAGTGACAGCAGCCTAATAAACCTGCTGCCATCTGTGTCATTAATGTTAAAGGTAGGGCTAGCAATAGCAAGATAGCTTTGAAAGCATGAGATTGCCCCATTGCAAAAACAAAATTGCATTGCATGATCATTTTGGTGAGATAATTGTATTTTTGTGTGTGTGTGAAAATGTCTAAAAATGCCCCTCAGCTCACTCCTAAAATGTAAAAAATCCCCCAAAAGAGACAAAATTCAGGTCATAAATTAATGTCTGTATAAATCCTGATCAGAACATCACTATAAATAATGCTAAATTATAAAAAGGCTTCAAATAGATTCTGCATCCTGTGATTTCATTGTTTTTGTTTTGCATTTTCTTGTTTTCTTGTTTTGCTGTCAGAATTTGGGGTAA
This sequence comes from Megalobrama amblycephala, assembly GCF_018812025.1. Taxonomy (NCBI): domain Eukaryota; kingdom Metazoa; phylum Chordata; class Actinopteri; order Cypriniformes; family Xenocyprididae; genus Megalobrama; species Megalobrama amblycephala. The sequence continues at coordinate 1,732,259 of NC_063066.1, forward strand.
ATGTTCTTTTATTGTCATTAAAATGGCTGACCTGACGGTGACCCAGTATTCTGGTGTTGTAATCTGTCTGCTCTCTGTCCGTCTGTGATGATAGACGTGTGTCGTGTTGTAGTACACGTGTAGTACTGTATGAAGCACACACTCGGTCTCAGCAGTCATGGAGTTTAGGGATCACAGTGAAGAAGTCGTCAGTACAGCAGTAGATTATCTCACTCTTCAGGGTATTATATGTACCTCTCCTCCTCGATCTGAAGTGTGGATTGGATTGCACTTGTGTGGAGCGGTGTAATTTCAGATTACACAAGGGCTTTGGACTCTGATGGCATTACGGTGTGTGTGTGTGTGTGTGTGTGTGTGTGTGTGTGCGCGCTGAGAGTGGGCATCTCTCCCAGAAAAAGCCTGCCTGCTCAGGATTATCCCGCAAAGCATAAATCCTTACGATTCTTTCTTTTCTAGCGTGTGTTGAGAGTATAGAAAGAAAAGAAACAAGCTCAGTCAGCTGGGAAAATGAGAAGTCTTATATACCAGTAGTTGTGTCTAGACTTAAAGGTGATGTTTGTCATTTTTTAATCTTTCCTCTATCCTCAATGCCCAGAGACATCTGTAAGTCAGATATTCATAGTAAACTGAAAAAACACTGAGACTGTGTGGAGCTTTAGAAACATCCCGGCCAGCCCAACACAGCCAATAACATGAGTTTGGAGCCGTGAATATTTGTTTTACTGGCCAATGGTATTTATTTGGGTGTACTCTGGTGGTGGTCAGTGTCATGAAGAATACCTTACTATCACACTTATTTATGTCAATCAGCCACCAAATATGTATCTGTGTATGTGTATTTATTTATTTTTTAATATTTTGATAAATTATTTTTTATAACAATAAAAATAATTTAAGTATTTATTTTATATATGTTGATAAATAAAGAAATAAATAATTTATTTATTTTAAATTTATTGATGAATAATTTATTTTTTTGAATATTTTGATAATAAATTATTTTAAATATGTGGATAAGTAAATTATTTAATAATTATATAAAATTTGTTGATTAAATTATTTACTATTTATTTTATATATGTTAACATACAAGTTATTTATTTATTTTAAGTATACAGAAAAAAATATTTTAAATGTTTTAATAATGTATTTTACATTTTTTTGATATGTAAATTATTCAATATTTATTTTAAATAATTATTTATTATTTTATTTTAAATGTTTTATATATATATATATATATATATATATATATATATATATATATATATATATATATGTATATGTATATATATATATGTATATGTATATGTATATATATATATATATATATATATATATATATATATATATATATATATAATTATATTAGTAAATTATTTATAATAAATAATTATTTATAAAAAATAATCATTTATTTATTTTAAACATTTTGATAAGTAAATTATTTAATATTTATTTTAAATTTATTGATAAATAAATTATTTACTATTTATTTTAAATATGTTAACACAAATTATATATTTTAAGTATACAGACAAATTATTTATTTTAAATGTTTTAGTAAATAATGTTTTTTAAATATTTTAATAAGTAAATAATTCAGTTTATTTTAAATGTTGATAAATAAATTAGTTATTATTTTACTTGTAAATAAATAATTTGTTTATATTAAATATTCTTGTAAATTATTCATTTATTTGAAATATTTTGATAAATCATTCATTAACATATTTAAAATAAAATGATATATCAACATATTTAAAATAAACAATAAACTATTTATTTATTATAAATATCTTAATAAATAAATTTATTTATTTTAAATATTCTGATAAATATATTTATTTATTTTAAATATTTTGATGAATTATTAAATAATTCTTAAAATATAATTAATATTATTAGTAGTAGTAGTAGTAGTTGTATTTAACTTATTATTAGTAATATTTTTATTTAACTATTAGCCAAGATTATTTGAGACAGTTTGATCACACTGAAAGTTGAAGTTCTTGTCCTAGCAGTGTCATATTAAAAATACTGAGCATTACACATTTTTATAGAGAAATCATCTGAGTGCTTGTGACTTTTAAATAGATCAGTGCTATTTAAGGGTATTTTTCATGTGGAAAAACTTGCATAGTTCTCTTCATGTGTTGACATCTGATCTGTGTTTGAGGCTTGAAAGAGCAAAGTTGTGTTACTGACCATGTGTTGACCTCTGGGGTCAGAGCATCGATCGGCCGTTAGGAAAGGTTATGACCCGAGACATGGAGAAAATGGGCAGCCTCACTAAAACACTTGTTTAAATGTCATGAATGACTGGCTGGTTACACGACACCAGCTCCACTCTCTCCCCGTCGAAGAAAAACAGTGTTTAAATGTAAACGAGTGCAGTTTCAGCCCTTTAAAGGGCACAGAGAACAAGAGAGGGAGAGGCTCAAAATATCCCCTCATTTTTTACTCTTGTCATCCTTATTACCATCTGAAAAACAACTGCTATAAATGTAGGCCTGTGAGAAACATGCTCATATTTTCTGTTGAATTATTGGCTTTTGTTTATTGGCGCATAACATAAAGGTTCTTTTGACTGGATAATTGAATGCTGTTATGATAAATTATAAAGCGAGACGTTGATGAAGTGTCTAAATCTGCAGCTTTTCTTTACGAGTGTGAGGCTTAAAACCACCAATTAGTGTTGTTCTCTCTCTTGTGATTGTAGGTAATGTCGTAGACATCTATCAGCGTGAATTTCTGGCGCTGAGAGACCGTCTGCACTCCGCGGAGCAGGAGAACCTCAAACGCTCCAAAGAGCTCAACCTGGTGCTGGACGAGATCAAGCGAGCCATCGCTGAGAAACAAGCGCTGCGGGACATCAACCGCACCTGGAGCAGCCTGTCAGGTGACACACAACAGTCTCTCTATCAGCCAATCATTGCCCTCTGATTTTAGGGGTGGAGTTAAAGGGGACATATTATGCAAAATTAACTTTTACATGGTGTTTGGACTAGACATGTGCCGATATTCCATAATGCGATTTATCACGATAATGAATATGCACGATATTGTTATCGTGGGCACCTCAAAATACCATAAATAATAATTTATTACCAATTATTAAAAATTTTATAATGCATTTAAGATTACTTTCCCCATCAACCGTATAAAATGCACAACACCGCTGTATTCTGCGTCAAAGGGACACGCACTCAGACGTAAACAAGCCCAATGTGCATGAGAAGCACATGACAGCAGAGGGCGCTGATGGAACAGCAGAAATACAGCGGTTACCCCGGAAACCCCGCAAACAAAGCAGCTGCGCTAAGTTTTTAAAATGCTTCAAATAGCCATTCATTTTTTTCTAATCTCAATGTTGTTCATCACAGCACCAAATAGACTATTTATTTTCAAACTTAAACATTTTTATATTTTAATCTGGACTACAACATGCCCTAATGATTGGAAATGATCTGATTATTTGTTATTGTTCAGTAAAACTTTGAGACATACGGCTTCATTAGTTAACATGTTAATTCGTTATTACCAAACTGACAATGAAAAATACTTATAAAGCATTAATTATTCTTAGTTACTGTTTAATAACATTACTAAAATCAAAAGAACTTATTTAATGGACCTGAGATAAAAACAATGATCAGTTGTATTTCTTAACTAACATTAACAAAAATAATGCTTACTGTATCAAATGTAGCTTTTGCTCAATATTAGTTAATGCATTAAATAATGAGACCTTATTGTAAAGTGTTTCCTGTTGTTCTTTATAATCTAATTCTTTTACACTTTAATCTGTTTGAAAATTTTACTTTATATATTTTTTGTGTATAGTATTATTATATTTAAACATTCAGAGTTTTTTATTACAAAAAGAGTTCTTAAACCTGTTATACTATGACAACACTTTTTTTTGCAACTTATTTCAATATCGTGATAATACCGTACACCGTGATAAAAGCTTCAGCAATTAATCAGCAACATGAAAATTTGATATCGTCACATGCCTAGTTTGGACGTAAATGCGTCGGCAGTGTGAGTACACAACCACCCTATTATGGTGAAAATCCACCCAATCCTTGTCTTGTATTCCCCAAAAATCATAAACAGTGTCTCTAAATGTGTTTTCTATCACAGTGTAACAGGCTCCGCCCACAACTCTACCCTATTAGCTTAGCTCCGCCCCTGAATGAGCTGTACACAGTCCACCATTTTTACCTCAGCGAGTGGAAACACAAGAACATCTTAGCGACAATGTAAATGTCCCGTTGTTGGCTGTATCCATGAACTTTTCCATTGCTTTTCCATGTAAACGCACTAGACGGATGCATTTGACCGCATCTTTTACAGCGTCTCGCGCAAGAAACTGCGCTCTAAAATTGAAAAGAAGTTTAACTTTAGTTTTCCACTGCTCACGTCTCATGTTTTTAGACACAAAGACGCATTGTGTGTGAACTGAAAAAGTTTCATCTAGCAAATATTGGAAAAGCAGCGCAGAGGAAAGCAAAAACACACTCTGTGGAAAGTACAGTAGTCTTTATAGTGTTAATATGTGTGTTACTCCAGTAGCCGCAAAGGCTGTTGATCATGTGCTAATAGTTTAAATCGACTCGACTGCATTTATGTATGACAATGTCGTCTCTTTCAGATGAGACCAAGCTGAAGTTGTGGAACGTGACCAGCAGTAAGAATGTTCTTCAGCTGCCCAGCATCTTCCACCATCTGCCACACCTGCTGGCCAAGGAGACCAGCCTCCAGCCGGCCGTGCACATCGGCCAGGGCCGCACCGGAGGTTAGTGTGAGATTCTCGCTGTTGTGTTACCTTCTCCTCCAGGCCGATCTAGTTAATGGATTCCACATGAAATATGACTTTAGTTCCTCCAGTGACCTGCAGCAGAGTTCATGCGATATTGTTGAATCTCTGTATTCGGCGACTCAGAGGTGAGCGTTGTTGAACGCTGGAGCAAAGTTCAGGAACCGGTCAACAGTACATGTAACTTCAATCACAAAATAATCATAAACAACAAAGCGAAAGAACTGAAAACTTCCTTGTTAGTCCAATAAAAGCTTTTACTGACATCAGGAACACTGAACAAATGATCCTGGAATGTGCCTATCTATAGGTGAAACTCCGCCTCCACTGAAGAAATCAACGCCTACTTCATCATTGCAGCGTTAGCCCCGCCCACTGGTGTGTCAGTGAGATGAGGAGGAGAGAAGAGCGATACAGGACTAAAATAACATTACCTTTCAAAGGATCCTTATGCGAGGAATATGGTTATTTATTTTCAACAATGTGAATGTCTCAGTTGAGCTTTATTTATTTGTATTCGGTTCATTTCACTGTGGATTCTTTGGGAAATCAATCGCATTTTGGTGCAAACAGACTTTTACGGTATGGACTCGACAGTAATGCAACAACATGTCAGTAACTGTGTTCATTCTAATGCCTGATCTGATATTAATGATTCATGTACAGTGTCAGTAAATCAAACCAGTGACTAAACGCTCAACTTCACCTTGTTTAAACGGTGATTAAATTATATATAGAAAGTGATCAAAGAACGCTCCCTTTACAATCACTGGAGCTGTCAATCAAACAGCTTGAGTTTTGGTCTCACGCCAAAACTCCCATTTTATTCAACGAATCTCTTAGTTTCATCACGTTTGCACTGTTAGTTATGATGAAAGCATTCGTTAGTGTGCAGAAATTGAGTTGCATTGACAAGATCACTGCTTTCATGAGCTCAACAACATGTCTGTGATCGACCACAATGTTCATCACTGCAACCTTTCATGCCACGATCTAAATATAATGCCATAGATCTAAATGTAATGCTATAATATCGTCTCTCTGTCTCACTCATGAAGAGATGTAGTGCCTCTCTCATATTGCTCTCCGTCTCCTGTCCTGGCTCTCGGCCCAGCGGTGTCTGTGTGTCTGGCCCGTCTGAGTGGACGGTTCTCTGGGGTTCTGTCCAACACAGCCTCGGCCCGGTGGGGAGGAGATGCTCTGTTATCATGCAGGCTCAGCGGGAGCTGCTCTCCATACAGCTTTAATTAAGATTGAGGGCTAGAAATGCAAATGCACAGTCACTGCTGCTCTACAGGCTGGTGTGTGTGTGTGTGAACGTGATCTGTCAAGAGTTAATGCACACGGGGCTGATTAGTGCGTCTCTCTCTCTCTCTCAGTGTCGATAGTGATGGGGGTGCCCAGTGTGAAGAGAGAGGTGCACACTTACCTGACGGACACGCTGACCTCGCTGATGTCAGAGCTGAGTCCGGCCGAGAAGGAGGACTGCGTGATTGTCGTCTTCATCGCGGAGGTAAGATCAAAACATTCATGGATCTTAAAGGACATGGATTCATTTTATGAAGGTGTAGCATTTTCCTTATGAGATCAAGAAATGTGATCTGGTGTTGTGTGATCATTTATCATAATTTGAATTAGTTCAGCTTCTTGGTATAAAGTGGTATATACAAAGTGAAGGTTGATTACTTTCGTTCAAATTGCTAATTCATTCAGTTTATTGACAAGTCTCTGAATGAGTGAGTCATTGAATCATTCACCAACCGATGTGTTCAAAGTGCTGATTCATTCAGTATATAAGCTGCGTCTCATTTTGAAGGCTGCGTCCTCCGGAGGTCGCGTTTGTCGCCTGCATACGTCATTGAGGCTGCTTCGTATCAGTAAACTGACCACTACATTCCAAACTCATTAATACAACAATTTATGCTTCACTAGGAATAACGGTCAAATTATACAAATTATTATTATAGTCATAGAATCATTCACCAATTGATTCATTTAAAACGTTGATTCTTTCAGTATATAGACAATTCTCTTTGAGTCATTGAATTATTCACCAATTGGATTCATTGAACGTGCTGATTCATTCAGTATATAAACAAGTCTCTGTATGAGTGAGTCATTGAATCATTTACCGACCAATTCGTTCAAAACGCTGATTATTTCAGTATATAGACAAGTCGTTTTATGAGTCATTGAATCTTTCACTGACCGAATCATTTAAAGTGCTGATTCATTCGGTATATAAACATGTCTCTGTATGAGTGAGTCATAGAATCATTCACCAATTGATTCATTTAAAACGTTGATTCTTTCAGTATATAGACAATTCTCTTTGAGTCATTGAATTATTCACCAAAACCGATTCATTGAACGTGCTGATTCATTCAGTATATAAACATGTCTCTGTACGAGTGAGTCATTGAATTATTTACCGACCAATTCATCCAAAACACTGATTATTTCAGTATATAGACAAGTCGTTTTATGAGTCATTGAATCTTTCACTGACCGAATCATTTAAAGTGCTGATTCATTCAGTATATAAACATGTCTCTGTATGAGTGAGTCATAGAATCATTCACCAATTGATTCATTTAAAACGTTGATTCTTTCAGTATATAGACAATTCTCTTTGAGTCATTGAATTATTCACCAAAACCGATTCATTGAACGTGCTGATTCATTCAGTATATAAACATGTCTCTGTACGAGTGAGTCATTGAATTATTTACCGACCAATTCATCCAAAACACTGATTATTTCAGTATATAGACAAGTCGTTTTATGAGTCATTGAATCTTTCACTGACCGAATCATTTAAAGTGCTGATTCATTCAGTATATAAACATGTCTCTGTATGAGTGAGTCATAGAATCATTCACCAATTGATTCATTTAAAACGTTGATTCTTTCAGTATATAGACAATTCTCTTTGAGTCATTGAATTATTCACCAAAACCGATTCATTGAACGTGCTGATTCATTCAGTATATAAACATGTCTCTGTACGAGTGAGTCATTGAATTATTTACCGACCAATTCATCCAAAACACTGATTATTTCAGTATATAGACAAGTCGTTTTATGAGTCATTGAATCTTTCACTGACCGAATCATTTAAAGTGCTGATTCATTCAGTATATAAACATGTCTCTGTATGAGTGAGTCATAGAATCATTCACCAATTGATTCATTTAAAACGTTGATTCTTTCAGTATATAGACAATTCTCTTTGAGTCATTGAATTATTCACCAAAACCGATTCATTGAACGTGCTGATTCATTCAGTATATAAACATGTCTCTGTACGAGTGAGTCATTGAATTATTTACCGACCAATTCATCCAAAACACTGATTATTTCAGTATATAGACAAGTCGTTTTATGAGTCATTGAATCTTTCACTGACCGAATCATTTAAAGTGCTGATTCATTCAGTATATAAACATGTCTCTGTATGAGTGAGTCATAGAATCATTCACCAATTGATTCATTTAAAACGTTGATTCTTTCAGTATATAGACAATTCTCTTTGAGTCATTGAATTATTCACCAAACCGATTCATTGAACGTGCTGATTCATTCAGTATATAAACATGTCTCTGTACGAGTGAGTCATTGAATTATTTACCGACCAATTCATCCAAAACACTGATTATTTCAGTATATAGACAAGTCGTTTTATGAGTCATTGAATCTTTCACTGACCGAATCATTTAAAGTGCTGATTCATTCAGTATATAAACATGTCTCTGTATGAGTGAGTCATAGAATCATTCACCAATTGATTCATTTAAAACGTTGATTCTTTCAGTATATAGACAATTCTCTTTGAGTCATTGAATTATTCACCAAACCGATTCATTGAACGTGCTGATTCATTCAGTATATAAACATGTCTCTGTACGAGTGAGTCATTGAATCATTTACCGACCAATTCGTTCAAAACGCTGATTATTTCAGTATATAGACAAGTCGTTTTATGAGTCATTGAATCTTTTACTGACCGAATCATTTAAAGTGCTGATTCATTCAGTATATAAACATGTCTCTGTATGAGTGAGTCATTGAATCATTTACCGACCAATTCGTTCAAAACGCTGATTATTTCAGTATATAGACAAGTCGTTTTATGAGTCATTGAATCTTTTACTGACCGAATCATTTACAGTGCTGATTCATTCAGTATATAAACATGTCTCTGTATGAGCGAGTCATTGAATCATTCACCAATTGATTCATTTAAAACGTTGATTCTTTCAGTATATAGACAATTCTCTTTGAGTCATTGAATTATTCACCAAACCGATTCATTGAACGTGCTGATTCATTCAGTATATAAACATTTCTCTGTATGAGTGAGTCATTGAATCATTCACCAATTGATTCATTTAAAATGTTTATCGATTCAGCATGTAAACACCACTGGTGTGTTGTTCCGAGATGCTCAACGTTAAATTCTTTGACTTTACCTGGTTTTGCTCAGCCAAAGATTTTCAAACAAAATAAAAATTATAGGTCTAATATTGTGTCTAAAATGCAAGTTACTCAATATTAACTTCTTATTTATTGAATTGTTGTATAAAAGCAATATCACACTTGATTTTCCAAATATCAATGATTACTGTACTGATATTTGATCTGATATTTGCTAAAATATATGTCCCTTAAATAGCTTTAGTGTAATTAGGTTCTCTTTGTTACTAGCTTGTTGAATAGCTAAGAACTAAACTGGTAGCTTTACTGTAGTTCATCTATTTTACATTATGATTAGCTTGTAACTTTTATAAGCTACTGTACCATGTGCAAGTCCATTTCCCCATTGATTAAAAGCTCTGTCTGCCTACTGCGAGCAGCACTGACCTGAAATAACTCATCACTGCCCTTCTGTTCAGACATTAGCATCTGCACACAGCCCAATTAACACAAGTTGTGTCTCAAATGACACACTGTACACTTTGCTCTGTTCATTACCATCTAGTCTATGAGGTTTGTAAGGCTATTTCAGCAGGAAAACAGCAACAGTTGAGTGCAGAAGGTGTCCACGCTTAGGGCCAGATTTATTAAACAGAACAAACTACGGTGAAACCGCAATCCCATCAAGCAGCATAGACTAAAAAATATATTAAAAACAGCATGGACTAGTGCACAAGTATGCAAATTGTGACACACCAACAGTCTTGCCTGCAGTACGTGTATGTAATTCAGATGTAACATAATCACAACGCTGCACCTCTGTCAATGCGGTTTACCAACAAATGCAGTGTGATATGATAATTTGACACCAGCTGCTTGTTTGTGCACAGATACAGTGTGAACGATACCTTATATCACATGGCTTGTTACATTCAGACTTTTCATCTAGTGGACAAATTATATGCAAAATATATTGTCTGACTTTTGGGGTGAATGGACCTGATCCTGAATGGTGTGAGTTTCCATTATCGGTAGTGTTTTATTTGTTTTTACGAGAGAGCAGTGAAATCGATTTCTTCTGGATGACAGTATATATTACAGAGATGTATTATGATTAATGCAGTAAAGCGTCATTTTGTGTTTCTCCACACTGTATCACGAGGACGTCGTGCCCTTTACACAGTTGAGTGTGTTTGAGCCGGTTCACGTTAATTAACGCTGACTGGAGTTCATGAGTAACTGGCGGCAATGAACTGTGTGTGTGTGTGTGTGTGTGTGTGTGTGTGCTCTGTCTGGGTTGTTTATTCACACACCTTTTACTTTGGGGATAATTTAAGTACATGCCATATCTCATGTTTATTATAATATAATCTTTGTAAAGGTGTGTAATGTGCATCACTGGACTCTTTTTCGTTCTTGTTTGCTGTCATTCTCTCCATGCTAAAGGGTTAGTTCACCCAAAAAAGAATCATTTACTCACTTCTGAATTTTTAAATATTGTACTGGACTTGCAATTACAATGACTGGTGCTTTCAAGGTTAAAATGGATTCAATGGCACTATAATCACATCATGAGATGATTGTGAAATGGTTCATATGACTCATGCACTATATTACAATAGTTTTGTGTGAGGACCAAAAGTGACTGATATCACTGAAAAGACTTGAAATTTATTCACTGAAAATTAATATTACTCATTTATTGTAATGGCCTGGAAAAGAGCGACCAGCACAATCTTCAGATTTTATCCTTTCGTGTTCCTCTGAAGAAAGGAACACGTTTGGGTTTGGATGACATTAGGGTGAGTAAATGTAAATTTTTGGTTGAAATATTAACAAAAAATGTGTATTATATTGATTCCACTGTTTCTTTTGATGAAGAACTCACATCGCTCCCGTTAATAAAGTACATTCTGTGAGTGTGTTATAGGAACAGTGTTTTCCACTCAGAGTTTGTCGTTTTCACACACCTGCGACTGGTTCAGGTTTAAGCAGACCCATTTGCATGTAGTTTGCATATTTAGATGCATGGCAGTCAGTTTTTATTGATATGCGGCATGATACGGCTTTCACTAGATGCAAATGTAGGGAGTTCATGTCAAACTCCAAAGAAGGAAGAAGATTGTTCGCCTAAGCAAACTTTCCAGAAGAGTTCACTCTGGCTGGTAAATACTATTAAACTTTTATTGGTCCATGGCGATGATGTAATAGGTAGGTGTGGCTCTGAGGCTCCGCCTTCTTTGAGGTGTAAATCTTCTCTGGTTCATTTCCTCTATTCAGTCTGTCGAGGTCAGATGAGAGTAAAATCATGAACACACTGGAGAGCTGCTTTATAGTAGAAACTGAAGCTGTAAAGCGACTCTGTCACTGCTTTTTCATGCTTAATACTGTAAAACTGCTGCTTTAAAGCAATACATTGTATAAATTAGTATATAAATAAACACACGACAGCAGAGCTGCTGAAAACATCCACATCACTGTGGTCAGATCAACTTCTGTTTTCTCACTGATGTCATTTTGTGTGTTTATTTTGTTATTGAGAGGAAAGCGCAGCACATATCTTCATATTCAAATGCAAACTTCTTTTTACCCTTAAGCGAAGAACAAAAGAGCAAGAATGTGTGTCACGTTTTTCCTTCAAACAAGCAAAATCATTTTTACTTGCCAAGAAAATGCTTCTTGTTTTCTTGTTTTTAGGAAAAATAAGTCAAAATTAAGTGAGTTTTTCCTTCAAACAAGCAAAATCATTTTTACTTGCCAAGAAAATGCTTCTTGTTTTCTTGTTTTTAGGAAAAATAAGTCAAAATTAAGAGAGTTTTTCCTTCAAACAAGCAAAATCATTTTTACTTGCCAAGAAAATGCTTCTTGTTTTCTTGTTTTTAGGAAAAATAAGTCAAAATTAAGAGAGTTTTTCCTTCAAACAAGCAAAATCATTTTTACTTGCCAAGAAAATGCTTCTTGTTTTCTTGTTTTTAGGAAAAATAAGTCAAAATTAAGAGAGTTTTTCCTTCAAACAAGCAAAATCATTTTTACTTGCCAAGAAAATGCTTCTTGTTTTCTTGTTTTTAGGAAAAATAAGTCAAAATTAAGTGAGTTTTTCCTTCAAACAAGCAAAATAATTTTTACTTGCCAAGAAAATGCTTCTTGTTTTCTTGTTTTTAGGAAAAATAAGTCAAAATTAAGTGAGTTTTTCCTTCAAACAAGCAAAATAATTTTTACTTGCCAAGAAAATGCTTCTTGTTTTCTTGTTTTTAGGAAAAATAAGTCAAAATTAAGTGAGTTTTTCCTTCAAACAAGCAAAATCATTTTTACTTGCCAAGAAAATGCTTCTTGTTTTCTTGTTTTTAGGAAAAATAAGTCAAAATTAAGTGAGTTTTTCCTTCAAACAAGCAAAATCATTTTTACTTGCCAAGAAAATGCTTCTTGTTTTCTTGTTTTTAGGAAAAATAAGTCAAAATTAAGTGAGTTTTTCCTTAAAACAAAACAAGCAAAATAATTTTTACTTGCCAAGAAAATGCTTCTTGTTTTCTTGTTTTTAGGAAAAATAAGTCAAAATTAAGTGAGTTTTTCCTTCAAACAAGCAAAATCATTTTTACTTGCCAAGAAAATGCTTCTTGTTTTCTTGTTTTTAGGAAAAATAAGTCAAAATTAAGTGAGTTTTTCCTTCAAACAAGCAAAATAATTTTTACTTGCCAAGAAAATGCTTCTTGTTTTCTTGTTTTTAGGAAAAATAAGTCAAAATTAAGTGAGTTTTTCCTTCAAACAAGCAAAATCATTTTTACTTGCCAAGAAAATGCTTCTTGTTTTCTTGTTTTTAGGAAAAATAAGTCAAAATTAAGTGAGTTTTTCCTTCAAACAAGCAAAATAATTTTTACTTGTCAAGAAAATGCTTCTTGTTTTCTTGTTTTTAGGAAAAATAAGTCAAAATTAAGTGAGTTTTTCCTTCAAACAAGCAAAATCATTTTTACTTGCCAAGAAAATGCTTCTTGTTTTCTTGTTTTTAGGAAAAATAAGTCAAAATTAAGTGAGTTTTTCCTTCAAACAAGCAAAATAATTTTTACTTGCCAAGAAAATGCTTCTTGTTTTCTTGTTTTTAGGAAAAATAAGTCAAAATTAAGTGAGTTTTTCCTTAAAACAAAACAAGCAAAATAATTTTTACTTGCCAAGAAAATGCTTCTTGTTTTCTTGTTTTTAGGAAAAATAAGTCAAAATTAAGTGAGTTTTTCCTTCAAACAAGCAAAATCATTTTTACTTGCCAAGAAAATGCTTCTTGTTTTCTTGTTTTTAGGAAAAATAAGTCAAAATTAAGTGAGTTTTTCCTTCAAACAAGCAAAATCATTTTTACTTGCCAAGAAAATGCTTCTTGTTTTCTTGTTTTTAGGAAAAATAAGTCAAAATTAAGTGAGTTTTTCCTTCAAACAAGCAAAATCATTTTTACTTGCCAAGAAAATGCTTCTTGTTTTCTTGTTTTTAGGAAAAATAAGTCAAAATTAAGTGAGTTTTTCCTTCAAACAAGCAAAATAATTTTTACTTGTCAAGAAAATGCTTCTTGTTTTCTTGTTTTTAGGAAAAATAAGTCAAAATTAAGTGAGTTTTTCCTTAAAACAAGCAAAATAATTTTGTTTGAAAATGCTTCTTGATCTAAGACTTTTTAGATATTTTAACTAGAAACAAGAAAAAACTCTAAGTAAGAACAGCATTTTTGAAGCGTACTAACTAAACGGTCGTACGGCCCGACGCATGACACAATGACGAACGTGGAAACGCAGAGCAAAACAAAACACTGGTCACGAAGTCTAAAATGAGAAATTTTAAAGTCGTATGCATTACTTTTATGATAGATGAATGCACTTTTTTGGGCTTCAAAATCTCACCCCCCATTCACTCCCATTAAAAATATCTCTGATTGAGTTCGTCTGAAAGAAGATAGTCATATACAGCTAGGATGGTTTGAGGGAGAGTTAATCATGGGATCATTTTCATTTTGGGGTGAACTATCCCTTTAAGAGTATGGTCTCTAAAGGGTTTGTTGCATTGTGGGTATGGCCTCTTTTGACTTGAGCTTTTAAACAACCACCTAAAACATTCAGTGTAGCATCTTTATGTTGCTAAAAACAATCCCAAACACTCTGGCAATGAAAGAGCAGCATGCAAAAATTGAACACCAGCATGATAAAAACATCCAGGAACACTAAAAATCCACTCGTAACACTTTGAACAGCAACAAGCTGAAAGCCGCTCGCAGCCGCACCAGTTCCTCTAAAAGTGCCAGTCACACTTTCATCAGGAAATCTCGTCGATCAGCTTGAACTTTCCGTCTCACGGATTTTGATTGATGTGACAAAGGCTTTTGGAATGTTGTGTTATGAAGATTAGCTGATGTGACACTAAATTCTTCATCACATGATAAGTCACAATGCCCAAACTTCCTATTTGTCTGAAAAAAGCAGCAATTCCCATTTCTCTGGAAACTAAAGTTTCTGCAGGTGTTTCCTCATCATCTGTCACGCCGTCTCTTCCCCACGTCTCAAGAGCCGCTCGGATAATTCAAAAAACAATGACTTGGTCATGAGAGATTTGTGGGAAATAATGAGGATGTGTCCGGCAGGTCATGGATGCTGACGCAGTGTCTGTATCCTCACATTATTCCCTCAGACGGCGTCCTTGAGTTTTACTGCTACTCTGGCTCCATTATAAGTACTTCAAACAGTATTTGAACACTTCATGAAACTGAAATTACAATCATCTTTTCTTCACTATTGAGTGAAACAAGAACAAAGAACAAATGTAGGGCGGGGCTTGATTTTGTCTGTGGGGAATTGATTGGATGATTGCAGTTTGAGTGACAGGTGGCTGGAGGAGTTTGTCCCGTCACTCACGCCATCAGAGAAGAGGTGGAGGGAAAGTTCATGTTTTTGATTAAAGGCCGCGACACCAAAACAACATCAAAGAACGAGCGGTGATGAAAGCAGGCTGTGGTATCCCATCACGTCACCTGCGTCTGGACCGAATCATTGCTTTTGAACTCCTGAAAGACTCGCACATACATTCTGCTCCTCACCAGCAGGTGGCAGAGGTCTATTCATCATTCAAAAACAGACACTGAATTCAGAACTGCATTCTACTCTTCCTATCATTACCATGAGTTTCTATGGCAGAGATGGTAATAATAGTATGTGGTTCTGAATTCAGAATTGGACTGTGGAGATACAAACATTTGAATATATGCTGCATTGACGGCATGTCTTAATAATCATAATTACAAAATGACAACATGTCATGCTTGAGTTGCGTTTTGAACGAACGGTGAAATTGAATATGAACAGTGAAATCCATCTTGTTATATTTCCTTCCATTATTGGACAGTTAATGTTCGACTATAATCACTTTAACAGGAAACATCAGGAAATAAGAGCTGACATTGTACTTAAAACATCCATCCAAAAACCTGCTCCAAACACTTGTCTGGCTCAAAGGTGGACATTTATTCACTGGGAAAGATTTTGTGATTTGTGAACTTAATCCATTGGTTCTTGTTTTGTTTTACAGACGGATCAACAATATGCAAATAGTGTTGCTGAAAACCTTAAGCGCCTGTGAGTACTCTCGTTTTTCATTACTGTTATGAACACAATCTGCTTGAGTTTCATTGATACGTGTGTGTGTGTGTGTGTGTGTGTGTGTGTGTGTGTGTGTGTGTGTGTGTGTGTGTGTGTGTGTGTGTGAGAGACCATGTGACTGCTGGCTTTCCCCCACATGCTTTTTGAGGACAATAGCAAAAGAAACAGAAGGGAAAACTGATCCTCTGGGTGTTAAAGTTCCTCTGCTTCAGTCCCACATTAGTCATGAGCTGTTGTTTATACGGATTTCTGCTAATACTTACAATACTGGAACTGTGTGTGTGTGTGTGTGTGTGTGTGTGTGTGTGTGTGTGTGTGTGTGTGTGTGTGTGTGTGTGTGTGTTACTTTTGCCATTGAAAATCATTTTAATTACTTAAAATAAAATAAATATTAACTGAAATAAAATAATAAAATAAAATATCAAAAATTTGTAACTTTTTTTTTAATTTCAGATATTTGGCCAGACAATTTCTAAATACTCAAATTTTTTTTTTTTTTTTTTTTTTTTAAATTAATCAAAATATTTAGGGGGAAAAAAACTAAAAAAAAAAAAATACTAAAAATTACAAAAATTCTAACAACTTTAAAATTAAATCAGAAGATTAAAAATATGAATAAACTATAAATAACACTGTTGTAAATTGTTAATTCTGTTTTTATGGCATTTTACAGAAATTTGCAACAGGAATGTTTTTACAGGAGATTTGCTAAAATAAATTTGACATTAATGCATTTGAATCCTCAGACTAATATTAATGTGATTTAATGATGTATGACTTACTTTTTATTTAGATGTATTATAGTTTTATTAATATTTTGAATTAGCTGTTATTTTTAATTTTTTTTTTCATGTTAGTTTTAGTTTAATTTTTAGTAATTCTGTTACATGCTTTGTCATTTTATTATTAATATTTTTTAAAATACTGCTATTTAGGTTTAATTTATTTTTAATTTTAGTTTAGTTTGATTGCTAAGGCAACATTTCTAATTTTCATTTAAGGTTTTTCAACTAACACAATATAATAATATAATTATATAAAAAAAATATATATATATACATGTGTGTGTATATGTGGGTCATTGACGAATAAGGTTTTTAAAAGTGTAAAAAAAAAAAAAAAAAAACATAATGGAGATATAATTAAGTTTTTATAATCAATTATCACTGCTTTTGTCATTTTTTACAAGATGGACAAAATTTATCACCAAAAAAGTCATTCAGTTTAACCAAAATTTCAGTTTTACCGAATGACACTTTTGGTTTTACCGAATGACGATATTTTCAATCAATGCTAACAGGCTGATATCTAGCAAAAGGACAATCAAACATTTGATATTTAGTACAAGTTTTTAAAATATTACATCATTTTCCATGTTTTATAGCGGTTGCACCGAATGACCTGATGTTTCGGGACATGCGTATGAACAAGAGAAAACGTGAATTTTTCAAATAGTTAAAAGAGAGTTAGTTACTTTGCTTCATGACCATGTGGTCCTTTTCAGGCGTCTGAATGATGTCACATCCTGTCACATGATATTGACCACATGACTTGATCCAAAATGGTCCCTTTATATCGGTTACTCCGAATGACATCAATGAAATTCATTTTTCCAGACATTATTTCTCATAACAAAGCAACGACTTCTACACATAATTTTAACACCATTTTGCACTATGTTGATATATGATGTTATAAAATCATGCCAGAATAAAGAATATATACATTTATTACATTTTAAGATATTTTAATCTCAAATGAAATGGCTGTATTTTTTTTTTCATTTTAATTACATGGAAAAGAGCAGCTTGGATGACGATGACAGAGTTGTTCCTCTCACTCGATGTGTTTCAGGTTTCCCGGAGAGATTCAGTCTGGGCTGTTGGAGATCATTTCTCCCTCCGTCCACTTCTATCCAGACTTCTCTCACCTCAAAGAGTCGTTTGGTGACCCTAAAGAGCGGGTCAGGTAAGATGACTGCCCTTCTCATCCCATCAGTCTGTGTGTCGTGTTGTAATTACCCATGATTCAGCAGTGTGAACACACTCAGCCATTAGTGTCTCTTCTCTAGTATGTTCACTCTGAGACACACAGATCACGCAGACCTCAACTCCAGCATCTCTGTTCTGTCAGTTCAGTTTATTTAACACAAACGCACAACAAACAATAATAATAATGTGGACTGAGAAGAGGTTTGAGTCCACGTTAAATTCCAGCTACTAAACTAAAAACAATTGGGGGCCGGATTTTCCCAACCTCATTTCGCAATCACGTCTCTCTCCAGAGTGAAACAGCAGTGCTGCTTTCTGGACGGACACATTCTTTTCGCATTCTCCTAAAATAAACAGTCGGGCAGTGGAGACTGATGCAAGTAAATATGTTCATTAATGTCAGTTTGTGCTCAAAGCCTGTCAGATCTCTTCAGGTCAAGCGGTCCGGCCTGATGACCGGATCAATGCTGGATCAGACAAGCAGATGAATCCATCACCGATCAAGCCACACTCAGATCAATAACCAGTCAGCCAAGACATTTCAGACCGGATCCATTTCTCTCCAGTGATTTGTTTCAAGCGTTTAGCTCAGCGTGTGTTTTTGTGTTGTTTTTTGGTGTCGTAGTTAAAATATTCATGGTTTTCGAGTTTTAAAATGAACTGTTGGCCTAACAGGTGGTGTTTATACTTTAGAAGATGAATTATTCAGTCGTTCCACATGTGGATAACTTTATTCAACTTTATTGCCTCAACATTGGGTTCAGTGTTTGGTGCTGTGAGTGTAATTCACTATTTTACACACATTTAATGAAACTCATTTCATTTCCATCACACTAAATGAGATCCTGTCTTTTAGTGGTTAAAGACTTACACCGATCTGTAAACAACCCAAATGAGTTTAGTGTGTTTTAATCTGACATAGCGTGACTGCAAACTTTGAATTTGGCTTGAGAAAGCTAGAACAGAAAGTTTGAAGTAGTTTAACAGTTTTAAGTTTACAGGTTTTAACAGCTCAGGGTGAGTTTTTCCTGATATCATCATGTTAAAATTGTATATCCACATTTTAAAAACGTCCTTCCTGGAGAGCATGTCCAAACTTTGTCATCTTTCACCCCTCTAATGAGTTTGCATGAAAGCTGGAGTTGAATAGTGGCCGTTCTGTCATTACTTTCTTCATTTACTTCCATTCTGGAGATGTGCAGATGCAAAGAAAGGGTTTTCTGCCAGGAGATGTGTGTGTGTGTGTGTATGTGTGTGTGTGTGTGTGTGTGTGTGTGTGTGTGTGTGTGTGTGTGTGTGTGTGTGTTCAGCAGCTCAGATGAGAATCTCTGATGTAAATATTTGTGAATGTAAACATATGATATCTCTGTCAGATAATTTACTTCCTGCAGCGCTTATTTCACAACTATCCAACACACTCAATTTGTATGTGTGTGTATGTTTATGTAAAATGGAAAGATACACCTAAAGAGAGGCTTCTACATACTGTAATTTTAAATATAAAAAAATTTAAATGATGGAAAAATGCAATGATAGTTTAACTAATGAAACTAAAACTGTGGCAGCAAGTGAGTCATTGTATCATTCACTCAACCAATTTGATCAAAACGCCTGATTCATTCAGGAAGAAGTAATTGATTGTCTTTATGAATGGATCATTGAATTAATGACTCATCTGATTAATTCACATTTAGATTCATTTATTATTCAAAATACTACTGTGATGTGAAATAGATCAAAAACAGACAATAAAAACAGATTGTGAACTGAAGTAATGATTTAATAATTTAAGTTTCAGTCTGTTCCTATCAAAGGGACTCGGAAAACCTGGAATATAGCAAACAAAATCATATTTTTGTGAGACTTTTGTAGTCATTTTTGGAGTTTCGTACTTTAAAAGCACATCTGTGTACACTAAACACTGGACAAACAGCAGCTGCCACAAATAATCCATCACTCATTTGTAAACTGCGGTTTATGCTACTATTTATGATGTTCAATCTGTGTGTTTGTGTATGTGTGGCTGTTTTATTCTTTATAAAGCGTATGTTGATTGTTTTTTCAGGTGGAGAACGAAGCAGAACCTGGATTACTGCTTCCTGATGATGTACGCCCAGACTAAAGGAACCTATTATGTACAGGTAAGATTAATTCAAGATTATGTCTAAATCACTTATTCAAAGATACTCATATTTGGAGAGAACATGAGAACATGGGTCTGTATGAACTGAGCTGGTTCCAGAATGATTTTTGTATTGAGGCAGTAAATATGTGCTAATGTACTGCAGTCGGTCCATATAAACCCTGACCGCTTAGGGTCTTGTATTTCTTTTATGAAAACTGTGGGAAATGGCTTCCAGAGAAAATAGAAAGCTCTTATAAAGATTGGTGATCTTTAAGGAAGGCTACTTTAGCACTTCTTTTGTAGCATGTTCTTTCATGATACCCCAATGAGTCGTTCGCTTTAGCACGTGTTCTTTGACACTGAAGTGTGTGATGATGCTTTTCTTAGAAAAGAGCAACATGCAGCATCCACTTTGAGTTTGTTTTTTGTTTAGCACTCCCATCACATGCATTAAGCTCACCCAACACGGGCGTTTAAAGAAAAGAAAATGCACTCTACCAGCGTTGAGTGAATCACGGAATTCAGTCGCAAATGGAACTTACTTACTCTGAGTGGAATGCCACGGAATTTGGCCATTTTTGGATGGATAAATGAAAGTAGGGCTGTAGAATGTAGCAATATGGACTAGTGTCTGTGAATATTAAAGCTCAAAAAATGATTGAATCTGAAGTCTGAATGTTCCACATGTTTCTGTGTGAATGAGCGGCTCAGTTTGGTCTACTACACACATACTGAAGCAAAAGTGACTCTTGCGGTGTTTTCAGCATCTGCAGTCTTCACGTCATGAGCATTTCACCATTTCATTTGAAGAAACTCTTGTCATATATCATATACACACAGAAACTCAAAGACAACCCATTAAAATAAAAGTTCGGTTTAGCTGAATAAATTATAGCAGAAATATATCACTGTTGCACAGTGGAGTGTACTCCTTAAAGAAGAAGTAGTAGTAGTAGTAGTAATAATACAGATTATTAAAGCACACAGAAACCCAGCGGTCTTCAATACAATCTGTCCAAATAAAAGTTCTGTCTAACTAATACGTTACTGTTGCACAGTAGAATGTCTTAAATAATAATAAATATAGCTGCAAGCAGCAATTACGGGGCCCAGCAAAGAGCACAATAAGCCAGCCAACATGGCTGGGAGCATCAGACCAGCTGCAACAACAAGTAACGACATTTTAAGATGATTTTAGGCAAATTGGCTGAAAAATCATAAATACAGTAATTAGAAATATTATCACTGTCGACCAATAGGTGGCGCTTTGACCAAATTGGTCAGAGTGAGGTGACAATGACACATGCAAAGTTTGGTGTCAATATGTCAAAGCATTGCAGAGATACATTTTCAAGAGTCAGTTTTGCATCATGCCTCAAATTCGTTGCTACGGTATATGAAAATGTTTTGACAAATTGTCTTGAAATCCATAATTTTTGTTGGCATGGTCTGCAGATGATACGATTCGATTTTGGTGAAAATCAGAGCAATGGTCTAGGGGGAGTTCAAAAAAGTATGTTTTTGAAAAAAAACGAAATGGCGGACAGGAAGTTTGGCCAAATATGGCAAAATTGGTATCAATGTTCTCGGCATAACTCAAGGAATCTATTGAGATCACAATAGTTTAATATAGTTAAAAGTTATTAGCATTTTTGCATTTCATTATAACTTTTGACCACAAGGTGATGCTGCCCCGAAACTTTTTGAGTCCTGGCAGGGCACGGTGCCGAAGACCCATACCAAGTTTCGTAACGATACGCTAATGTGTTCATAAAATACAGCATTTTACGACAAAATTGCCAATATGGGAAAATATCATTCGACTTGGCATGATGCCCCTAATCTAACAAGATTTTTATGATTTTTGGACAAACAGTTCAGAATTTATTAGCAAAAATAGCTGTTTTTCATATCTCCAGACCAGTATTTTTGCTTCAGGTCATGCTTGTGATGGCATGGACCAAGTTTGGCCTGAATATGATAAAGCGTTGTGGAGATACAGCCTTGCATTTTATCTTCATTTATGAGTATTTCATAAACTCTTTGACAAATCGACTTGAATTCCGTAACTTTTTGTCGGCATGGTCTGAAGATGATCTGGTTCAATTTTTGGGAAAATCTGAGTAACTGCTTAGGAGGAGTTTGAAAAAGTATGTCTTTTGGAAAATTCAAAATGGCGGAAAAATTTTCATGATGGAAAATGACGTCATAGGTTGCAATCGAATCATCTTGAGCCAAGGAATTAGAGGAAAAAGAATTTTGTTTTTAACCCTTATGGTTCAAACGTTATTAGCATAAATATGAGTGCAAATTTGAACAGCTGGTGGCGCTAGAGGGATTGAGTTAGAGACTCTAAATTTGACATAGACACAGTTCAGACTGTCCTCTATCTGTGTGCCAAATTTCATAACTTTCCTGCAAGCAGTTCTATGGGCTGCCATAGACTTCCAGAGCGGAAACGGAATAATAATAATAAGAAGAACGGCAACGATTACAAGAGGTGCCTACACACCTTCGGTGCTTGGTCCCTAATAATAACATTTATTTAAACATTATTTTTATTATCACACAAGTTTTTATTTATTTTAATATAAACAGTTATCTTGACAACAAAAAAAATAAATAAAAGTGAATTATTTAATTTTCTTTGATCGTCAGGTCAGTGAACTACAATTCACAACATGCAACTGAGCATTCAAATATGGCCGCCTTGGACTCCATATCCCAGAATACACATACATCGCAGCGCTCTAATGCTGCCTTCACATGCTGTCGGAATTATAGTTAACACGAGTTACCTAGTCGGAAATTAGACATGAACAACCTCTCAAGTCGTATTTACCGCTGGGAAGCTCGGAGATCATAGGCCATAAACTCGAAACGATTAGAGTTTATTCCACAACAGCTACATTACCTTGTCATTTCAAACCATTTGATTTCCTTTCTTCTCCCTTCGCATTGATAAATTGCATGTGAAAATTGGACCAAATTATCATTTTACTTGAAGTTGCCTCTGCTTTACGCTGGGATAACAGAAAGTATATTAAGTTCCTGAAAAATGACACACTTCACCTTTAAATCATAGCCTTTAGATACTTGTCACGATTATATGCAAATAACTCGGATCCACTTTACAGCAGCTTCTTCTTCATCCTTCAGCATTCTCTCTCTCTCTTTCTCACAGCTAGAGGATGACATTGTTGCACGGCCAAATTACTTCACCACGATGAAGAATTTCGCCCTGCAGCAGCCGTCAGAGGAGTGGATGATTCTAGAATTCTCCCAGCTGGGCTTCATCGGTGAGTCGCTGTCTTACACTGTCGCTGTGTGTTAACCTCCCCTTACACACACACTCACACTGTAATTCTTCCAAACGGAAAGATCCTTCTCGCTGTCACGAGAGTGGATGTCAAACCTTATAAAGCTGGTTGTGTCTCCAGGGGTGGATGAACTGTAGAGGTCGCTACTGAAAGAAATGTTTTCAGAGCTTCACACCATGAGAAAGTGATTTGATCTCTTTGAAATGGAATTGTCTTCTCCTCTCATAAGGTTCACATTAGTCTCCACCTGAGAAATTTCATGGAGCGACACAATAAGAGCCATACCCAAACCTGTCAGACAAAGAGATCAGAGAAAATACTGAATTTATTGCACAATTAAGTTTTCACTTTATATATCCAAAACGTATTTCCAAAATCCACATTTTTCAAAAAACAAAACCTTACGTGAATTGAGGGTTACATTTTATTTTGTCTACTTTTGACATTCTACTAACTCTCATTAGAGTATTAGTAGACTGTTAGGTTAGGGTTAGTTAGTGTGTAATGTTGCTGTTTGATCATAAACAACATCTGCAAAGTTACGACGCTCAAAGTTCAATGCAAAGAGAGATATTTTCTTTTAAAGAAATCTCTGTTTAAGGACTACAACAAACGGCTGGTAGGGACTACAACGAGCTTCTTCCCAGGTTAGTGACATCACAAACCCTAAAATTTGCATAAACCCCGCCCCCAAGAACACACAACAAAGGGGGCGGGGCCATGTTGGGCTTCTTTAGAGAAGAGGAAGAGTTGTTGTAGTAGAGTGTTGTTGACATGCCGTCATTTTACGCCAAATGAGGGTCAATTCAACACAAAAGATGAACATGACGGCACATGCTAGTGGATGAGTTGAATCAACTCCACAGCAACTACATAAATTTATCCACTAACCATTCAGAAACGTCTAAAAGTTGTAACTTCTTCCTGAGTCTCTCCATCAGTTTGAACAATGTAAGGCTGAACACTTTCGTCATTTTGGCTGCGTGAGATTCTCCAGCTTTGTTGTTGTTGAGCTGTTAAAGCTCCACCCTCTTCTGGAAAGGGGGCGGGAGCAGCAGCTCATTTGCATTTAAAGGGACACACACAAAAACGGTGTGTTTTTGCTCACACCCAAATAGGGGCAAATTTGACAAGCTATAATAAATGATCTGTGGGGGATTTTGAGCTGAAACTTCACAGACACATTCTGGAGACACCAGAGACTGATATTACATCTTGTGAAAGGGGCGTTATAGGTTTTAAACACCATGCTTGGGCTGTTGGAGAAAATAAAAAAAATACACAAGCGAAAATGATAATGATACAATAAACTATAACAAGTTAAAAATGTAGCTACAAGTATTATATGGTTAAATGTCAAAATAACTCCAATATCTTACACTAGATCAGGGGACTCCAAACTCGGTCCTGGAGGGCCACTGTCCTGCAGAGTTTAGCTCCAAACCCAATTAAACACAACTGAACCGCCAAATCAAGATCTAATTAGGCATACTAAACTCTGCAGGACAGTGGCCCTCCAGGACCGAGTTTGG
The DNA here is from genome assembly GCF_018812025.1 of Megalobrama amblycephala. Taxonomy (NCBI): domain Eukaryota; kingdom Metazoa; phylum Chordata; class Actinopteri; order Cypriniformes; family Xenocyprididae; genus Megalobrama; species Megalobrama amblycephala. Next base: position 1,757,088 of record NC_063066.1, read on the forward strand.
AGACCTCTGCACTAGATTGTGTTGGGTGTGGGTAAATTAAGCATGATCTTCTTTGACATCATGTTGCATTGTGGTCTATGGAGCTGCCTGAAGTGTGCATATTGAGCAGACTCACTTCCTCTGTCAATATCAAGGGGTCAAGGGTCTGTCCAAATAAACTTCCCTCGCCCACTTCACAAAGTTGAACGCATTTCAGATTGGTGGTGGGGATTCCCAGAGTTCCCAGTTGTGTGTCTAAAAGTGGAGTTAAACACATCCTACTTGTTAGCTCATGTAACAAACGTGAACTACTTTTTTTTATATATTCCCTTTTTCTTATATCCTTTACATTTATTGCGCCCTCTAGTGGTGACACCAAGCAAAACAAATTAAAGGAAAAGTGATTCGTTCACATAAAGATGGACCAGTGTATTCCTCAGAATAGAAAAGAAAAGTCATGCCGTTTGGCACAACAGGAGTGGATAATGAATTTTCATTATTTCCCCAATTGTTTTGGTACTTCAGTGCTTTATCCATTCATCCACAGGTTTAACTCGTCTAACTGCGTCTAAACTCTGAGTTTAATCAGTTGGGGTTCAATTAGAGGAATGAAACGCTCCCCTCTCCAAATCAAACCTGTGAAACTCATTTTGAAATGGCAGCCAAAGTAATTGCTCTCTTATGATCTGTGTTTGAAATGAAGGCTAATTATGTTGATGATGGTGATCAGCGCTGGCTGAGGGCCTCAGGGGAAGGGACGGGAAAAGGATTGATTTTGAGAGCTCTCGGCTCAGAGAAGTGGAATCTCACCGCCGGGCCGATGAGTCGGCAAGTTAGCAGAGAAAATGAAGACTGCGTGAACTCAATTATATCAGAACAACACCTGGATGAGACAGGAAGTGACCGTTTCAATCAGGCCATGTGAGGATGACGTGACCTCAAGGGTCGAAAAAGGCCTACAGCAGCATTTCACCAGCATCTTATGGATTTGGCAGACGCTTTCATCCAAAGTGACTTACACTGCATTCACCTTTAATCAGTTCATGCTTCCCTTGGGAATTGAAGTTGCTTCATATTTTTTGTGGAAATAATATGATTTTGTAAATTTGTTAGCTTTAACTAATATATCATGAACTATGAATAATAGTATATTTAAGAAGTAACTTTAATAAATGATACTTGAAGCGTCTAAATGTGTGCTGTCAGAGCTGACTGATGTTGTGTTGGCGGGACAAGTACTCAATCCATTTTCAATGGATATTTTTACTCATCACAAGGGCTGACGGAAAACAAACTGTTCATTGTTAGCAGACTAAATTTAAACAAACTGTTCTGACATCAGCCTCGCTTTAGACAAACACAAGTCTGTTTGTGATGCTTCTGCTGAGACTGCCTACAGTTGGCTTCTATTTGCTTTGAAATGGTTTGATCCCATGGATTTTAGTCTTGTTCCTCCTCATGAGCAGCAAATGAGCCGAAATAACCTGCTCTTCTGGAGAATCCAGTTTAAGATGGTAGCTGGCTTCTAGTTGGTCCAAGCTGGTCTAGATGGTTGGACTATCTGCTAGTAGAGCTGGTTTCTTGCTTGTAGATCATGTTGGTCAAGCTGGTAAGAACTGGTAGAGCATCAGCAAGAAAACAGTTTAACCATGTTAACCGTTTCCATGCCAGTGTTTTTTAAAAAGTTTTATTCTAGCTTCATGCATTGTTTTTTAATCAACACTAAAATGTGGGTAAGTTTCATAAAAAAGCAACATTTTGAACAAAAAGCTAAAGAAAATCACATTTTTTAAAGACTACAATGTGCATAATGCTTTTATTGCTTGTTTCTGCTTTTTTTTCCCTGTGTTTTGTTCCGGAGATTCTCTACTCTTTCAGAAGATGTGTAATAGCGCCCCCTACCATACAACAGGGAAAACATGGAAAGCTGGAAAATTCTATCAATGGCAGGGGAAGAGTTACAGTCGGCATGACACAGTTACACTAGTCTTTTCTTCTCTATAGTGTCATATATCTGAGTGAAACGCTTTGCAAACAAGAACAAATGTAGGGCAGAGCTTGATTTTGTCTGTGTGGAATTGATTGGATGGTTGTGGATTGCTATTGGTGGATCTCATGTGAGTGACAGGTTGCTCCGCCCTCATCATCAGAGAAGAGAAGAGATGCTGCAAGAAGAAGATATTCTGATTCAAGATTATGAGGAACATGAATTTGTATTTGTACACCGATAAATCATTTATTATAAACACTAAAATATTCCATTAAAAAATAAGAATTGTCAATTTCATGGAAAGTTTAATCTAGTGCGAACGGTTGTTTGCAGCCTCGGGCCTGCCCGCCGTGACCAAGAGTTCTGATTATTTTTGCAATAATGAATAAGACGGCTGCCGAGCCAGATGAGGTAAAGAGTAATATGGGTTAATATCAGAATAGAAACGAGCTGACACTCCAAAGCAAAGATAAATCCCCATGATGCATTTCACACCCTTACACTGAACACCAGAGCACATGACCCAGTCAGTTCTGGGTATTAACACTTTCGCAAGTCGGCTCATTTCTGTCTTTTACACACACACACTTATATTTCTCTAGAGTCTTTCTCTGCTCTTTTACTCTAATAGGTCCCAAAGCAGCTCTGAAGCTGTGATTGATGCTGCTCTCTGTCCGTATCACTCACACACACACACACTTTGTCATTTCAGCCTCCCGCGCACACAATCACACATACAACTACATTTTTAAATATCTTCTCCTCCCTCTTGCAGCATCTCTTCTCTTCTCTGATGATGAGGGCGGGGCAACCTGTCACTCGCATGAGATCCACCAATAGCAAACCACAACCATCCAATCAATTCCCCACAGACAAAATCAAGCCCCGCCCTACATTTGTTCTTGTTTGCGAAGCAGTTTCACTTGGATATACAGCACAAAAGATGCTGACTTTAAAGTGGTCATGAATTGACCACTTTATATATAAGAGGACTTTTGATATATAAGAGCTCATCATACTATAAGAATATCCTGTAAGTTTCAGAACTAAAAACATCCTTGTTAGTCCAATTAAAGCTTTTATTAACACCAGACCCAGAGAACGACTGATCCTGTCATAGATGGTGAAACTCCGCCTCCACAGAAGAAATCAACGCCTACTTCATCATTGCATCATTAGCCCCGCCCACTGGTGTGTCAGTGAGATGAGGAGGAGAGAAGAGCGATGCAGGACTAAAATATCATTACCTTTCAAAGGATCCTAATGCAGGAATATGGTTATTTATTTTCAACAATGTGAATGTCTCAGTTGAGCTTTATTTATTTGTATTCGGTTCATTTCACTGTGGATTCTTTGGGAAATCAATCGCATTTCGGTGCAAACACGATACGGACTCGACAGTAATGCAACAACATGTCAGTAACTGTGTTCATTCTAATGCCTGATCTGATATTAATGATTCATGTACAGTCAGATGATCTTTGTCTGTGTGTCAGTAAATCAAACCAGTGACTAAACGCTCAACTTCACCTTGTTTAAACGGTGATTAAATTATATATAGAAAGCGATCAAAGAACGCTCCCTTTACAATCGCTGGAGCTGTCAATCAAACAGCTTGAGTTTTGATCTCACGCCAAAACTCCCATTTTATTCAACGAATCTCTTAGTTACATCATGTTTGCACTGTTAGTTATGATGAAAGCATTCGTTAGTGTGCAGAAATTGAGTTTCAAAGACGAGATCACTGCTTTCATGAGCTCAACAACATGTCTGTGATCGACTACATGTTCATCACTGCAACCTTTCATGCCACGATCTAAATATAATGCCACAGATCTGAATGTAATGCAACACTTTACACGATTAGTTAACCTTGAGAGCTGTAACAGTAAAAATGTGCTAAAAGAGGGAGTAATGTTTGGCTATTCCATATGCAAAGATGTCAGCCAATCACAGCAGTGGGCGTTTACACTGAAGTCTCACAGAGACACGCCCCTTAAAACAGAGCGTTCAAATCAGAGGATAAAATCAGGGTAGTAAATATGCCTTTCGTTTCTAAATTGACAATTTTTGATGTAAAAAGCATACTAATATTATAAGTGCACCCCAGGAAACATTATAAAACAATAAAACAACAGTTCATGACCCCTTTAATACTTAGCTTTAGTAGTTTGATCAAATCCCTGAGCATTAGGATGAGCAATAGTAATAGTAATAGTGTTGCTTGCCTTAGCAAACACCAATAAACATCTAAACACACACATCAGATGTGTTTTTGTCAGTATCATGTCTCAAAACTCCGCTTTAATGATCTCCCCCTGCTTTCACAGTGTGAATGCTAAGATCTTTCGGCCTGTTTTAACTCAGGGATTGCAGGCGTGACAGATCCGTCTGGAAGAATCTCTCCTCTCCTGCTGTCAGTCAGTGTTGTGGCTAGCGGAGCGCTGTCACTAACAGATCCTCTCGCTCCTGCAGCAGACAGGATCACGCCTCACGCCGCCGCTCAACACCAGCTGCTAATTGGAGCGGCAGTGGGAAGACAGCCATGACCGAGCTGTTCACATATGTACAGCAGCGGTGTAAACACACACATCCGCTCGCTACATTGGTGCTACATTCATGTTCCTCGCAGATACTTTTCTGCCAGTGCAACTTAAAGGTGCCGTAGAATGGAAAATTTAATTTACCTTGGCATAGTTGAATAACAAGAGTTCAGTACATGGAAATGACATACAGTGAGTCTCAAACTCCATTGTTTCCTCCTTCTTGTGTAAATCTCATTTGTTTAAAAGACCTCCGAAGAACAGGCGAATCTCAACATAACACCGACTGTGACACAACAGTCGGGATCATTAATAGCTACGCCCCCAATATTTGCATATGCCAGCCCATGTTCAAGGCATTAGACAAGGGCAGCCAGTATTAACGTCTGGATCTGTGCACAGCTGAATCATCAGACTAGGTAAGCAAGAACAATAGTGAAAATGGCAGATGGAGCAATAATAACTGACATGATCCATGATAACATGATATTTTTAGTGATATTTGTAAATTGTCTTTCTAAATGTTTCATTAGCATGTTGCTAATGTACTGTTAAATGTGGTTAAAGTTACCATCGTTTCTTACTGTATTCCTGGAGACAAGAGCCGTCGCTATTTTCATTTTTAAACACTTGCAGTCTGTATAATTCATAAACACAACTTCATTCTTTATAAATCTCTCCAACAGTGTAGCATTAGCTTTAGCCACGGAGCACTATCAAACTCATTCAGAATCAAATGTAAACATCCAAATAAATACTATACTCACAGGAATCGATGTATGCATGACGTAAAGATCCATTTTGAGGGTTATATTAGCTGTGTGAACTTTGTTTATGCTGGTTAAGGCAGTCGAGAGCTTGGGCGGGGAGCGCAAGGATTTAAAGGGGAAGCGCGCTGAATCGGCGCATATTTAATGATGCCCCAAAATAGGCAGTTAAAAAAATGAATTAAAAAAAATCTATGGGGTATTTTGAGCTGAAACTTCACAGACACATTCAGGGGACACCTTAGACTTATATTACATCTTTTGAAAACGCGTTCTATGGCACCTTTAAAGGAAGTGCGCATTACAGGAGCTCAGAATACACCCAAGCTGGGCGTATACAACTGTCTTGTGTTTATAATGAGTGTACACTATATAGTGGAAAATTACTTTTAAAAGTAATGTTACAATATTGTTACACTTCCTAAAAAAAGTAACTAATTAAGTTACTTAGTTACTTTTTATGGAAAGCATGTTACTTTTTCTCACTTGGGCTGGGCTTGTTTGTTTATTTTTGGTAAATGTAAAGGCCTCTTCACACCAAAACCATCTGTGTGTGTGTGTCTCTATATATACACCAGGAAACGTGTCTGTTATTTTCCAGATGGAGAGAGTCATTACTGATGCAGAAATGTGTCGTAGAGTTTCCTGCTCATTTGTTTTTGTTTGAGTATGTGTTCCTCGTGTAAGCCCAGAGCTTTAACCACAGTGAAGAGTGTAGTTGTTTGGATATTTAAATACTTTGAACTGAGATATGAGAAAGTCAACTGTAAACCATTAGTAGGAGTTCAATGGAAATGTTTTTTTGTCATAATAAGGTGTAGTTCAGGCGTCTGCCAGCAGGGGCTCACCGGACCACAGACCTGCTCAACCTGTGAAATGCTGCTCACATCACATTTTACTTTCAGAATATGGAATATAAGTGAATTAAGTTACTTTGGCCATGAAGGAAAGTCATTTACTGGAGTGAGATTTTGATGACATGGACAGAATCAATCAGGAATGCAACAATTCATCTTCATACTTAATACTTAAGGTTAATGTTCTGTGAGATACACTTTTTAGAAATCTTTCATTACTCAATTGCATGCCAATTTATCAAAGAAATGCTGCTGATGATGATAGTAATACAAAGCAAGCAAGACTTACTTTCTTTGTTTTATTTAAAATCAATAAATTATAGAGGTGTTAAAGAAAAAACAAATCAAAATGAGGTGTCTTATGATGATCTGATGACATGTTACTCTTGATATTTTTCTGTTACAGTTACTCATCTTATAAAATATACTTTCTTGATGTTGTTTTTGGGCTCTACTAGATTGAATGTTGATTATTCTCCTCATATTCTCCATTGTTGCAGCTCCTCTCTTCCCAGTCTGTCAGTAACGCTCTGTTTAGTTCCCGTCTCTATGAAGCCCCTCCTTCTGAAAAACACAATGTGCTCTGATTGGTCGGCTGGAGCAGTGTGTTGTGATTGGTGTTTGGAAAATGCCCCGCCCCTTACCATAACCGCCAGTTTCAACACACTACTAACTAACTCAACCAGGCCCCGCCCCTTTATTCTGCGCATTAATTATTTAAATGAGGAATACTGTGACGTGAATATAGAGTTAACTCCACCTCACACATGCACTAATGCATTTCAGAAGGAAAGAAACACTGATGGCTGTAAATGTGGAGGTGAATACTGATTTGACTATTTCAGATAAGGCCGTCTCCCTGTAGATTTGTGCCTTTTAGAAGTGTGTGTGTGTCAGGGACGATGTGAAGGTGAAGCAGCACATGCTCTCGATTCAGACTACATTTATTACACACAGCCTTGAATCGCTGCCAGAGTTTCTCACAAATGGAGAGCTGAAGATATTATAACGTCTAAAAGCAAAAGCTCTCGCAGTGCTGATTAATCTCCCTGTGTCCTAAAAGATCGATAAGAGTTTATTACTCTTTGTTTTGGTGGCTGTGGCCTCTTTCAGCAGGATAATGCTCCTGGCACAAAGCAGAAATGGTTCAGGAATGGTTTGAGGAGCACAACAACGAGTTTGAGGTGTTGACTTGACCTCCAAATTCCCCAGATCTCAATCCAATGGAGCATCTGTGGGATGTGCTGAACAAACAAGTCCGATCCATGGAGGCTCCACCTCACAACTTACAGGAACATCTACAGATGCACATCTTCAGGGGTCTAGAGGAGTCCATGCCTTGACGGATCAGGGCTGTTATATTAGGAAGGTGCCTGATCGGTGTACATGCTAAACTCAGAGTAGTACTGCTGTTTGGAACAGAACCAGAGCTTCATGCCCATGAAAACCGATCTGTGTTTTGATCTGGAGAGGCAGGATGTTTCTGTGCTTGATGTCGGACTGTAATTCATAATGCATAAAAACGGATGTCTCTTCTATTATAGATCACTAAAACCAGCTGCTTTACTGGCTGAATGTTAGCCTTGAGCCAGCAGAAATGACCTAAACCGTTCTGAAAAACTTAATTAGAGGCCAATAAAACGCTGCTATGGAGAGCTTCCTTCCTCCTGAATCTGATCTAATGTCATTTGATGACTTAATCTCGTGTTTTAAGAAAAATGTTATCATTTATGAAGAACATTTTAAAGTTATTTGTTGCGCCACTTTAGAGTCGTTAATATGAAAATGTAATTACTCTCGGAGCGCTCTTTCCCTTTGATTTCATTAAATGTTTTCTTGCTCTTCATCTTGAGTTCCTCGTTTAAATCCTTGTTGAAAGTGTAAATCCGATGATTTTTCCGGTCCAGATCGCACATAAACCTGTGAATGTGTCTCCGCTGATTTTTCATCAATCTGTTTTGTTTTTTTTTCAGGGAAAATGTTCAAGTCATTAGACTTGCCGCTGATCGTGGAGTTTATGCTAATGTTCTACAAAGACAAGCCCATTGATTGGCTGTTGGACCACATCATGTGGGTGAAGGTGTGCAACCCAGAAAAAGACGCGGTAAGAGTTATACATCTCTGTTTTCCTCTTGATATCCTCTGTTCTTGATATTATTTCTGTCCAGCCAGGTTTTGCTCATTCAGTATATGAATCATTATTTTGAGAGACACGATCGCTAAATGATGAACAGATTTAATTTAGGCTTTTATTCTCATATAAACTTCAAAGCACATCAAATATGGTCAACAGCAGCTCAAATGTGAAATTTGATATCTTTTTGAAGCTTGAAAGAATGGACTTGTGTCTGTATGTGGCCAAAATGTCCATTGGATAATTTGTTTCTAGTCTGAAACTTTTGTTCAAAGTGTATATAGTTGTTATATAATGCAAGTAAATGTTCTTTGTGTCCCACAGAAACATTGTGACAGGCAGAAAGCAAACCTACGCATCCGCTTTAAACCGTCTCTCTTCCAGCATGTTGGAACACACTCTTCCCTCGCTGGAAAGATCCAGAAACTCAAGGTGTGTGTGTGTGTGTGTGTGTGTGTGCGTGTGTGTGTGTGTGTGTGTGTGTGTGTGTGTGTGTGTGATCATTTAATACATTAGGCACAGTACTCTGCCTCAGGACTATGTTCATTTCTCCTCATAGATTGTCCAAATTACAAATCAGAATCCCAGAAGGCATCTGATAACCGCTCATATCGTGTCCCTACTCTGTCTTTATTCCCTCCGATTGAAGAGCGGTAGGAATCACCATGGCGATGAGTGCTCGTCTGACCCGCCCGTTCTCTGTCGTATTGATTTTTCTCCTCGTCTGACGAGCTGCTGAATGAATCTGACGCTCCATTTCCTGCTCGCTGTATTCTTCCCTACATTTATCATAATACTGCCTCCATCACATCATTCTTTGTCTTCTTCTAGACGACGACTTTTATTTATGTTTTTCATATCAACTTTTGACATGTTTTCACACTAAAGTCTGTTTGATGTTAGATTTCAGGGGCCATATTTAGCAAAAATCTTAAGACTAAAATTTGATCTTTGGTCATTTTTCACCAAAATTTTTTTTTTTTTTTTTTTTTTTTTACAATTATTTCCTTCATCAAAATGGTATGAAAAGGTCTTGGCACTTGCTATGTGAACAAAAAAATAAATAAATAAATAGATAAAAACATGGACATGATTTGAAAAGGTTAAATGCAATGTGGCTGCATTGGAAATGTGAGGCGAACCTCATCTAGTGGAAGCATTTGGTACTGCACCCAAACAAAGTCTTACTGAAAGCTCATTTTTTGAGATCTCAACCTCAAACTTGTCTAGATTAATACATTTGATTTTCTCACAGTTTTAGAGTAAAAATGTTTTTGTAAAAGATACATTTAATATAATTTTTTTTTTTTTTTCACTTTTCATAAGAATAAATTTTAACTATAAATATTTATTTATTTTTTTATTTATTTTTTATTTCTTGCTTTTTCTTCTTTTAAGTTTTTTCACATCAGCAATAATCTGCCAAGTGTCTTCTTTAAAAATAGACCAACTTCAGTCTGTGCTCCAAAGCGTTCCAGATTTATGACAGTTTATGTTGGAAATGTCATTTTCAAGTATATCATGAATTTTTAAAATTTCATTTTCTGTATGCTCAGAAAGTGAATAAATGGATTATAACTACTGCAGAAATATTGTTTAGTACCATAACATCCCCTAAAAAACAAAATATTAAATAAACATTATCAAACTAAAATATAGTACAATCATTTCATTGAAATAAAATTAAAAATTGTGGTCATTTTTAAGCTCCATGCGAGGAGCACCAGAGGGTTAAAAAGAAGTCGGCAACACTTTACAATAAGATCTCATTTTTGTAACATTATCAGGCACATGCTGCAAAGCAAAAAAGATAAATGTTACTTTGTGCAATCTTCATATTACATTCCTGCAAATATGACAGAAAATTCCCTGGCATTATCCTGTGGCAAAAACGAGTAATTGCTTTTTATAAAACCTGGATGAACCAATGAATAATGTTTTGGGTGGGTTATTTTACTAATAAAATGATCATGTGAGAATGTCTAAGTGAGCTTTTATGATATTTTACACATATGAGGTGATTTTAGCACATTCGGTGTGGACGAGCAGCCGCTAGTTTAATGTGAACGTCGCCTGAAAGTCTGAGTCAAGGATGAAACGATAAAATATAACCATAAAAAGCATTTGAAAGGTAGTGAATATAAATGATGAAGGCATAAAAAAGACACTTTAAATGTAACTTTAATGTTACAACAATAAAAACATAAAGGTTTGACATAAAGGACTGTATTTGAAGAAACACCCAAACACTGTTTGTGTAGTCCTTCACTGTCCTTCTGTCTGTTTTGGTCAGGATAAGGACTTCGGGAAGCAGACGTTGCATAAAGGTCACGCGAACCCGCTAGCTGAGGTCACCACCAGTCTGAAGACGTACCAGCACTTCACGCTGGAGAAAGCCTATCTGGGCGAGGATTTCTTCTGGGCGTTCACACCTGTGGCGGGAGACTTCATCCGCATCCGCTTCTTCACGCCTGTCCGTGTGGAGAGGTACTGTCACACATCCCTCCGGTTTCTCTCTCAGGTTGCTCCAAACGTCACTGAAACACAGCACTACAAATGAGAGAAGGCAATCCCAGAATGCCAGATTTATCCAGTTTAGTTCATTCAATATGTATCTTCTCAAAAACATCAACAATAGTTCAGTTTAATCAGAAAATCTTACAGAATATTTGTGTCTCCATATAGAGTGCAAGAAGTAAAATCTCCATTCTTTTTCTCCATAGGGAAATTGATTTGTAACAATAATGTGGACTGAGATACTATCATTTTAATAAAAAAATACTTAATAAAAAAGTGATTAAATCTATTTTTTTGCCTTTCATGTTACCATTAACCAACATCAGAGACTCGTAAACATGCAAAAGTGGCGTTAAATTATTAAAATATTAACTTAAAATCTCAAAGGAGCCTTCAAGTAAATATTTTACATCAAATCAGCTACCATCTTCTAACGCACAAATCTTTCTTAAGCTCCCTGAAGCGCTGCTGTGTGTTTTTACGCTTATGTACAAAACGCGAGTGTCTGTTTCTGTAGCGCACTGACTCTCCGTCAGCTCTGAGCTTTCCTTTCCTTTCCTTGGAAGGCTGCTGCCCGTGAATGAAGCAGAAAGCTTGTTGTCCGCTTGCAGTCGTTCCCATCACGCTGACTCAGACAAGCTGGATAATGCATCAATCATCATGAGCCACAGTTGTCCATACATTTTTAACCCTAATGGAAAGTTCATGCATATTTCAGGCTTAATTGAGAGCTAATAGTGCTCATTCTGAATGAGAGCGATTGACGATCACTCACTGGCCTCCTTCATGCTACAGAAGACACAGTTTAACAAGCGCAGGTGTCCGTTTACGCTCCGCAGCGGCTCTACATGTGTAATTATAGAGAGAAATCTGCCAGCGTCTGTGACTGCTCGTGTTCCCCACAGGAGAAAGAAGATTGGACCTTTGTTTTGGGACACTCAAATATGTTTGAATGTCATTGCATTATACAGCATGTTATAAAGTGTCATCAAAACTGTGTTTGTAGATGCGTTTAATCACTTGGTTTAAGGCGTAGTTTTCTGTGTGACTAAAACTCGCGTTCGAGAGACGTGATGCATTAAATTTATCAGAATTTACATTGTTACAGTGTTTCCATTTCAAATAAATGCTTTCAATTCATCAAAGAATCCTGGAAAAAATACATCATGTTTTGCACAAAAATATTGATAATCTTGAGCAGCAAATCATCATATCAGAATGATTTCTGAAGGATCATGTGACACTGAAGACTGGAGTAATGATGCTGAAAATTATATTTTACTATATATTCACATAGAAGTTATGTTAAATTGTAATAATATTTCACAATTAGGGGTCAAGCCCCAAAGGGGCGAAATCGTTAGTTTTCTTATTATTATTCTTCCGCTGTTAAGTCTATGGCAGCCCTTAGAACCATAGGGTAAAAAGTTATGAAATTTGGCACACAGATAGAGGACAGTCTGAAATGTTACTATAGCAAATTTGGAGTCTCTACCTCAAACCCTCTAGCGCCACCAACAGTTCAAAGATTCACTCATGTTTATGCTCATAACTTTTGACGCATAAGTCCTAGTCAGCCATTTGAATTTTTAATTTTATCCTTTTTTCCTCTGATTCTATGCTGATTCAAATGATATCCATGATATTTTTTTTTTTGGTCCGCCATTTTGGGCGTCGGCCATTTTGAATTTAGTCATAAAATGCTGTATTTTACGAACGCATGAACGTAACGTTATGAAACTCTGTATGATTCATTGTACTGAGAGGACCTGTAAAGTTTTAGGTCAGCACCCCCTAGTGGTCAAGAGATATATAGAAGTTTATGAAAATGCTTATATAAAAAATTAAACATATTGTCATTTAACTTACATCATTAGATTTGTTGGCACCAAATTTGCCAAATTCTACCATACTTACTGTCCGCCATATTGAACTTTATTCAAAACCTACTTTTTCGAACTCCTCCTACAAAATTTTGTCCGATTTGTATGAAATTTGGTATGTGGCATCTACAGACACTACAGATTTCTGATAGACCCAACTGTTGTTTTATACTGCGTTAACAAATTTGACTGCGAGCACGCCAAAATGGATATGCGGCTGTATCTTTGCAAAGGTTTTGTGTATCGACACGAAACTTGGTACATGTCATCACAGGCATGACTTGAGCGTGCATGCAGAGTTTCGTCACAGCGCCACCTACTGCTCAGAAGTTATAAACCGTGTTATTATGTTATAAGTGCTTTAACTGATGTAATTTAAACAGCTTTATCCTAACCTCATGATGTCCGCAAATATTTCCTTTTCTACAGCTTGACCCTGTATTGCTGCTTGCAGCTATATTTTTTACTGTATTTTTAATTAATTAATACAGCCCAGGTGAACATGAGAGACTTCTTTCAAAAACATTACAAAAAACGTACCAACCCCAAACTTTTAAACAGTCGAGTAAACGTCTACTTTTTGGGGCCACTGTGTGCTGCAGCGTCTATAAATAAATGCATGATAAGATTATATATAAAGAAACATCTGCAGCGCCGTTCTTTAGCATTGCACTCCTTATGGAGTTATAAGATTGATGGTTTGGGTGATATTTGTGTGTGCAGGTATTTCTTCCGCAGTGGAAACATCGAGCACCCTGGAGACAAGCTCTTCAACACTACAGTGGAGGTTCTTCCTTTCGACGTGAGTCCCTGTCATTGTGTGCAGACGAACACTAAGAGCGTGTTTGTTTGATTGTGTGTTCCCTCTGGGCAGGAGGAGACTGCTCTAAACACCTCACAGATCTGTGCTGAAACACCATCTCAACCAGCTCAATACTGCAGTCAGGGTTGGAAATATAATGCAGTCGCAAGATCTCTTTGGCATGGTTCCTGTTTGAGCAGATGTCAAGAGCTGAATTTATCATATTTGGCTTAGAAACTGTTTATATTATTATTATTGCCCATACTTAGGGTTATGAACTTAAATCTCTAACCTGAAGTATTAAACGTGCCATGTAGCTACAGACACGCTTGCTTGAGAGCTGCAGTTTTGGAGATGTTCTGATCTAGTCGTCTAGCCATCACAATTTGGCCCTTGTCAAACTCGCTCAAATCCTTACGCTTGCCCATTTTTCCTGCTTCTAACACATCTTTGAGGACAAAATGTTCACTTGCTGCCTAATATATCCAGCCACTAACAGGTGCCGTGATGAAGAGATAATCAGCGTTATTCACTTCACCTGTCAGCGCTCATGATGTTATGCCTGATCGGTGTACAACACCTAGAAATCCCAAAAAAGTATCCGTGTACTTTCTTCACCGTTTGTCTAATGACAGTCAGAATGAGAGCTGACAGATGTGAACCCGATACTTGTTGTGACGAACACAACGGATATATTGCGTCAGACAGCGAGAGTTCGAGAAAGCAAAGCAGTGGAGATAAAGATATACTTCTGTTTTATGAGCTAATGGAACCGTACTGACACACCGTAATAAAATGTGACCTGCTGTGTGTGCGGTCGTCGCGGAGGAAATATTTTCCCCCGAGGGAGAGCAGACGAGGGGCGGCACTGTGATTTAAGATTACAGCCGGAAACGGACCTTCACCACAAGATTAATCGTGGGATTTTCTAAGAGCGAGAGCCTGTCGCCCTTTAATATCTCTCATCCCCTCACGGGTTTTTGCTTCTCCTCCCTGCCGGGTTGTTATATCTCTCTTTTCTCCTCATTTCCCTCTTTGTAAAGCTCCCTTTAGGGACATTTATGGAATTCAGCCGGATATAGGAAATTATCAGGCAATGCTCTGGAGAAAAGAGTATTTGTGGTCTGTTTTATGCTGTTAATGCAGTTTAGGAAATTAGAGCGTCGCTCTGCTGGGGGTTTTGAACGTATTTGTCTTCTCTTGGGCCACATCAGAGAGTTTCGGTCCAAGAAGAAGCCTTGTTTCAGTTGCCAGGAATGCAGACACAATATGTGTAAACCCAGTATCTAGTGTTGTTTGCTTACACAGTTATTCATGGGCTTTTTTATTCAGAGAGGATAGTAGAGAGCAGACAGGAAAGCATTGGGCGCAGGATCGGTAAAGGACCTTGAGATGGGAAATGAACTCGGGTTACTCGCCATATGTCGCCGCATTAACCTCTAAGCTATCGGCACCGACATAGTCTGTGAAGTTTAACTGATCATCAATCACAACTCCAAGGTTCCTGGCTGTCCTGGATGGGGTTATAGTTGATAAACCTAGCTGAATGGAGAAGTTGTGATGAAGTGACCACAAGGTTGAGTTGAAGGTGGTGGTCCTTCATCCAGGCGGTGACAGATGCGTCAGACAGGCCGAGATGTGAGCAGCTATCGTTGAAATCATCAGTGATAGGAAAAACCATGTTTCTGAATGAGTGATGACCTGTAGATGCAGAAGAGAAGTGGTCCCAGTACCGAGCCCTGAGGCACTCCAGTAGCAAGATGTTGTGACTTAGACACCTCCAAGATACTTTGAAGGACCTACCTGAGAGGTAAGACTGGAGTGTGGCTCCTGAGATGCCCATTGTCAACAGGAACAACTGCAGTGAATGCCTGCGTTGATCTTCCTCCCTCTAAATGTCATCTCAGGGCTCCTGCGTCACTTCTCTTTAAGGCTTTCTTCACGCTTTAATTGCTTTTGCTGTCATTTTTATTTTATCTTGACAGAAAAGCAGAAACACAGATTGGTTCAATATTTCACTTTCAGAAGAATCTCTGGCAAAACTGACATTTCTAATAAAGGAATATCACTTCAGATCTGGCAAAACATACAATTGCACTCGCTTTCATAAACCGGTCATTCATATAGAGAGATTATTGCATGCAACAGAATAACGGCCATATGTTTTCACACAGTGATGCCAAATTTTTACATTTTATAAAGAAAAGAGTTGCGTTTGTCTATGCAAAACTAATCAAAAGTGCTGTGGGTGGTTGCTAGGATGTTCTGGGTGGTTGCTAGGTGGTTTTTTAAAACTGAAGTCTCTATAGATATGGCTGGGGTTCCTAAGAATATAAGAATATGGGAATGGGGATGTTAATTTCTGCAAATATTATTTAATGCATCAAGAAATAACTCAAAAGTAGGCAGAAGTAGCAATAATAATGTCTTTTCGACACGCCTTTTGATTGGCGTAACAGTGTATGATCATGCAGGTGTAATTGTGTTAAGAAGTATAAATACTTTTGATACTGACATTGTATCAAGAAGTATACCTCGGATACTAAATGTTTTAACTAGTCATTTTATTACTTATTTATCAATTTTTGAACAAGTACATAACCAGCCAGTGTTCAGTGTTCTATCTCCTTATGATTCCAATGGTACTTGTTTCCCTGGGAAATTCGATCATGCCTTATTTTGGTCATAATTCCAAGACTATAATCTATGATTCTGAAGTACAGTATCCACACTTGTGCGGTGACTGACAGCAAACATTAGATTCATCCGCTCTGAGGAGCCATGCCAATGCACAACCCACGAAAAGATGATAATTCCACAAATAACTGCAATTGCAGGTTTCAACCAGAGATGGCGACAAAGAGGCAAAACTTACAGACTGCAGTTTTAATGATAAATAAAAACATTTGCAGTTCAGTTTGCTTGAAAAACAGAGTAGAGCTTGTGTATTTGTCTGTGTGAAGAACAGATGTGAGTGAGTGGAGAGAGTTTACGTGCTGAAACACTCCAACACGTTTGTCCCTCTTCAGAATATTCAGTCGGAGAAAGAAGCACTGAAGGAGGGGAGAGAGAAGACGCCGAAGTACCAGCGCACAGAAGACGGCTTCATCAGAATAGGTGAGCTGCACCTGCTGTGAAGAGCACACTAAATATAGCAGCATGATTCAGCACATAAAGAACATTCATGCGCTGAAAATGCTGAAAGAAACCGTGATTGTGGTTATGAATGACTGATGTCAGCTTGTTGTTGTGTTGGTTTGCTTTAAATAAGATATCTTTAGTCTTGTTTTATCATCTTGAACCTCATATAAATGATGCAATATCATATGGCGCTATTAAAACGTCCTCCACAGTGACATTCTCCTGAGAGAACGCCAGAACGCCCACTTCTGAAGCGCTTGCATGAGGAGAATTTGACTCATGGAAAAGATGTTTGTGTGAATTTAGACTGGGTTGAACATACTGATTTAGAGATTTTAATCAATTTTGATGGACCAATATTGATTCTTAAATCCCAAGATCAAAACTTCACTAAACATTATTTTTAGCGCCTCCTATTCAAAAAAAATCACAGTAAGCTTAGTGCTTTGTTGAAGTCTTAGCTTTTAAATTCTGTAAGTTTATTAAGAAATATAAACAATAAATACTGTTTTGTGGCTCTTTAATCAGTTCAAGCGCATGTGAATCGATCATCTCTTCCTCTAGTTACAGCATGAAATAAACGTGAATGAACATCAGAAGGTATGTTGAAAGATTCAGAACAATTTACTGAAATGAATCATGTCTCATCAGTGTTTCAACCACAGAAAGACGTCAATAATATCACATTTACAGCAGAAAAGCCGTTAAATGTCCATAAACTCATTCGTCAGCTAGAAAAATAACCCTAGAGAGCAGAATACCTGATGTATATCCGAATGAATCAATATCAAATCGAATCGTGTTGTGAAATTTGAACCAGTAACCAGCCGTAGTGTGAATCGTTCACTCCTCAGGCCTCGCTTTCCGTCTTTCTCTTGCTCCCTTTCCAAATCCAAGGAGAAAATCCCAGCAAATCTTTATTTTGAAACGTCTGAACTGTTTTTGATCTGTTTGCCTCTCTCACTCTTCTCATGATTATGTATGGATGTGTCTGATTGCTGTGCCTCAGGGTTTATTGAGGCCCGTCCCTCGTGACAGAGCGTTAGATTTCCCCTTTAGTCATTAATGCGCTGAATATAATCCAGACAGACGCTTCGGAGAACTCGTGCAGAAAATGCATGTTAATCATTCAAAATATTTATCATCCAAAAAATCCAAATGACATTTCATCCTGCTCTCCTGTATGCTGGTTTATTTGATGTGTTTTGTGTGTAGTTCATTTCACACGAAAATCCTTCATTACAGTGTTGCTCACAATATTCTATTAATGGTTTGTTTTTCTGCTGAATCAATTAAAGTTTGGCACGATCTGCCTCTGCCTCTTGTTCGCCACATCTCAGAAGACTTGTTATGCAAATGTTTTGAAGAGCTTGTGTTGATTCGTCCCTCAGGGAAGTTTGAGAACGGGATCGCGGAGGGCGAGGTGGACGCTTCCTTCGGCCCGCTGGAGGCTCTGCGGCTCTCGGTGCTGACCGACTCTCCTGTGTGGGTCATTCTCAGCGAGGTACACATCACATCTGCTGCTCTGCTGTCAAACTTAGATAATTAATGTGGTTCAGATGACATAATATTTTGAGTTTCTGTTGATTAAATCAACCGCCTTCATTGTATTATTGAACTCAAATGAACTTAAAAAAGTAAGTTACCTGGTTGCCTTAAAACTTTAAGTTAAACCAACAATTATTTTTACAATGCATTCACAACTACTGACTTACATCTACAACCAACATACTATTCATCTAAAGGGGAATATTTATATACAGTACCGGTCAAATGTTGGGAAATATTATGTTTTTTTTATGTTTTTGAAAGAGTCTCTTCTGCTCACCAAGGCTGAATTTATTATAAATACAGTAAAAACAGTGAAATATTATTATAATGTAAATCAGCTGTTTTCTATGTGAATATATAATAAAGTGTAATTTATTCCTGTGATCAAAGCTGAATTTTCAGCATCATTACTCCAGTCTTCAGTGTCACATGATCCTTCAGAAATCATTCTAAAATCATTTCTTATTAAAGAAATGAATACTTTAATTCAGCAAATGCACATTAAATACATTTCTGAAAATAAATGTTGTTCGGTTTGCACAAAAATATCGATAATAATCATGTTTCTTGAGCATCAAATCATCATATCAGAATGATTTCTGAAGGATCATGTGACACTGAATACTGGAGTAATGATGCTGAAAATTCAGCTTTGATCACAGGAATAAATTACACTTTACTATATATTCACATAGACAACAGTTTATTTACATTATAATAATATTTCAAAATTTTTACTCTATTTTTGATCAAATAAATGCAGTTTTGGGGAGCAGAAGAGACTTAAAAAACCTTAATGTTTCCAAACTTTTTGACTGGTAGTGTATATATGTATTTGTTTACATTTTTAACATAAAAATATAAGGTGGAAATGTCAGTGTCACCTTTATTTAAATAGCACCATTAAAAAACACGATTGTTGACCAAAGTGCTGTACAATATATCAAAAGGCTATCAAAATTAAAACCATATAAAATATAACAGATTACAAACACAGACAAAATCAACTATGAAGATGTTTTACATATTTTACATACAATTTTACAGATAGTAAATCAATAAAAAGAGCAACAAGATATTATATAATAGTAAGATAACAAATAAGGAACTGCATTTTAGTTTATATTAACTTCTGTTATAATTTAATATAATTTATATGTAATGTATAATTATACACTTTCATTCATTTTCGAAAAAATCTCTTCTGCTCACCAGAGCTACATTTATTTGATCAAAAATACATTAAAAATTGTGAAATATTTTTATAATTTAAATGAAATGTTTTCTATGTGAATATATAGTAAATATATTCCTGTGATCAAAGCTGAATTTTCAGCATCATTACTCCAGTCTTCAGTGTCACATGATCCTTCAGAAATCATTCTGATATGATGATTTGATGCTCAAGAAACATTTATGATTATTATCAATGTTGAAAACAGTTTCAGATTTGTGTGGAAACTGTGATACATTTTATTTTTCAGGATTTTTGATGAATAGAAATCTGAAAAAACAGCATTTATTTGAAATAGAATCTTTTGTAACATTATAAATGTCTTTACTCTCACTTGTTTTGATCAATTTAGTGCATAAAAATAATATTTTGTATTATTTGTATGTTATATGTGTTATAATTTGTATTTTAAATATATATATGTGTGTGTGTGTGTGTATATATATATATATATATAGCGTAGTATTTTTGTCATTTGTAAAGTGATCATGACAGTTTTCCTCCTCCTCTCTCAGATTTTCATCAAGAAAGCCGAGTGATGATGTTCAGCAATACCTCACGTGTTCAGCAGCTCTCTGGTGCAGGATGGCGTCTGCTCAGCACCTCCACAGGAGCTCCTCACACCAGTTTCTTTAGCTTGGTCCAACAGCGCCCTCTGCTGGCGACAAGCTGTTACAGCAGGGCAGAGAATGCCAGACGGTGGCTGATGACGGACACACACAGACACGCAGCTCGTGCCGTCAGACGCGCCGCTCCTGCTGATGACGACTGTCTTTTGTAAACTGTATTTATATGTATATATGCCCATGGCTGAGCTGATGTAATTACACTGGTATGTTGTCAAGGGCTTCCTGGACGGAGAAACTTTGACATTCAACTAATGCTGCTTTGGAATGGAAGACTCTTCTTGATTTCCTACTCGAGATTTGATTTTCAAAGTTCAGTTTGTGCTGTTAATTAGTTGACAAATGCTTCTGTTTAGGCTACTCCAAATGGTGTGTATTTATTGTATTTATGAGGATACATTAAGAGTACACACACGTGATAGATGCGTGTTAGTTCCTCCAGATCGGCCCAAAAGATCCCTGATGATGAACGAGAGACGTTATTGTAACTAGAGTATGCTGCAGAACTCTTCTTCTTATAATTAAAAGGAAAACAAGAGGGAAGCCTTCGGAACGTTTTATTTATACATGTATTTTTTATTATTATTATTATTATCATTTTTTACTTTCCAGACACATTGCAATATGTTTTTTCCCTCTTCCTGCCTTAATGTGACGCAGACACAGTGCTGATGTGAGCGGAAACAGATCTATAACATCAGACAGGGAACGTTCTCAGAATGTTCTCTCAAAGTTATGAGCAAACGTTCTTCCAGTAACGTTAATAGAATGTTTGTTTAAGGTTATCTGGTCTCAAAATGTTAGTACAAAACCATTATTTATAGATCTTTTTTTCCCGAAACATTTTATTTGGATGTTCATCTAACGTTTTTTAAATGTTTGGCTACTCCTTGTTACAGAACGTTCGGAGAACATTCATAGAACATTCATAGAACATTCATAGAACATTCATAGAACATTCAGAGAACATTCAGAGAACGTTCAGAGAACATTCATAGAACATTCAGAGAACGTTCGGAGAACATTCAAAAGTAACGTTGCCATGCAGAATGATAAAATAGAATGTTCCCTTAACGTCCACATAACCAAGAATGTTCAGAGAACGTTTCCGTAACGTTATGGAAACGTTAGCCAAGCGTTCTCTGAATGTTTCCTGCCAGAAACATGACTTAAAATCTGTTCAGCTCAGTGTGAATCGATGCACTGGTATTTAGACGCTCAGTTTGCTCTCGGAAAATATGAATAATTAATATTTATCAGATGCTACATAAATTTGCCAAGGGTTCTGATATTTATCCATGCCTTACAATGATTCGCTGTTTAGTTTAACAAAACAAGAGGACACCACTGCTGGATAGAGCTCAATCGAAGCCTTCAGAGAACGTTTGTGCAGTAGGACAACACCATCTGAAGAACCAATGAGGATTAGCAGGAGGGTCACGTGACTCGCGTCCCAGCAGCCCCTCAGCTTTCACTGTCCCTTCATTGGTTTCTCTTGATTAGTCCATCTGAAAATGTAATGCTCAGCTGATTTGAATAAAGTCAAAGTCCAAACTTGACCTCAGTGTTTAAATGTTGTTATGCAAAGTACTGTTTGAGCAAGACGAGCTCTTCAGATGTATAAGTCGAGATATCCTCTCTTATATATGTGGAAGTGGCTCTGAATGTGTCTTTGACCCATCTTCTTCAAGATTAACCCCCAACATGAGGCGTGTTGAGAGTGAACTCGTCTCACTCGACCGGCGGCTCCACCGCTCTCACTGCTGATGGAAATGAGATGATGACCACCTGAAAGATCAAGGGTGTGTCCTAAACACTGGAGGTCAGTTTCACTCGCATGACAGTAAAGATCCAGTCACTAATCCACACACTGAAACTGTGAAACTGACATTACATCAGCTGGAGAGAGTCCAACATCATTTACTGTGTGATTTACTTTCTTCTGTGGAACATAGAATTATCGATTTTTCTTTTATGCCAAAAATCATTAGGATATTAAGTAAAGATCATGTTCCATGAAGATATTTTGTAAATTTCTTATCATAAATATATCAAAAATGTATTTTTGTAAGTGGATATGCATTGCTAAGGACTTCATTTGGACAAAAGGTGGTTTTCTATACATCTTAATTTCAAAACATTGACCCTTATGACTGGTTTTGTGGTCCAGGGTCACGTATATCACCAGTTATTATCGCAGAATGAATGTTAATATGGTCTTGAATTATGCATTTTAAAGCCTTGCCAGTTAAACTTCTTATTCAGATGATGTTCTGACATGAGCTTACACCCGAAACGCACTAAAACACACTAAAATCCTGTCGCACAGCGTGTGAGTACTGAAATAAGTTCTCTTTCACACAGTGGTGTAGTCTAGTTTTTTGTAGTGAGTATACTATGATTTTTCCCTCCCAGCCTCATACTCACCCGTCCCAGAGCGACACCCCATAAGCACTGCCACACTCACTAATGAATATAGTATGCATCTGATCTAGGCTACATGTAATTTAGAGCATTCTGAAAGACTTAAATCTGGGGACACAAGACTTTAACATCCAATGACATTTACAGCTGAAGAGAATGGATGATTTTCTACTGTTTAGTGTCAATCACCATCTAACTCAGCCAGTTGACATAGCCTTAGATGTTATATGAATATGATCCCTGCATCATAGGTTTTATCAGCTGGCAAGTTTAAATGCACATTTAAGAGTGCAAGTTGCAACTATTATTACAAAATGCTGGGTTAAAAACAACCCAAGTTGGGTTGAAAATGGACAAACCCAGCAACTGGGTTGTTTTAACCCAACTATTGTGTAAAAATAGCTGTATTGCTTGCTTAAAATGAACCCCAAATAGGTTGGAAATTTACATTTATGAATATTAAATATAATAATTGAACAATAAACACTTAAATAGTTTATTAATAAATTATCACCTTTTGATTATTGTTGCCTCTATAATTGTGTCTGATTTTTAATTTCCAATCTATTTTGGGTTCATTTCAAGCCAGCCATATAGTAATTTTTAAACAATAGTTGAATTAAATAAAACTACCCAGCAAGTTGGGCAAACATTTAACCCAGCATTCTTTCCATTATTGTAACAATAATGGAAAGATGAGGCTTATCAGTATGTCACAATATAACCCCGTTTGGACTTTATTTTCTGTTTTTCTGTAGTTTTTCCCTGTGATTTCCTGCCAATCTGTCATCATATTTATGCATTTAAATTCACTAACTTGAAATTCGATTTAATATCAGTTATTTTGGATATAGCTACATAACAAATTTGCTCAAGAAAAAAAAAAAGCTCAACTAATGCTGTAAATGGGAATCATTTGGTATTACATTAATATTGAAGGTTAAAATGAAGTGATTTGTATACAAATTTAAACTACACTTGAGGAAATTTTTTGTAAAAATAAAGTAGGCCTACTAATTTCAAAATGATCCAATTCGTTTTTTGAAATATAAATGGTGGCTGTCAACTTGATGGATTTTATTTAAACATTCATTAGGCTACTGAAGAACATTAAAAATTATAATTAGGCCTAATAATGTGCATATATTTAGCTAAATGCTCCTCTCTAGAGTTCACTTTTCTAGCTGACTAACGAGTTTATGGTCACTGAATGTTTTTTCTGAGGTAAATGTGACGTTACGTGACATTGTTTACAAGCTGTTATAACGTCTTTCCGCGGTTAAAACACTGATTACGCGAATACACGAGACATGATACGGATTTAGTTAAGTTGTTCTGTATATTTTAACATACCTTCGGAAGTTCATTCATGTTCATTTCGTGCTGTAACTGGTATTAAAGCAGAGAAGAGGATCAGTTCACGGGCGCTTCATGTTGCCGCTTCTCTTGAACTGAAGAGACGCTACAGCGGTCACGACGCATTGAAGAGCGCCAAAACGGTATTTATGTTTTTTATTTCGTAGTAAAATGGCCAGAATTTGAAATATGAGACTATGTTTCATGTCAAAAGCAACAAACCACAAATCTTATTGTGATTTATTGGATCGTTACGTATCCTCGCGCTTTTTTAAGTGGGTATACGGAAACCCTTGATCTTTCCTAGTGGGTATACGGCGTATACCTGCGTATCACGTAGACTACACCACTGCTTTCACATCATCTTATTGCGCTTAAACTGTCAAATACACACAGTTGTTTATATATTAAGTGAAAATAATGCATAATGATTGAATCCTTGCATTTGGTCTTAAAGTGACAGCAGCCTAATAATTAATATATATATATATGTATTTATATATATATATATATATACATTATATAAATATGTGTGTGTGTGTGTGTGTGTGTGTGTGTGTGTACATATATATATTTAATTATTCAGACATTTTTGATATTTTTGATATATTTTACTAGTGGATGCAGGACACTATAGTTCATTTATGTAAGTGAGGATAGCAAAATAAAGTAAATTATACCCAAAAATTCTTCATACAGTGGACTACTAGTAAAATTGATAAAAATTTGGGACCAAAAATTTTTCAGACACTTTGACCTGACCATGTTTTGCTTAAGTGTTATCTGACATAATTAAGATTAATTTTTCTGACAGTTTAAATCTGAGATCGTCATTTTTTTATCACCATTTTTTAAAACTAGAGTGAATAAACGAATTAATGAATGAAATTTTAAAGTTGTCTGAATATATATATATATATATATAGTTTTATGTACTAAAACTAAGGTCGCTCGGTATAATCATAATCCTCAAAAAAGAAAAGAAAATATATTTGTCTACAAATCTAATTTGAAACCTTCCTCACAAACACATTTCGTGAAATGTTTGGTAAAATTTTTTGACCGCTATAAAAAATATTTTTTTTGATATTTGATTGTTTTCTAAGTGTTAATCATGTTTTTTTTTCTTTTTTTCTTTTTTTTACATTTTTGTGTTGGATTTTAAAGATTTACAAATACAGCCAAAAGGGTACATTATAAGCAAAACAAACAAAGAATATAATTAAAGTAAAGTAAATAAAGCATCAAAGTGTTTACAAATACTAACGCATTTTTACAAACTTGAAAAATAAGAAATATAAAATGTTTTTTTAATGAAAAAGCCTTATTAAATTTACATACTAAATTCAGAAGATGGCAGCAGATCGATTAATATTTCATATGATAAAGCATATCATAAGTGAATAAAAATAAGACATAAGCATGATTCTGAAAATGAAATCCGTCATCTTTCACCTCTGCTCTGATGTATCCAATAAGCGTGTGTTTCCGTGTACGCCACGACCAATCAGCGGTGTCCACGAGGTGCAGGTCGGGGGCGGAAACCACAGTCAGTGACAGACATCAAATCCGAGCAATCATCATCGCGCAATCCCTAAGAGGCGTGCCCACGCGCAATACAGTAGCCAATCGGACCGCACAGGAGGCGGAGCCTTTGAATCCAGATCCATCGTCCACAGCCACACGTGACGCGCGGTAGTCGCAGGCGGAGTGCAGCATCAGAGAGCACGGGTGAGTACGCTACACCTGCAAATATATCTCCACCACACCTGTGTGCCGTTCACTTCACGTGCAGCATGTTTTAATGATTTGTTATCGCAAGAAAAGCGAGTGTAAACACGAGAGGAAGTGCGTAGAGCTCGAGGCTAGCCGCTGCAGCTAAGCTAACTGATACAGGTGTGTGTCAATAATCGATCAGAACTGCTCAAACCCGCTTCATGTGATCGATAGGGACAGGTAATCGCGTGATTATGGGGTCAGATAAAGGATTAAAGAGCGGTTCTGGTGGTTTGATCAGATGTTGATGAGATTACGAGTCAGAGAAGTTAGTCAAACACACGCTGGTCAGATTTATACTCCTTTAAATCATTATTTACACACATATGAGGTTTAATTAGTCTTATCTTGTGCATATTTACACATACATGAGGTTTAATTCATCTTATCTAGTGCACATAAACGTGTGTTTATAGATATAAGGTGTTTCTAGTATTAAATATGCATCGATTTTAATGTTTGACTCGATCAAATATCACTCAATACCATCTTTTGCTTTCAGTTTGAGTTTATAAATGGATGTTTCTGGAATAGTGAGGGATGAAAAAAGTCAAACCGGCTGAACTGGAGCTGCACATGTCAGTTGAACCGTCATTTCCGCCCTTTAAGAGAAAGGTCGAGGTCACGAGGTCACTTTTTTATTTCCTTGTGTTCATCTCTGGAAGAAAATGACTGAATGGGATGTTAACATGTAACTGCATGATTCCTGGCGCAGAGCTCAACTTTGACCTTAATGTTTAACATTCTCAACTCTTTCTAGAAGTTTCACACTGAACGAGGTCATGCAAATTATCTACACGGCTTTATCTATTCACTTTTATGGCCGTATCCTGCTCTGAGGCATTGAGTCACTTCACTGGTGCACTCTGGGAATGTGTTGTGTAGAAGGTCTGTGGTACCTTCCCCCATCGTCTCAAGCCCAGATCTGTGTGTGCAGTCGAGTGTAAAGAGGCTTAACCATGTGTCTGAAGAGAGTGTGTGTGTGTGTGTGTGTGTGTGTGTGTGTGTGTGTGTGTGTGTTCACTGTTGGGTGCTGAGGTGAACGAACCCCCGTTTGGACCCGGGCGATCATTTAACAAGCAGTTTGATTTGTTTAAACAACCAATGTAATGTGCAATCGATCCGTTATTATCGCAGAATAAATGTTAATATGGTGATCAAGTCTTGAATTTTGCATTTTAAAGCCTTGCCAGTTAAACTTCTTATTCAGATGATGTTCTGACATGAGCTTACACCCGAAACGCACTAAAACACACTAAAATCCTGTCGCACAGCATGTGAGTACTGAAATAAGTTCTCTTTCACATCGTCTTATTGCACTTAAACTGTCAAATACACACAGTTGTTTTATATCTTAAGTGAAAGTAAACATTTCAGATGCGTGTCCTTATATTTGATCCGTGCATTCGGTCTTAAAGTGACAGCAGCATAATAATTGACTATATGCACGGTTACTTCCTGGTTGTGGTTAAGCCAGCTCGGGCGTTTCCGGTGAACTGTTAGCTGTTCATTCTGTAGTCGCTGTACATCGACACAAAACCATCAATTTTTAATGCTGTATTCATATTTTAATGCAGTTATCACATTTACCTAATTTGCCAATAAACCAGTTTTATTGATTAAAAAAAAACGAAGCTATTGAGACTGTTTAAAAACGCCGTGTCTGTAATTAGACACACACTTCAGCACTTCTAATGTTATTTTTAATGTGATGACCACAAACATTATTTGTTCACCCTTCTGAGATTGTAAAACCGAACGTTTAAAAATGTAGGAAATTCAACATTTGATAGAAAACGCTTATTTAAAATAAAAAAGACAATAATTACCACTTTAACCAGCAGGTGGCGGCAGAGTAGCATTTATTTGCGCATATATCAGCCATTTCCTCTAATTGTTTTTCACTTTGTTTTTGACTAAATATTAAACATTATAAAATAACTAGGTTTAAAAATACATTTTGTCAATGTGAAGTATGAAATACTCAGAAAATCTCATGAAAAACAATAACTTTTCTTGTGAATGAATGACAGAAAGCGAGCGTCGCTCTCTCTCTATAATCACAGCAGCTGTCAGTCAGTGCAGAGCAAGATCAATGATTTCAGCACACAATTTATTCAATTAATCTAACTAAAGTGCACAATAAATATTTAATTTTTGAAGCTTTTTTTACATAAAAGTGTGAAAACTGATGGTCGAATTGAATTTAGTCGAGGAGGAACACTGAGGTACGTCTTTATTTATTTTTTTATGCCATTTTAATGCTATGCCTGACTGTTTAAGTGACTATATTCTGATTATAAACTAAGTATTTCACTACTGATGCTCAACACACCAGTAAATGACTCTCACCGGAAGTTTTCCAGCTGGCTTATATTATTGCGGAAGTTCTAAAGAACGCTCCGTGTGTATAGCCTATTGGATCCGTGCATTCTGTCTTAAAGTGACAGCAGCATAATAAACCTGCTGCCATCAGTGCCATTAATGTCAATTGAACAAGAATAGACAGAAAATCACTCATGCTCTTGACTGAATAACTTCAGTAGCTTTAATAAGAATCAAAGTATTTAATTCATACAGTGAAGTCTATTAATTTTACGTTTGTTTATTAAATTTCCTTTTTGAATGCTACTTTTACAGTAAATACACCTGGTGTAGCTGAAAATAATAATGCACTGTTTATTTCATTCATATGTTATATTGTATTTGTTTTATTATTCTTATTATTAATAACAAAGATAAACTAATAATTTTGGTCATATCGCCCACCTACACTTTGGTCTAAATGGTCTGTCATTCTTATTTTGTTACCTTGTAAGGCTAAATTTTTAAAATAGGGAAATTAGTGTTTCTGCATTGCTCAATGAGTTGCAAAATACTCAAACATGAAAAAGAATCGTGATCCTGTCTGAATAAAATCTTGATATATTTTTGCCGTGTCGGCCACCCAGAGTCCAGCACAGCTCTATAAGAGAGAGTTTATATGGTATATCAGTCATTATGTAAACCTATCTGCAGCGACCAGAGAGGACTGGCCAATCAGAGCTGTTGATATGTCCGGTCAGTCGGCTCTGGAGACTCTAATGTGAAATCAGCGGAGCAGATCTCTGCCCAAACTGGATTTGAAGCAGCTCACTGTCAGTTAGCACTGCCATGTTGAATGTCTTCCTCTTTCAGGCCCAGTTGTTAATTTTATAGGGTCAGGATGGAGTCAGTCCAGTCCAGAGCGTCTGGAGGAACCGCTCAAATAATCAGATGGCCGACCTGCTGTTTCCGTCTAATTAATCGGCTGATATTAGGCGATTAACAGAAGTGTTATAGTCGGCGCTTGTGTGGTCTGTGGGTCTCTACTACTAGTTTTGCTGACGTCTTGTGTTGGTTCAGATGCTCGTGTTCACTTCAGATTAGCTTTATAGTGCTGATGGTGGAGGGCTGGAGTTGCGTAATCGCTCTACCCCCACAGATGATCAACAGATGGGTCAGGACTGGATCCTGTGACCCCCAACTCCACATGACACACACACACACACACACACACACACCCCTCTGTGTAGCCCCAGGGATCCTCAACTCCAGTGTCCTGCTCTTAAACATCAGCCTCAAGCAAATTTCTCTGTTCAGTTCAGTGAGGTTTAACTCTTTCCCCACCGGCTTATTATTGTTAAAGGATTAGTTCACTTCAGAATGATAATTTACTCTCCTCCATGTCATCCAAGATGTTCATGTCTTTCTTTCTTCAGTGGAAAAGAAATGAAGGTTTTTGAGGAAAACATTCCAGGATTTTTCTCCATATAGTGGACTTCACTGGGGTTCAACGGGTTGAAGGTCCAAATGTCAGTTTCAGTGCAGCTTCAAAGAGCTCTACATGATCCCAGACGAGGAATAAGAGTCTTATCTAGAGAAACCATCAGTCATTTTCTAAAAAAATAAACATTATATACTTTTTAAGCACAAATGCTTGTCTTGCACTGCTCTGTGATGTGCCACGCATGACGTAATCATGTTGGAAAGGTCACGCGTGACGTAGGCAGAAGTACTGCGGTAGGGCGAGAAACTTCTCCTCCAACTTCAAAATCATCCGACATCGTCGTTTTACCTTTTTTTGTAAAGTAGGGCTGCACGATATATCGCACGATACGAAAAATAACATTGAACTTGAACACGATTATCGATTCTTAGTGCGATTATGAAATCGTAAAGGTTGCGATTGTTTTTTATGCACGGCTTGTCAATGAAGTATGGCTCCAAATGCTAATCCATCTGAAAGCACTGCGAGTTTGAGTCGCTTATAATGTACATTTGAAAAAGCAACACGCGTCAAACTTCTTTTCAGACACGAGAAGCATTAACATCTTGTCCAACAAAAGACAACATTTAATTACATGTTTTTACTCCAAACTCACTTCATAAAGACAGTTGAGCGTCCTTCTGTGAGATGATGAGGCTTCTTACACACAATAAGGCAGTCGTGTGTTTATTAGTCATGTTTAATTAAAGTGTTTCAATCTTCTGTTTATTCAGCTACAGCGATATGATGCGTGTTATCTTCTGCTGCTGCAGGGCATATTTTGAGTTTCTGCGCAAGAGCGCCCTCTGGCTTTCAGATGGAGAAGCATTTACTACTGATCACAGAGCCGTACAGCTCTGACAAGCTGCGCATTAAATAATCGCAGCCTTTGCCAAATCACGTGCGATTTTATCGTGATAAATCATGCAGCCCTATTGTAAAGGTCGTTTGACTTAGTCTTTGCACGTTCGTTTTATAAACACTGGCGTGAGCTTTCCAACATGATTACGTCATGCGTGGAGCATCACAGAGCAGTGCAAGACGAGCATTTGTGGTTAAAAAGTATATAAACTTTATTTTTTTTTAGAAAATGTCCGATGGTTTCTCTAGATAAGACTCTTATTCCTCGTCTGGGATCATGTAGAGCTCTTTGAAGCTGCACTGAAACTGACATTTGGACCTTCAACCCGTTGAACCCCAGTGAAGTCCACTATATGGAGAAAAATCCTGGAATGTTTTCCTCAAAAACCTTCATTTCTTTTCCACTGAAGAAAGAAAGACATAAACTTCTTGGATGACATGGAGGTCAGTAAATTTAAATTATTGTCCGATAGCTAATAGTGTGAAAATTCAACCGATACCGATTATTGGCCGATATATATCGGTTAGGGCTGCACGATTTATCGCGATAAAATCGCACGTGATTTGGCAAAGGCTGCGATTATTTAATGCGCAGCTTGTCAGAGCTGTACGGCTCTGTGATCAGTAGTAAATGCTTCTCCATCTGAAAGCCAGAGGGCGCTCTTGCGCAGAAACTCAAAATATGCCCTGCAGCAGCAGAAGATAACACGCATCATATCGCTGTAGCTGAATAAACAGAAGATTGAAACACTTTAATTAAACATGACTAATAAACACACGACTGCCTTATTCTGTGTAAGAAGCCTCATCATCTCACAGAAGGACGCTCAACTGTCTTTATGAAGTGAGTTTGGAGTAAAAACATGTTATTAAATGTTGTCTTTTGTTGGACAAGATGTTAATGCTTCTCGTGTCTGAAAAGAAGTTTGACACGTGTTGCTTTTTCAAATGCACATTATAAGCGACTCAAACTCGCAGTGCTTTCAGATGGATTAGCATTTGGAGCCATACTTCATTGACAAGCTGCGCATAAAAAACAATCGCAGCCTTTGAGATTTCATAATCGCACTAAGAATCGCGTTTAAGTTCAGTGTTATTTTTTGTATTGTGCGATATATCGTGCAGCCCTAATATCGGTGCTTCTCTAATGTTCACATATAATCACAAACCTCTTGGGAAAATTGTGCAACCCTAGTACAAACAAGCACAGCAAACCTTTATTTTTATTTTACATCAGTTGCAAATTTACTAGAAAAATCCCAATGAAATCTCGCAGCTCCAGTTGCAGTGGTTTGTTAGTAAGGCTGCATGAGGAGGACGTCTCTGTGTACCTCGGTGAAAGTCGTTTTGTTTTGTTTCGGCTGCCATGGTGATGCGTTGCTACCGGACGCTGTTGGCACCACTGGTTCAGTCGCACTAATCCTGAGTGTGTTAAGCTCATTAACACCGCGGTCTGTGTGTGTTCAAACACCACCCGCTGCCTGTTTAAGGTTCTTCGCGAGGGTTATTGAGACCCCAGAGGAAACCATCACACACTCATGCTGGAGAGACAGAGCAAGGGTTTGTGGGTCTTCTAATGGAGTGAAATTGAGGTAATGTTGGTCATTAGAGTATTTAAATCAGCTTCTGTTCACTCACACCAAACGATGCTTCAGTTGAATGATGCTGATAGTGAATGTAGAAGGCTTTTATCCAGCAGAAATCACATTTTCTGGTAAAGTAAAGTGCTGTTAATTACAGGAGTGTGTGTGTGTGTTTAATCTCATTGGGGTAAATCTTATTAAAGTAAAGGGGCTGATGCTGCAGAGCTCCGCCTCTCTGCCATCGCTGTGGCGACTGGAGTCATGGGGACCCTGGGATGGCAACATGTCCACACACACACCTCAGTCTGCAACTACAGGCCGGTGTTTACATCATGTGTACCATGTGACTAGAAATGGTCTGCGGAAGGAGTTCTGCAGATTTGATTGACTAACTCTTGATTCTCGACTCTTGTGTCTGTAGACTATGGAGCTGAAGATGCGGTTATGTGTGGCGCTGCTCTCTCTGAGCCTGTGTCTGCTCCTCATGGGTCATGTGAGGGCGCAGGAGGAGGCCGATGACATGGAGATGGACGTGGAGGATGCCATCGATGACATGCAGGAGGAAGATGTTGAGGAAGAGGAACAAAAAGCCCCCGCTCCACCGCCTGTACCCACGGTAACAATCAGTTCAAGCTCTTGTCTGTGATTGGTTAAAGGGTTAGTTCACCCAAAAATGAAAATAATGTCATTAATTACTCACCCTCATGTCGTTCCACATTCTTCATTCATCTTCAGAACACAAATTAAGATATTTTTGATGAAATCCGATGGCTCAGTGAGGCCTGAGCAATGACATTTCCTCTCTCAAGATCCATTAATGTACTAAAAACATATTTAAATCAGCTCATGTGAGTACAGTGGTTCAATATTAATATTATAAAGCCACGAGAATATTTTTGGTGCAGCAAAAAAACAAAATAACGACTTATTTAGTGATGGCCGATTTCAAAACACTGCTTCAGGAAGCTTCGGAGCGTTATGAATCAGCGTGTCGAATGTTTTTAGTACATTAATGGATCTTGAGAGAGGAAATGTCATTGCTCAGGCCTCACTGAGCCATCGGATTTCATCAAAAATATCTTAATTTGTGTTCTGAAGATGAATGAAGGATGTGGAACGACACGAGGGTGAGTAATTAATGACATTATTTTCATTTTTGGGTGAACTAACCCATTAAGTTATCTGCCAATCATTGATCAAGTCACTTAAAGGGCCAGTGCACATAAAAATGTGATGTCATTGCAAACCCATGTGACTTTATTTCCTTCCTGGAACACAACTCTCTTAAGTGTTGTTAAATATAAACCAGTGTTATACAGGAGCGACTAGGTTAACATCTTCCTGAACGTCTTTATTGAAGGTGACGTATAAAGCTCCGGAGCCGATGGGAGAGCACTACTTCGCTGAGTCGTTTGATAAAGGAACACTTCAGGGGTAAGATGTCCGTCATCCTCACAGTGTTTGTTGTAAATATGTGAAATATTATTACAGTTTAAAACGGATGTGAATATATAGTAAAGTGTAATTTATTCCTGAATTTTCAGCATCATTACTCCAGTCTTCAGTGTCACATGATCCTTCAGAAATCATTCTGATATGATGATTTAATGCTCAACATAAAATCAGATAAATCTGATTATTATTAATGCATTTTTTCAGGATTCTTTGAATTTATTTGAAATAGAGTCTTTTGTAACATTATAAATGTCACTTTTGATCAATTTAATGCGTCCTTGATGAATAAAAGTGTTAATTTCTTTGAGAATAAAAATTCTTAGTAACCCTGAACTTTTGAACGGTTGTGTATATCATTTGAAATATTTTGTCCTGCATGTAAGCAAAAAACAGCCTTGAATTTTACCTCAGTTGTTGAAGGTTTGTTTTTTTCTTCTAGGTGGGTTTTATCTCAGGCCAAGAAGGAAGACATTGATGAGGAAATTGCAAAGTATGATGGTAAGATGATGGATCTGTTCATCTAAAGTCTTTATACATCTAAATAATAAGGTATTCAATTTTTTGTAATAGTTAGAAAAAATAGGCATACCTTTAAATGATTAGTTTAACATACAAACAACTAAAAACACTTAATCTTTAGACTTTTTCTCTGACTTTTTAGTTAGATAGTTTGAACTCTGTATGAAATTCAAAACTTCAGGACATTTGCTGTAAAGTGGTTTGCATGTGATGCAGGAGCTGAATGTGGGATGATGTGGCGTGTTTTTTGTGTGTAGGTAAATGGGAGGTTGAGGAGATGCAGAACACTAAACTCCCTGGAGATAAAGGTCTGGTGTTGAAATCCAAAGCCAAGCATCATGCCATCTCTGGTCTCCTGCTGCGACCTTTCACCTTTGACACCAAACCACTCATCGTCCAGTGAGTATTCATGTCTGCTCTCCGTATGAGTTTTACTTTGGCCTGTCCAGATGGAATAAGCATAAAGAAGAAGGGTTTAGTTAAAATATTGTGAGTCGGAAATTGGCAGCAACCCCAAATCAAAGTCATTGTGTGTTCTTGTGTCCAGTATTAAAGTACATTGCCTGAGAATGACATGCTGATTATGAAGCTCAACTTTGTTGAGACCTAAATGAAACCATGTACTCAAACAATGAGATGTGAAACGATGATTGTAAAGATCTGTCATGTTTCCTCAGGTACGAGGTGAACTTCCAGACCGGCATTGACTGCGGCGGCGCTTATGTTAAACTGCTGTCTCAGACCCCTGATCTGGACCTGGTGAGATTCTCTATATCTTCATTGTGCTGGTGATGATAGTTCTTAGAAACTAACCTAGATTCTCACAGGTCCCCGCAGGTCCTTAAAAAGTCTGTTGTATCAAATTTAAGGCCATAAAAAGTCTTAAATATCTTAAATGGTATAAGAAAAGTCTTGATCTTCATTTGGGGACAGAACAGGAATTGTGATATTGCTTAATGTTGTTATTATTAAACTAACTTAATTGAGCGCTGCATGTTTTAAAGTAAAATCGCTGTGCTGCTGCAATCAATGAAAATCGTACGTTTATGCCAAACGATTGCTTATGATCTACTGTTGATGAATTATGATAATGTTTAGCTTATGGCGTTTATATCATACCTGCTAACTTGTGGTGTTTCTGCGTTATATACAAGCGCAGCTACATTATATACAGGGTTTTCCAGGGTAACCGCTATATTTCTGCTGTTCGGTAAGCGTGAAACTGTGTTTACATTCAGCCAAACTGGTTTGTGATTTATGTCATTGATATAATTAACTCCTCCCTTTTCTTAAAAAATGTTTAAAGGCTGAAATGTTTACCATTTTATAACACTTTTTTTGTCAAAACCTGTATATTTGAACTGTAAAGTTGTAATGAAATTATGGTTTTTACAATCATTTTATGGTTTGGTTGTTGTCATAGATTTTGCTCTACCTGTCCATATGATATTAATTTTATTTGTGCAGGTCATAAAAAAGGTCTTAAAAAGCCTTAAATATCTTAAATGGTATAAGAAAAGTCTTAATCTTCATTTGGGGACAGAACAGGAATTGTGATATGGCTTAATGTTATTATTAAACTTCAACAGGCAATGGTTTAATTGAGCGCTGCATGTTTAAGTAAAATCGCTGTGCTGCTGCTTCTACAGAGCAGTTCACAATCAATGAAAACTGTACAGTTATGCCAATCCATTGCTTATGATCTACTGTTGATGAATTATGGCAATGTTTATATCATACCTGCAAACTTGTGGCATTTCTGCGTTATATACAGGGTTTTCCAGGGTAACTGCTATATTTCTGCTGTTCGGTAAGCGTGAAACTGTGTTTAAATTCAGCCGTACTGGTTTGTTATTTATGTCATTGATATAATTAACTCCTCCCTTTTCTTAAAAAAACGTTTAAAGGCTGAAATGTTTACCATTTTATAACACTTTTTGTCAAAACCTGTATATTTGCACTGTAAAGTTGTAATGAAATTATGGTTTTTACAATCATTTTATGGTTTGGTTGTTGTCATAGATCTTGCTCTACCCCGTCCATATGATATTCATTTTATTTGTGCAGGTCATAAAAAAGGTCTTAAAAAGCTTTAAATATCCTAAATGGTATAAGAAAAGTCTTAATCTTCATTTGGGGACAGAACAGGAATTGTGATATGGCTTAATGTTATTATTAAACTTCAACAGGCAATGGTTTAATTGAGTGCTGCTGCTTCTACAGAGCAGTTTACAATCAATGAAAACTGTACAGTTATGCCAATCCATTGCTTATGATCTACTGTTGATGAATTATGACAATGTTTAGCTTGTGTGTTTATATCATACCTGCTAACTTGTAGCGTTTCTGCCTTGTATACAAGCGCAGCTGCATTATATACAGGGTTTTTCCAGGGTAACCGCTATATTTCTGCTGTTCCGTAAACGTGAAACTGTGTTTACATTCAGCCGAACTGGTTTGTAATTTATGTCATTGATATAATTAACTCATCCCTTTTCTTAAAAAAATGTTTAAAGGCTGAAATGATTATAAAACTTTTTTGTCAAAACCTGTATATTTGAACTGTAAAGCTGTAATGAAATTATGGTTTTTACAATCATTTTATGGTTTGGTTGTTGTCATAGATCTTGCTCTACCCCGTCCATATGATATTAATTTTGTTTGTGCAGGTCTTAAAAAAGGTCTTAAAAGCCTTAAATATCTTAAATGGTATAAGAAAAGTCTTAATCTTCATTTGGGGACAGAACAGGAATCGTGATATGGCTTAATGTTATTATTAAACTTCAACAGGCAATGGTTTAATTGAGCGCTGCATGTTTTAAGGTTAAAACGCTGTGCTGCTGCTTCTACAGAGCAGTTTACAATCAATGAAAACCACATTTATGCCAATCCATTGCTTATGATCTACTGTTGATGAATTATGACAATGTTTAGCTTATGTGTTTATATCATACCTGCTAACTTGTGGCGTTTCTGCGTTATATACAGGGTTTTTCCAGGGTAACCGCTATATTTCTACTGTTCCATAAGCGTGAAACTGTGTTTATATGCAGCCGGACTGGTCTGTTATTTATGAAATTGATATAATTAACTCATCCCTTTTCTTAAAAAATGTTTAAAGGCTGAAATGATTATAAAACTTTTTGTCAAAACCTGTATATTTGAACTGTAAAGTTGTAACGAAATTATGGTTTTTACAATCATTTTATGGTTTGGTTGTTGTCATAGATCTTGCTCTACCTCGTCCATATGATATTAATTTTATTTGTGCAGGTCATAAAAAAGGTCTTAAAGCCTTAAATTTGATTTTAAAAACCCTGAAGGATAGCCTGCTCTCTAAAAACGTACAGGCCCTGTTTCTGCGAGGTATTAGATGCATCTTTGGTGATCCAATCACTAGTGGATCAGCTGAGATGCATTTCTGTTTGCATGCGTTTCTAAGGTGTCTCCTGTGTTTGAATTGTGTCGAGACGCTCCCCTCTTTCTTGCACATGTACAACTGTGTTTTCAAATGATGCAGGGAAGTTTGAGTCACTTGTTTTGCTGCGTTTTCACACAACACGTCGCAGAACGATTACGTTATAACTCGCTTTCAGGACTGATGAGAGTTTCCACTACAAATGTGATACCTGGTTTCAGTGATCTGATCACAAAATATTTAGACGTTTACGCCTGTATTCAGTTCTGACCACTCTCCTCACCTCACCGCCTCCTGTCTGTCCTCACAGGCGGAGTTTGTGGATAAGACTCCATACACCATCATGTTTGGACCTGATAAGTGTGGTGAGGATTACAAACTGCACTTCATCTTTAGACACAAGAACCCAAAGACCGGCGAGTTTGAGGAGAAGCACGCTAAGAAGCCTGACGCGGACCTCCGCACGTACTACACCGACAAGAAGACTCACCTCTACACACTGGGTAACACACACACACACACTCTCATTATACTGCACCTGTGTATCAGAAAAATGAAAGCTTTGAAGCATTTTATTTGAATGAATAGCATCTGAGACATGAACATTGAGAGGTGTTCTAATCTCTAAACTGGCCAACCTATAACATTAATGCTTTTGGTCTGAAAGACTGTGACATAAAAAAAGACTGTTTTGCTAAGCGAAAGTGATGTTGGCGTTTATTTCACGCGTGTCGATGTGTTCTCCGTCAGTGTTGAACCCTGATAACAGTTTCGAGATCCTGATCGACCAGACGGTGGTGAACAGCGGCAGTCTCCTGAATGACATGACTCCCCCCGTCAACCCTCCGGCCGAGATCGAGGACCCCGATGACCACAAACCAGAGGACTGGGACGAGAGACCCAAGATCCAGGACCCAGACGCCGTCAAACCCGAGGACTGGTGAGACCCCGAGAGAGAGAGTGTGTGTATTGAGGATTGAAGTCATCACTTGTTGTCCACTTCCTCATTGTTTGGTGTGTTTGTGATTCAGGGATGAAGATGCTCCCGCTAAGATCGCTGATGAAGACGCTGTGAAACCTGACGGCTGGTTGGACGATGAGCCGGAGTACATCAGCGACCCCGATGCCCTCAAGCCAGAGGACTGGTAATGCATTCTCCATCACATCACAAGAAAACCCTGTTCTTAATATTAACTCTTTTCCTGCCAACGTTTTTGAAAAAAGTTGCATTTTTGATCATTTTCACTGAATTTTCACGACCCCCAGAATATTTTGTTGCATGAATATCTGAACATGCAATACATCAAAATAAAGAACAGAGCCTTTAGTTGTAAACAAAAATGTTTCATTCTAGCTTCAAGCATTCTTTTTTTAACACTTGAATATAGGTAAGTTTCATTAAAAAAGCTGAGTTTTTAATCAGACACTACATCTGAATCATGTTCAGTACGATGATCAAAGCATAGATGCAGTAGATCGCCTCCATCAACACCACCAAAGCTTCAGTCCTACATCACTTCCTGGATCGACATTTCACTCAGTAACGATATGCAGTTTTCGTTATTGTTGATTGCATTATTTTTCACATGCATCTGCTTACATATGAGATTTCTGCGTCTCCCTCGTCTGTGTTTTCGTTCGGAAGATTCTGTTCTTGTTCAGAAGATGCGTAATAGCGCCCCCGAGTGTATAACAGTGAAAACATGGAAACCCCTTTTCTCATAAATAACAGAAAATTCTGTGTTTGGCAGGGAAAGTTTATAAATATTTTTTGTTTTTAAAGGATTAGTCCACTTTTAAATAAACTTTTCCTGATAATTTACTCATCTTGGATGACATGGAGGTGAGTAAATTATGAGGAAAAGTTTATTTAAAAGTGAACTAATCCTTTAAACACGAAAAAAATAAAAAATACTTTAAACACTGGAAAAAAACCTCATAAAAGCCATGAGGGTGGGGGAATATTATAAAGTATAAAAATGTTTAATATTATTGTTAATTTAAAAAAAGCAATGTATAAATTTACTGAAGTTGAGTGTTGTGAATATATTACAATATATAAAAATAAATGCATTTTATTAAAGTTGGATATGAGTGCATCCTAGTACACTCATGTAAAACAATATATACTATTAAGCAAATTATTATAACATTTTTTTATTATTTTGTTGCAAAATGTAACTATTATCGGACAGCTCTTTATATAAAGCTGGATATATAAGCATGTCCAAGTTGATCCACATACATCCAGTGATATATATATATATATATAAAGCAAATCTCATTTGCTTGATTGTTTGTATCGTCACAATGTAACTCTTATCATACAGCTGTAATCTGATACATGTGACCAAAAGTCTTGAAGATAATATAAACATGTAAAGCTGCTTTGAAACAGTGAAAAGCGCTATAAATAATGTGACTTGGTTTCAGTAGCCACAGCGGTGCAGGTGTGAGGTTTGGTTTCAGACATGTGAAAGCAGCAGACGTGATCACGCTCGTGGACAGAGAGTCAGCTGACTTTAATGAGGAAATTAGGACTCGTGGGGTGGTGATCTAGATTGAATTGTTATAATTATAGAGAGCAGAGCTGAAATAGAGATATGAGGTTGTCTTGCTCTCCTGTGGTCTTCATCTGTGCTCGTCTCTCAGGGATGAGGATATGGATGGTGAGTGGGAAGCTCCTCAGATCCCCAATCCCGTGTGTGAGACGGCGCCCGGCTGTGGGCCGTGGGAGAGACCGATGATCGACAACCCCAACTACAAGGGCAAGTGGAAGCCACCGATGATTGACAACCCTAATTATCAGGTAACTAACATCCCATACGGCTTCTTTAATGCTCCGTGATCTTCCTGGAACGGTTAATTAAAATAAAATTGTGTGTTGGTTTGTCAGGGAGTGTGGAAGCCCAGGAAGATCCCGAACCCAGACTTCTTCGAGGACCTGCACCCGTTCCGCATGACTCCGTTCAGCGCCGTCGGTCTGGAGCTCTGGTCCATGTCTTCCGACATCTTCTTCGACAACTTCTTCATCACCTCTGATCGTTCTGTGGCCGAGCGATGGGCGGCTGATAGCTGGGGTCTGAAGAAAGCCGCCGAGGGAGCCGCGGAGGTATGAAACATCCCTTTATCTCGCTCATGGGATGGGAAAGTGTCCATCAGAATCTCACAGGAAGTAGTAGGTCATTTGGGAACTGTATATATGAATGCGCTGTTGCAGAGGTCACAGTTAGACGGCACAAGTCTGTTTGAGAACGGAGAACACCGATCGAGAGACGTGGGGTCTGTTTCAGGAGTCTCTCTCTCTCTCTCGAGGCGCCACTGAGCGCCGTGCACTCTGGGATTAGCTGGATTTTAGCCGGCTTTCATGAGAATTCCTACTGTGCAAATGCCTTTTCCCCCAAAGGTGGATTCCAGGCATGCCTCGCATATTAAACTGGACGGCCGGCTCTGTCCCTGGCTAAAGGACCTAACGGAAGCCTGTGGCTCATGTTTTGTTTTATCACACCAACGTCAGAGACCGAATCGACAGAGTTCCTCAGTGTGACCGCGTCTAACTATTTATCACATGACGTCTGAAGGATGTGCGCTTGGTTTAGAGGGTTTACAGAGCACTTAAAGAGACTGTTCACACAAAAATAAACATTCGGTCATTTACTAATTCAGTAACCAGTATGACTTTTGTTTATCTTTAAATCACAAAGGCTTTTATTTCCATATAAAAATGTATCAATGCACATGTCATGTGGTCAGCAGACGCTCAAACGTGTGAATTTGACACACAAGAACCAATGAGGTTTATTATATTTGATGTGCTGTGTGTGTGTGCGCTGATCAGTGTTTATATGCGAGTAAAAGCCTAAATTAAATACGTTTATCATATCGCATAAAATCTTAAATCTTCAAAAAACTTTTGATTTTAAACTGATTTGCACTATATCCCGCTGTCATGTTAATTTCATATTCATAGTGTACTATATATCTGAATTGTCATTACCTGGTATTTATTAGAGAAACTCAGATTCGCAGTGAAGTCTCTATTGCACATCAAGCCTGCATTTATTTATTTCATTCAAAAATACAGTAATATTGTGAAATATTATTAGTAGTTTTCTATGTGAATGTAATTTTACTATAACTGTAACTGTTTCCAACATTGTTAATATTAATCATCATATTAGAATGATTTCTGAAGGATCATGTGACACTGAAGACTGGAGTAATGATGCTGAAAATTCAGCTTTGATCACAGGAATAAATTACATATTAAAATATGCATTAATAGAAAATGGCTATTTTAAATTGTAATAATATTTCACAATTTTTACTGTATTTTTGATCAAATAAATGCAGCCTTGGCAGAAGAAAAAAAAATAGTTTCCAAACGTATGACCAGAACTGTATATCTAATTTTAATTTGTAAATATTTTCTAAAATATAAATAATAGCATGCATGTTATATTGGCATGAAACCCCATACTACAAACATTACCAAAAGTGCAGTTTTGATTAATAATTAATTGCTGCTGGATTGTAGAATATGACCCGTCTTTTTTGTCTCGATCCACTCTGACATGTTGAGATTTGAATTGGGTCATGTGATTTCCTGATTTCTACTCTAATAAATGCTGGTGAAA
Source organism: Megalobrama amblycephala (assembly GCF_018812025.1). Classification (NCBI taxonomy): domain Eukaryota; kingdom Metazoa; phylum Chordata; class Actinopteri; order Cypriniformes; family Xenocyprididae; genus Megalobrama; species Megalobrama amblycephala. The sequence continues at coordinate 1,798,928 of NC_063066.1, forward strand.
ATGGCATTGATTAATGAAGTGTGTGTGTGTGTGTGTGTGTGTGTGTGTGTGTGTGTGTGTGTGTGTGTGTGTGTGTGTGTGTGTGTGTGTGTGTGTGTGTGTGTGTGTGTGTGTGTGTGTGTGTGTGTGTGTGTGTGTGTGTGTGTGTGTGTGTGTTCACAGCCTGGTCTGATGAATCAGATGATAACAGCTGCTGAAGAGAGACCGTGGCTCTGGATCGTCTACGTCCTGACGGTGGCTCTTCCTGTGGTGCTCATCATCGTCTTCTGCTGCACTGGAAAGGTACGTGTGTGTGCGTGTGTTTGTCTCTCTTTCCCCTCAGCATGATGTGCCATTTAAAGCACTGTGACCTTAGCGTATGGCCAAGGGTGGATCTGTAGAGCAACGGTCTTCCTGTGTCTTACAGAAGAGCTCAGCGCCCACAGCTGCTGCTGAATACAAGAAGACGGACGAACCGCAGCCAGACGTGAAGGATGAAGCTGAAGCTGAAGCTGAGGAAGAGGAAGAGGAAGCCAAGGAGGACGAGCCAGGTCTGACAGATAAACATGGGAAACTTGGACCTTATGAGGTGGAGCTGTTTGTTTGATTTTACTCTGTGTCTTTGTTTCCTCAGATGCAAAGAAGAGTGAAGATGAGGACTCGACAGGAGACGCAGAAGGAGGAGAGGAGGCCGCCGAGAGCGACCACAAAGACGACAGCACATCTAATGAGGTAGAGCGTCTCGTGCTGTCTTAAGTGTCTTCATTTCAGTGTTTTTGACCATCAATTAGGCATGTGACGGTATCAAATTTTCATGTTGCAATTAATTGCTGAAGCTTTTATCACAGTATATGGTATTATCACGATATTGAAATAAGTTGCATAAAAAAGTGTTGTCATAGTATAACAGGTTTAAGAACTCTTTTTGTTAAAAAAACTCTGAATGTTTAAATACAATAATGCACAATTTTCAAACAGATTAAAGTGTAAAAGAATTAGATTATAAAGAACAACAGGAAACACTTTACAATAAGGTTTCATTATTTAATGCATTAACTAAGATTGAGCAATAGCTATATTTGTTACAGTAAGCATTATTTTTGTTAATGTTAGTTAAGAAACACAACTGATCATTGTTAGTTTTATCTCAGGTCCATTAAATAAGTTCTTTTGATTTTAGTAATGTTATTAAACAGTAGAAATGAACATTAACTAAGAATAATTAATGCTTTATAAGTATTTTTCATTGTCAGTTTGGTAATAATGAATTAACATGTTAACTAATGAAGCCGTATGTCTCAGTTTTACTGAACAATAACAAATAATCAGAACATTTCTAATCATTAGGGCATGTTGTAGTCCAGATTAAAATATAAAAAAGTTTAAGTTTGGAAATAAATAGCCTATTATATAAATACTAATAGTATTTGGTGCTTTGAGATGACGACAAACTGAATGGCTGTTTGAAGCATTTTAAAAACTTAGCGCAGCTGCTTTGTTTGTGGGGTTTCCGGGGTAACCGCTGCATTTCTGCTGTTCCATCAGCGCCCTCTGCTGTCAGAGAGTGAACGCGCACTTTCATTCAGCGCGTCTCCTTCACTCGTTCCGTCATGTGCTTCTCATTAGGCTTGTTTACGTCTGAGCGCGTGTCCCTTTGACGCAGAATACAGCGGTATTGTGCATTTTATACGGTTGATGGGGAAAGTATTCTTATATGCATTATAAATATTTGAATAATTGGTAATAAATTATTATTTACGGTATTTTGAAGTGCCCACAATAACAATATCGTGCATATTCATTATCGTGATATATCGCATTACCGAATATCGGCACAAGTTCAGCACCCCAAAAGCGTGTCTCATTTGCCTTTATTTACAAATCTGCACATGAAACTGTCACATGCGCGCTCTGGTCAGAGGAACATTAAAGTCTTTACACACTGCAAAAAATGCTGTTCTTACTGAGAGTTATTGTCTTGTTTCTAGTCAAAATATCTTAAAGTTCTTAAATCAAGAAGCATTTTCTTGACAAGTAAAAATTATTTTGTTGTTTTCAGGAAAAATAAGTCAAAATTTCAGTGAGTTTTTCCTTAAAACAAGCAAAATAATCTTAATCCAAACGGAAAACAAGCAAAATAATCTTATTTCAAACCAAAAATAATAAGATATATAAACTTGTTTTCCGTTTGGATTAAGATTATTTTGCTTGTTTTAAGGAAAAACTCACTTAATTTTGACTTATTTTTCCTGAAAACAACACAATAATTTTTACTTGTCAAGAAAATGCTTCTTGATCTAATAATTTTTAGATATTTAGACTGGAAACAAGACAAAAACTCTAAGTAAGAACAGCATTTTTTGCAGTGCATGCCTGTTTATTGTGATTACACTTTTCTTACTCAGTGTTTTTGTCTCGTTTCCAGTCTAAATATCTAAAAATTCTTAAATCCAGATGCTTTTACTAGATTTTTTTTCTTGTTTTCTGGAGAAAAAAAAACAATCAAAATGAAGTGAGTTTTTGCTTAAAAGAAGCGAAATTACCTGCAAATGGGGTACGAAAAATCATCTTGTTTCTGTTTGGGACAGGATTGAGATTTCAAATAGAAACAAGATTATTTTTCTCACCCTATTGTCAGATAATTTTGCTTGTTTTAAGCAAAAACTCACTTCCTTTTTGATATTTAGACTAAATAAATACTAAATAAGAAACGCATCTTTTGCAGTGTAAGATCAGCATTTTACTACGATTATGAGCTTAAATGCATACATTTGATCAAAGTATTGTTTATATGAGGTAAAATTGAGTTGCATTACTGCCTAAATCTCATTATAATGACATTTAATGTAAACAAAGTCAAAGATGATTGACAGATGAACAAATAACCCTTCCTCAAAAGCCTGTTTGACACTTTAAAATGATGTCTGGATAATAAATAGCTTTTGCTCCAGTAAGTGATTTTCATGCTCATGTTTCTGTGGTTTAAACATGTTTTAAATCTCATCATTGTGTGTTGAGCAGAAATCAGAGGACGACATCCTGAGAAGGTCTCCCAGAAACAGGAAAGCGAGAAAGGACTGATGGACTTCCTGAATCTGTTTCAAGTGCAAAAGTCCTCAAGCGTATGCCAACATCCCTCTCCTGCTCCGTCTTTCCTCCTCCCCTCACTCCTTCCCCGGCGATGGTCAGACGCTCCGCCACATGACCAACAGCGAATCAGACGCCTCCTCGAGCGCTCTTGAGGATGCTGACGGTTGTCACGATGACCATTGAATAGCATAGAAACTTTCTCCGTAACTAAAAAGGAAACGCAATCTTTATCATTCCTGAACTGATCATCCGACGCTCGTGTAAAGATCCCGTTCCCCCTCTCGGCAGTCACACACACACACACACACACACACACACACACACACACACACACACACACACACACACACACACACACACACACACACACACTTCCAGACAGTGTTCCTGAACCCTAAAATATGACGACACTATGGCACACTTGGTATTGTAAGGTTTACAGGCCAACAGCTTTATTCCTTTGTTCTAGAATTACTCGAGAAGCCATAGAAGGTCAGCTGATCGATCGGATACGTTCATTATAAACGATATAAACTATAAAATGGCCGCTTGACAGCTTAGATACACACCTAGGTTTTAACAAATATAAATGAGATGTTTTCTATTCCATTTCGTCATGGCGTCAGTAGAGGGCCGACCCGGCCGGACGAGCCGCACGCGCTCAGTGAGGTATCCAGGGAGAACGCCAGATAGATTCGTAGCTTCTAGTGTACTGCCTTACTTGTAGGACACAAGATTTGCTAATATTTTTTTCTGTGAATGTACTGTGAGTTTTGTCTAATACATTTGTTCGTTTGTTATTGTTTTTGCTATTCAAATGGACTTTTTACTAAATCATGGATTGCTGTACAGATGTCTTCTCTGGTCTTGAACTGTTCTAACCTGTCCAGCCCAATAACAGGTGCTTATCTTCTCTCACTGTGATGTCATATCCTGTCCAGCAGCAGTAGCAGCTTCCTATTTCATTGAACCGATCACATTCACACCACATGAGAACTAAGAGGACTAATTCATTGTTTGAGGGTGAATCCGCTTAAATAAGCTTCATTTTTTTCATGCAAAATGTATTTTATTTTGCTTTTCCAATAAAATATGGCATGAGCATGTAAATTAAGTGAGATTCACCCTTGATTCACTCTGTTTTCTAGTCAGTGTCACTCAAAGAAAACGTGAAAAGTCCTGGGTGTAAAGCAAACCGTTGTATTATTCCCTCAACCATTTCACATTGACTCCGCCCCTAAAATCTTGACCCCAAAGATACAAAAAAGGCACTATTAGGGGCTGACCCTGATCTGAAGTCAGCTAGCATGTGTAGTATCCCTAATATTCTTAAAAGTTACTTGTTTATACTCTCAGTATGGCAAACTGTTGATATCCAATCGAAACGGTCATGTGAGATGCCATAACGTGAGCTCTACCCCAAGACTAATGAAGAGTTGGCACTTTCAAAGGTAACTGAGAACAAAAAAAAAAAAGGAAATCACATGACATACGAGCCAATATCTGCTGCTCTGCTGTATTAATATCTTCCTCTGATGGGCATCATCTCCAACTGTAAATGTCCTGTCTGTGTACACCTGTGATTTTGGGCTGTTTTTTCTTTCTTTTCTGTTTTTCTTTGTCTTTTGGATTACCATTGTTTCACAAATGTAGGTGATTGATAGTGTGGATGGATAGAAGGATGGAGAACCAATGGATTGAGTGATTTACTGGCGTTGGGAAATTGAGATCACGAGTCTGGATGATGATGATTCTGGTCTTGCTGGGACGGTTTGGGAAAAATCCATCATGTTACTCACAAACTAAAATAAACTGATTTGAAGAACGAGAGACGTGTGTGTTGCTGTGTGATTCTGCCGGATTTAGGGCATTTAGCATTTCTCTTTTATTGAATCCAAAAGGTTTTAATTATATTTTGCTACATATAAAGGTATTTTAAAGATTTTGAAGTGTCAAAAGGTCATGTGGTTTAACCGTCCATTTCATTTGTGATTAAAATATCTTAAAATGTATATATTTTTTATTCTGGCATGATTTTATAACATCATATATCAACATAGTGCAAATTTGTGTTAAAATTATGTGTAGAAGTCGTTGCTTTATGAAAAATAATGTAATTTCATTGATGTCATTCGGAGTAACCAATATAAAGAGACCATTTTGGATCAAGTCATGCAGTCAATATCATGTGACAGGATGTGACATCATTCAGACAGCTGCAAAGGACCACATGGTCATGAAGTAAAGTAACTAACTCTCTCTTAACTATTTGAAAAATTCATGTTTTCTCTTGTTCATACGCATGTCCCGAAACATCAGGTCATTCGGTGCAACCGCTATAAAACATGGAAATGATGTAATATTTTAAAAACTTGTACTAAATATAAAATGTTTGATTGTCATTTTGCTAGATATCAGCCTGTTAGCATTGATTGAAAATATCGTCATTCAGTGTAACCAAAAGTGTCATTCGGTAAAACCGAATTTTTGTCAAATGTTTGGAGGTGGATGATCTTAACCGCCATTAAATGTGACAATACTAATTCTATATAATAAATTCAAACCAACCAAACATTATTAACTGATTATTTTGTAGCTTTTTTCCTGTCAGCTTTTTTTGCACAGTGAAATGAAACCTGTAGCTATATTTGGTGTTTTGTTCTTCCCTCATATTTAAAAAATATTAAATATTTTCCTCATATTTTGATGGTTTAATCAAATTTGTAATGTCATTAAAAGCAAATATCTCCTCTGGACATGACTTTTGTCCACTAGTGCTCTTACTGTAGGGTGAGGGTTTGGTTTAGGGATGGGAAATGAAGACACCTGAGGGGAACTGACGTCAGGCATCCACTGTTCAGAAATGAAATTAGTTCTGAGAAGAAAAAAACACACGTTTGTTTGCAGATATTTTGGAAATGTAATACAATGAGGCCACTAGTTTTGTAGGCCACTCAATAGTTTATTAAAGGACAATGGAAACCTCATGAATGAGGTCACACACTATCTCTCTGAGCGTTATCTGTGGAAACTGCTGCACACTGGAGGATCATATCCAAACATGTACTGCATTCTTTTAAAAATAGCTCTTTGACATGCAAAACGTTGATCTCAGCAGTTAAGAGATTGTAAGGAAGAGCTATTTTTGGAAGTGAGAGCGGAGCGAGTTGCATAATTCAGTTTTACACAATCAGAGCAGCGCTGGGTCTTGTGGTGGAGAATGAGCGGGCTTTAGTCGAGCCGCTGTCAGAGAAGCTTCCTGTTTCTTTCAAATCATCAGTGTTTTCATCTCCCAAACAAACTCAGCATGCATTATGAGAGGGGAATACCTCCGTCTGACAATCACATGATGAGACGCTGGAAAACCGTTTAAACCCTTCTCATGCTGTGACGCGTGTGGTCAGCTATAGACAAGTGCCATACTGGAATATAGGCGTAAGAGGGATCAGAACAATTACATGTTATTTTTATTAAGTTCTGTCCTGAATAAGCTGTTTTGCATATCAGATGTTTACAAACACTCCACAAGACAAAATGACTGAATTTATAAAAAAAAATGCCCCATTCAAAACTGTACACTCCCTTGAATCTGAACCGTCTGTCATCAGCTGGATGATCCACGACTGTTGTCATGTTTTGTGATAGTTGTTTGTGAGTCCTTGTAATTGTAAAAAAAAGGTAATTGTGACTTTTTATCTCACGATTCTGACTTTTTCTGGAAAATTGCAATGTTATATCACAATTCTGACTTCCTCAGGATTCGCGAAAATCGCGAGTTTATATCTCGCAAATCTGACTTTTTTACCTCGCAATTTTGACTTTTTCTTGCAATTCTGACTTTTTATCTCACGATTCTGACTTTTTCTTGCAATTCTGACTTTTTCTTGCAATTCTGACTTTTTATCTCACGATTCTGACTTTTTCTGGAAATTGCGAGTTTATATCTCGCAATTCTGACTTTTTAATCACAATTTTGACTTTTTTCTGGAAAATCGTGAGTTTATATCTCGCAATTCTGACTTTTTATCGCAATTTTGACTTTTTTCTGGAAAATCGCGAGTTTATATCTCGCAATTCTGACTTTTTATCGCAATTTTGACTTTTTTCTGGAAAATCGCGAGTTTTTTTTTTTCTTCACAATTTTGACTTTTTCTTGCAATTCTGATTTTTTCCTTCAAATTCTGACTTTTTATCTCACAATTCTGACTTTTTTTTCTGGAAAACAGCAAGTTTATATCTCACGATTCTGACTTTTTCTAGAAAAAAATTGCGAGTTTATATCACAATTCTGACTTTTTTCTCCCAATTCTGACTTTTTTTCCCTCACAATTCTGACTTTTTCATGCAATTCTGACTTTTTTTTCTGGAAAATAGCGAGTTTATATCTCACGATTCTGACTTTTTATCACATTTTTGACTTTTTTCTGGAAAATCGCGAGTTTATATCTCGCAATTCTGACTTTTTATCACATTTTTGACTTTTTTCTTGAAAATCGCGAGTTTATATCTCGCAATTCTGACTTTTTATCGCAATTTTGACTTTTTTCTGGAAAATCGCGAGTTTATATCTCGCAATTCTGACTTTTTATCGCAATTTTGACTTTTTTCTGGAAAATCGCGAGTTTATATCTCAGTTCTGACTTTTTATCGCAATTTTGACTTTTTTCTGGAAAATCGCGAGTTTATATCTCGCAATTCTGACTTTTTCTTGCAATTCTGACTTTTTATCTCACAATTCTGACTTTTTTTTCTCACAATTCTGACTTTTTTTCCTCGTAATTTTGACTTTTTCTTGCAATTCTGACTTTTTCTTGCAATTCTGACTTTTTATCTCACGATTCTGACTTTTTCTGGAAATTGCGAGTTTATATCTCGCAATTCTGACTTTTTATCGCAATTTTGACTTTTTTCTGGAAAATCGCGAGTTTATATCTCGCAATTCTGACTTTTTATCGCAATTTTGACTTTTTTCTTGAAAATCGTGAGTTTATATCTCGCAATTCTGACTTTTTATCGCAATTTTGACTTTTCTGGAAAATCGCGAGTTTATATCTCGCAATTCTGACTTTATCGCATTTTTGACTTTTTTCTTGAAAATTGCGGGTTTATATCTCGCAATTCTGACTTTTTATCGCAATTTTGACTTTTTTCTGGAAAATCGCGAGTTTATATCTCACAATTCTGACTTTTTTTCCTTGCAATTCTGACTTTTTATCTCACGATTCTGACTTTTTCTGGAAAATTGCAATGTTATATCACAATTCTGACTTCCTCAGGATTCGAGAAAATCGAAAATTGCGAGTTTATATCTCACAATTCTGACTTTTTTACCTCGCAATTTTGACTTTTTCTTGCAATTCTGACTTTTTATCTCACAATTCTGACTTTTTTTCTCACAATTCTGACTTTTTATCGCAATTCTGACTTTTTATCGCAATTTTGACTTTTTTCTGGAAAATCGCGAGTTTATATCTCACAATTCTGACTTTTTTTCCTTGCAATTCAGACTTTTTCTTGCAATTCTGACTTTTTATCTCACGATTCTGACTTTTTCTGGAAAATTGCAATGTTATATCACAATTCTGACTTCCTCAGGATTCGAGAAAATCGAAAATTGCGAGTTTATATCTCACAATTCTGACTTTTTTACCTCGCAATTTTGACTTTTTCTTGCAATTCTGACTTTTTATCTCACAATTCTGACTTTTTTTCTCACAATTCTGACTTTTTCTTGCAATTCTGACTTTTTCTTGCAATTCTGACTTTTTATCTTACAATTCTGACTTTTTCTGGAAATTGCGAGTTTATATCTCACAATTCTGACTTTTTTACCTCGCAATTTTGACTTTTTCTTGCAATTCTGACTTTTTATCTCACAATTCTGACTTTTTTTCTCACAATTCTGACTTTTTCTTGCAATTCTGACTTTTTCTTGCAATTCTGACTTTTTATCTTACAATTCTGACTTTTTCTGGAAATTGCGAGTTTATATCTCGCAATTCTGACTTTTTAATCACAATTTTGACTTCTTTCTGGAAAATAGCGAGTTTATATCACGATTTTCTTGCAATTCTGACTTTTTATCTCACAATTCTGACTTTTTTTTCTCACAATTCTGACTTTTTTTCCTCGCAATTTTGACTTTTTCTTGCAATTCTGACTTTTTATCTCACGATTCTGACTTTTTCTGGAAATTGTGAGTTTATAACACAATTCTGACTTTTTAATCACAATTTTGACTTTTTTCTGGAAAATCGCGAGTTTATATCTCGCAATTCTGACTTTTTATCGCAATTTTGACTTTTTTCTTGAAAATCGCGAGTTTATATCTCGCAATTCTGACTTTTTATCGCAATTTTGACTTTTCTGGAAAATCGCGAGTTTATATCTCGCAATTCTGACTTTATTGCATTTTTGACTTTTTTCTTGAAAATTGCGGTTTTATATCTCGCAATTCTGACTTTTTATCGCAATTTTGACTTTTTTCTGGAAAATCGCGAGTTTATATCTCACAATTCTGACTTTTTCTTGCAATTCTGACTTTTTATCTCACGATTCTGACTTTTTCTGGAAAATTGCAATGTTATATCACAATTCTGACTTCCTCAGGATTCGAGAAAATCACGAGTTTATATCTCGCAATTCTGACTTTTTCTTGCAATTCTGACTTTTTATCTCACAATTCTGACTTTTTTCTCACAATTCTGACTTTTTCTTGCAATTCTGACTTTTTCTTGCAATTCTGACTTTTTATCTTACAATTCTGACTTTTTCTGGAAATTGCGAGTTTATATCTCGCAATTCTGACTTTTTAATCACAATTTTGACTTTTTTCTGGAAAATCACGAGTTTATATCTCGCAATTCTGACTTTTTATCGCAATTTTGACTTTTTTCTGGAAAATCGCGAGTTTATATCTCGCAATTCTGACTTTTTATCGCATTTTTGACTTTTTTCTGGAAAATAGCGGGTTTATATCTCGCAATTCTGACTTTTTATCGCAATTTTGACTTTTTTCTGGAAAATCGCGAGTTTATATCTCGCAATTCTGACTTTTTTATCGCATTTTTGACTTTTTTCTTGAAAATAGCGGGTTTATATCTCGCAATTCTGACTTTTTATCGCAATTTTGACTTTTTTCTGGAAAATTGCGAGTTTATATCTCGCAATTCTGACTTTTTTTCCTTGCAATTCTGACTTTTTCTTGCAATTCTGACTTTTTATCTCACGATTCTGACTTTTTCTGGAAATTGCGAGTTTATATCACAATTCTGACTTTTTTTTCTCGCAATTCTGACTTTTTCTTGCAATTTTGACTTTTTCTTGCAATTTTGACTTTTTTTTTCTCGCAATTTTGACTTTTTCTTGCAATTCTTTTTTTCCTCGCAATTTTGACTTTTTCTTGCAATTCTTTTTTTTTCCTCGCAATTTTGACTTTTTCTTGCAATTCTTTTTTTTCCCTCGCAATTTTGACTTTTTCTTGCAATTCTTTTTTTTTCCCTCACAATTTTGACTTTTTCTTGCAATTCTGATTTTTTCCTTCAAATTCTGACTTTTTATCTCACAATTCTGACTTTTTTTTCTGGAAAATAGCAAGTTTATATCTCACGATTCTGACTTTTTCTAGAAAAAAATTGCGAGTTTATATCACAATTCTGACTTTTTTCTCGCAATTCTGACTTTTTTTCCCTCACAATTCTGACTTTTTCATGCAATTCTGACTTTTTTTTCTGGAAAATAGCGAGTTTATATCTCACGATTCTGACTTTTTCTTGCAATTCTGACTTTTTATCTCACAATTTTGCCTTTTCTCAGAATTGCGAGATTTAAACTTACAGTTGCAAGTAATAAAGTCAGAATTGCATAATAAAAATGTGAAATTTTGACTTTTTTATTTCACAGTTCTGAGTTTTTTCTGAAAAACTGAGTTTATAGACTTTTTTCTGGAAAATTGCAAGTTTATATAGACTTTTTCTGGAAAATTGCAAGTTTATAGACTTTTTCTGAAAAATTGAGTTTATAGACTTTTTTCTGGAAAATTGAGTTTATAGACTTTTTTCTGGAAAATTTCGAGTTTATAGACTTTTTTCTGGAAAATTGCGAGTTTATATCATAATTCTGACTTTTTTTTCTGGAAAATTGAGTTTATAGACTTTTTTTCTGGAGAATTTCGAGTTTATAGACTTTTTTCTGGAAAATTGAGTTTATAGACTTTCTGGAAAATTGTGAGTTTATATCTCAAAATTGAGAGTTTAGAAATATCTCACAATTCTAACTTTATAATTCGCAATTGCAATTCTATATCACACAGTTCTGGGAAAAAGTTAGAATTGTGAGAAATTGCCTTGTTTTTGTGTTACATATTAATTAGTAAAGTACTCTAAAATATTTAATTAAGTTACAAAACTTGGGTAATCTAACAAAATACGTTACAAAATACCTTTTAAAGCATATATTTTTAATCTGTAGTGAAATACATTTTAAAAGTAACCTATCTATCTATCTATCTATCTATCTATCTATCAAAAAGCACATTCATTTCCACAGTGTAAAAAGCATGAAAACAAAGCGTTTTAAGCGTGTTTCCCGAGAGCAGCGCATCTGCGGAGGAATGTTTCAGGGATTCAGTGATTGCTCGGCTGATCTGTCACTCACAGCGCGCGGATAAAACAGAGGAAAAAAGAAAAAAATAGTTACAAGATGGCGACCAACAACTGCCCGAACACTGGAAAACAATAGAGACAGCGCAGTGGGGCAGAGTTTACTCCTCTACCGCTCGCTTTCTCGTCCTCTCGTCGAGCTAACCCGGCGGACAGCAGTCGGCTGTGTGTACTTCAAGACTTTTAAAGCGCATTGGGAAGAAAGTGAGTTTATAATGCTTTGTTTGAAGGCTAGTTAGCATCCAGGCTAAGCTACATCCGCAGCTAATGTAACTGTGAGGAGATCAGCTGTTAGCCGCACTGCTAGTTTAAAAGTTACTTTTACATCCAAAACTCGCTTCTAACTCTCTAATTTGGTGTTTTAAAGCTTTTAAACTGGTTCCACACACCACTTTTATAGCCTTTCGTCGAAGCGTTTTAATTTCAACTACGTCTTTTGTCAAACTTCAGCTCTGAGGCGATTAAACTACACGTTTATTTTGAAGTTGTTGCTCGAACAAGACAGAAAAATCGATTTAATTGTGAATATAAAGGCCTAAACGTGAGGTAAATCTTATTTAAAAGGGTTTGACGTTTTCGAAACTTTTCAAACTTTAAATGTCTAACTTCTAAGATGAATAATTTATTAGTGTTCTCGAACTCTTTCATTCATAAAATGGCCGTTTTAACTTCATTCAGGCTTGAATATAGTGAGATTTTTCAGTGATTTTTGTTAAAAAATAAACTTTTTCTGAATACAAGCGTTCGCGTCTGAACTATGTGCCATGTCTTTTGTTGTATAAGGAGGCAGATAGTGATAAAAATGGAGTGTGTTTTGTAAGGACAGGCTCATAAACGCACTCAAACGGCACTGTTAGTATCCAGAGACTTTATAAACGCGGATGATGGCGGATTTCGTGGTGCCGCGGCACAACGCGGTGATGGAGCGGCTGCGGCGGCGGATCGAGCTCTTCCGGCGGCATCACACCGGCTGCGAGAAGCGCTATGAAAGCACGGCCGGGGAGCGGCATGAGATGGGTCGGCAGCAGACCTATGCCCTGCACCAGCGCTGTCTGCAGACCAAGGCCAAGCGCTCGAACAAGCACCGGCAGCCCGCGGCGGCGAGCGCGGACCCGGCGGGGCAGAGAGGGACCGGCGGCGGCGGCTCGGAGCTGGCGGACGGAGGGAGCGGGACGCCCGGGGAGCAGAGCAGAAACAACACGCTGATCGCGGTGAGTGTATGTGAAAGGGGTTTTCAGATGTCTGAAAGATTCAAACATCACATATTTTGATTTATAACCTCCAAACCCGTTACTTTGCTTGTCCTAGATGTAAAGCATTGAAGTGTCAATCAAACTTCTGCTCTAGAAATGCACTGCAGGTGTGTTGAAGTCGCATGCAGCATCAGCAGCGCTGGGATGATCATGTGACCGTGACACGAGCACGCGCCCAGCGCATGTCACATGAGCTCTGTGGTGTGCCACAGATGTTTGAGAGGGGAGATCAATGTGTGATCACCTCATGGCTGTGTTTGTTTTTTGGACTGTGCATTGCATAAACCCTGAGAAAGGCACGTTCAAAGCTTCCCTGTTTCTGGTAGGGATGCACGATATATCGGTATTGACCGATTTTGAATGTTATCGTTATCGGCCCAATAGGAAAATTTGGCCGATATATTAAAGCTGATAAATAATGGATTATTTCAAATGTGCACTGTTCACCATGGTGGTTTTGAATTGCTTGAAATATGATTTAAAATCACTTCAAAAAAGAAAATACAGTTAAGTGCAACATGTGCAGTGCAAGTCTACATAATATTATAATGAGAACATTATAATTGTGTGTTTGGGACATGAATTTTAATGGTGAAACACTTGCTCTCAAATTATATACAAATTTTGATTTAGATTTATCGGCCAATATATCGGTTATCGGCTTTCAAATATAAAGAATTATCGGTTATCGACCGAAATTTTCATGTCGGTGCGTCCCTAATACTTCTGAAGACTTTTGAGCAAATTCAGTTTTATGACATTAATGTTATTGCGTTAAATAAAATGAGCAAAAAATGGAGCACAAACACAACATTTCACAAAAAAACTTTTAGGTTTGAAAATTGTGTATCGACACGTTTAGTGATTGTGAGTGCAAATGATGCTTGCTTTGATATTTTCTATGTAATGCAAAAAAATTATACTTTTTAATAGAGATCGACCGATTTATATGTTCATTTTGAATGTTATCGTTATCGGCCCAATAAGAAAATTTGGGCGATTATATTAAAGCTGATAAATAATGGATTATTTCCTTCAGCTGAGGCACTTCAGATTCACACTGATTGCTTGAAATGTGATTGAAATCACTTCAAAAAGGAAAATACACTTAAGTGCACCATGTGCAGCGCAAGTCTGCATGATATTATAATGAGAACATTATAATCGTATGTTTGGGACATGGATTTTAATGGTGAGACTTTAGTTTTTGTAATCAGGCTCTCAAATTTATATAAAAAATTTGATTTAGATTTATCGGCCAATATATCGGTTATCGGCTTTCAAATATAAAGTTATCGGTTATCGGCTGAAATTTTCATATCGGTGCATCCCTACTACTTTTGTGCAAATTCAGTTTTACGGCATTAATGTTATTGCGTTAGATAAAAATATATGACCAAGATATACAGCACAAACACAACATTTCACAAAAAGACTTTTAGGTTTGAAAATTGTGTATCGACACTTAGCGATTATAAAATGTTCTGAGAGCACATGATGCTTGCTTTGATATTTTCTATTTAATGCCAAAAATTATATACTTTTTAATAGAGCGCGACTATATCGATTTACCAATAGTTTCTGCAATATTTAAGCCGTTATCGGTTTTGTAATATCAGATTTACCGATAAACGCCGCCATCTTGTGGGTGTTTTGAGAATTGCACGCAGGATCGCCCATTACAGCGCATCTGAGGGGAGACGAGACAACGGCGTGCACATGTATACTTACCTGCTTTGCTGCAATTAGTAAACTTAACAGCTATTAGTGCACAAATTAGATGTTACATAAATGCCTGAAATGTAGCTAGTTTATGCAAGCTCACGGAGTCACGTAAGATAATCCGTCATGTCCTGTCCCAATAAAGATGTATCATTGCATGAATTAAATACAGCCATGAATGAGCACATGTTGGAAATAAAAGCGCTGAATTTAATTCTCTCTTGTCTGTGCTCATCATTAGTCTCGTGAAGTCGTCTGCATTTTAAATTTGCATTTTATATAACCATTAATTTGCAAATAAACATCCAAGTAAACACAACTCTATGGAAATGAATTATTTATTATCTCCGTGAGCGATTGCAGTTTGAGTATAGTTCTGTGCAGACAAAGCGCTGTTTATCTATGCATTTACAGATATTTTATAATCTAGAACGCCTACGTCACGTGACCTTTCCAACGTGATTACGTAAGAGCAGAGCAGTGTTCCATCGTTGCTCCTGTTGTGCGTTTGTTTGTCGCGTTTACGATCATGTCACGCCAGTAGAGGCAGCGTAACTATAACGATCAGTCTATAATCCCACCCACTTTGAAGCGGTACTAAACTGCAGTGGGAAAGCGAGCCGTGCCGCGCCGGAGTCGTACCTCTCCGTGTAAAAGCTCCATAATCATCTGACCTCATTTAATCACAAGCAGTGATGTTTTAGTGACTGACCGGTCCTGCCACACTTCAACAATCCGTCTAGATTTGATCTGTCCACCAATCATTCATTCACTCTTTGTAGTTTACATTGTGGGATTGTTGCTACATGCTCATATTAGCTTAGATTTAGTCATTGAGGCTGTGGCTGTCTTGCCAAACAGGAACTATTCTGTGAATCACTTGCTTTTCTTTTAACTATATTTTCTAGGGAATCTCTAGATTTTCATTGATAATTTCTCTTCGAGGATTTTGGATGAATGAACTTTTAATGGAGGGACATTTTCATTTAAAAATCTTTATTTGTGTTTTAAAGAAGAACTAAAGTCTGATGGGTTTGGAACGACATGAGGGAACAAAAATATATAGATGCGTTGCAATTCGTGGATCGATTCTGATATTTTCCGAATGCATCATGATTCTCTTTTTAATCGATTCTGAGCTTAGTTTTTAAGAGCAGATGGCGCTCTAGGCTAGTTTTTAATCTCAAATGCTCATGAAGAAGAGCACTTGTGCGTTCGGCTGAGTCTGAGAAAGTATTTGCACCTCAGAATGCTTTTGACGCGACTGCAAACACTTGTGATTCGCTTCAACCTTTTCGAACTTTATGAATGATTATTTTAGGTTTTAGTGGTGTGTGTAAGGAACTGGAAGGAAGCAGAGTACGGCTGTTTCTAAAGCACGCAGCGCCATCTGCTGTTAAAACTAAGCTCACAATTGATTCGAGAGAGAATTTCGATGGATTTGGAAAATAACAGAATCAATCCAGAATCATTTCTTGATTCGTGATGCATCAATTTATTGTCCCAGCCCTAATGAGGAAGAGTAAATGATGGCAGTATTTTAATTTTTGGGTGAAACTATACTTTTAAGGCTGTTGACGTGACCTGCTAGGGTTAATGACAGCAGTGAAACAAACTACATCGTGTTTCTCAACCGGTGAGTCGAGGCTCAAAAGTTTTTAGTGAGTGTGAAAATGCTGGGTTGATTCAACCCATGTTTGGGTCAAATATGGACAAACCCAACCATTAGTTTAAATTTTTAGACCCAACAGTTGGGTTTGTCCATATCTGTTTGAGGATAATTTTCTAAAACTATATTAAACATGATTCCATTTCTTGAATTGAATTATTAGGATGTGAACCTACTTACAATATATGTCCTATGAGCATGTATGATTCCTCAAGCTGTTGCTTTGGGTGGAAAAATTAACAAGAAATCTCATTTACGTTCACGTAACAATGATATACTTAAAAGTTTTTCGCTTACAGACGACAACGTTGTCAAAACAATCCCTGTTCATCACACGGATCCCTAAAAACGACAAAAAAAGGCTGTATTCTGCTGTCAGGCCAGTAGATGGCGATGTCACTTGTAAAGAAACACTACGCACCTATAAACTGAACACGTAACACGCATGCGTATGACCTCACCGTTTTCACAAATTCACATTTTTGTAGTTTACACAGAGACCATAAAGGTATCGTTTTCAAAAACTTGCACTTTGAAACCCGTTTTCAAAAGTTTTTAGTTGAAAATGTTGTCATGTAAACAACCCCTTAAACTGAAGTAGAGACCAGAGTTCAGGATTGGAATTTTTAGGAATATTAAATATTTTTGCTCATGCTTGGAGTTAGAGGATTTGAACCTACTTACAATATATGTGCTATGAGCATGTATGATTCCTCAAGCCTTATAATTGTTCACCAGGTGGATGGAAAAATTAACAAGAAATCTCATTTACGTTTACATGACAATGATGTACTAAAAACAAAAAAGTTTTCGCTTGCAGACGACAACGTTGTCGAAACAATCCCTGTTCATCACACGGATCCGTAAAAACGACTAAAATCGCTGTATTCTGCTGTCAGGCCAGTAGATGGCGATGTCACTTGTAAAGAAACACTACGCACCTATAGACTGAACGCATAACACGCATGCGCATGACATCACCATATTCACAAATACAGACAATAAAAGTATCATTTTCAAAAACTTGCACTTTGAAACCAGTTTTCAAACGTTTTTGTTTTCAGGCCCCCAAAATGCCCAAAACGCATAAAGTTTTTAGTTGATAATGGTGTCATGTAAACAACCCCTTAAACTGAAGTAGAGATCAGAGTTAAGGATTGGAATTTTTATGAATATCAATAACTGATATTTAATGAAAATTATGATCACTTAATCGCCAACTTTAATGCTGTAATGTGTAATAACTATAAAAATCATGTTCACATAGTTGCAGCCGTAGCCTTTAATGCTCCAGTAGGACCGTTGGGTTAGGTCAGGTGATGTAGAACTGTCTTAATCTCTTAGCAAGTAGGTTATGTTTTGTGTCTGGAGCAGTCAAACTAGTTTCGAGCTCGTTTGGCGTGAAGGCTGCAGTAAGCGTGTCAGAGAGTGGCTGTGGGACAGCGCCGCAGGAGTGTTGGGACGGTCATGCTGACGCCATGATGCTCGGCGTTTAGGATGACTCAGGTCTGCTCACACGCACCCTTCCCCCTGCTCGCCCACACCGCTGACTCACTATTGTTCCCAGTGGCCTCTGCTCTGGACAGCTGCATGTGTCTCTATGCTTTCTCACTTTTCTGCTTCTACAAACCTGGTCATGAGGTGTTTAGATCACCCAAAACTCTATCACTCAACGTCATGTTGTTACAAAACATAAGACTTATGGAACACACGCATTCCATACAATGAGTAAAACATAAGTTGCACGAATTACCATGAAAGAAAGTCAACACTGTTACAAACTCATGTGATTTTTCTTTTTTTTTGGTCATGTAACCCAACTGCAGATGCCTTGATGTTGATGTAGCTTCTTACAGACGGGCTGTTGTTTTTAGTTAACAAGTGCTAATAGAGTGAATCTTGAACATAATGCTTGTGGCGAACTGTAATGCATCTAGATGTTTCCCTTCCCCACAGTATGACTCAACATAACTCACTCTTCCCTGCTCAGCACTTGTCCTGCAACTGGCCTTTCACAGCTTCTAAACCAGAGATCAGGGCAGAAATGCCACCGAAAATATTTTGAGATTTTGTCGATAACCATGATCAGACGAGTGTGTTTTTGTGCTGGTATCTTGTCAGGTTTAGGACTGACTCCGAAAGGTTTTGGTGTTCTTCCTATTTTGTGCAATGGTTAGTTTGCAGCAGTGACAAATTACATTTTCCAATAAGATTTTTATCTCTGCATTTTATCCTTTTTATAAAAGCAATTTTTTTTTTTTACCTAATTAAATGTAGCCTATGCATCATTTATTGTCAAATTATCACATTTAATCAATAAATCCATTTAGAATAAATGAAGAATTACCAATCAAATTAAATTGGTATCAACAAAACCACATTTATTTGCGTTAAAGCCCCTTTTCTCGACATTTTTGCAACATTTGAATTACAGATTTTATGCACTAAAATTAAACCTAAAAAGATTGTTGATACATTTTATCGACAAATGGCATTTCCATCAGCTATATCGCTAAACATTTTAAAGCGCTAAACTTTTTTTTTTTTCATGAAAAAATCCTTGGATGGAAACCTGGCTACTGTTAATGAGCGAATCGAGTCATTTATTCAACCGATTCATTCAGCTGGACTGATTCATTTAGTGACGAAGCACCGCTGTGTGTCGCTCAGAGACTCCAGTTGCTTGGAAGTATTTTCTTTGGCAAAATAGAGCAAAACAGGCAATATTGTGTGTAAAATGTAACTCACTTAATTGTTTATTAAACTGTTGTATAAAATCAATAGCACATTTGCAATTGTGCTGATGTTTGGAAAAAATAACTCTTTGTGTGATTGCTTAACAATACCATATGATATAAATAAAAAAATACTCATACAAAGGCATTTTTATTAGAGTAAATCACGCAGTGAGAGCGTGCACTGTGTTTTTGTTTGTTTGTTTTTTTGCAAAGTGAGGGACGGATTGCACAGTCACGATACTATCATAGACGATATCGCATTTCGCACACCCCTGCTGTAGTTGTCAGATTTGTGTCATTAAATGTGTATGAAGCTAAGAAAGCTTAACTGAAGTTGGTACTGCTTCGTCTTGGCAAAGCGCACTAATAAATGAACAGCTGGTTTGAATTGCACTTGCAGATTTTTGGCCGCTCTCAACCATTAAAGGACTAATTGCTACCTTTTCTAAAGGGCGTTAAACTCTTGTTGGACTTTGCCCCTCGTTTGTAAAGTAGCTGTAACTGCAAAGCGGCGAGTGTAGTGACCTGAGTCTTTGCTCTAGTATTGATCGCTGCGCTCAAACAGCGCTCTCTGCCCTTGGGCCAAAGCCGCCGCTCCCCTCCCGTGCGGTCGGGGGATGTCCATTGTAGCAGGCAGGGCATCAAAGACGAGCCGAGCTCGAGCCATGCATGGGCAGGAATTCGGCACACTCCCGCACCCCTCCGCGGGCCGAGCGCTGACTCTTTTGTTGTGAGATACACGTTCACACACATGGTAATTAGACTCATGTGGCTCGAGCTCTCGGGGGAGGAATGAAGATGGAGGGAAAGTAAGGGCGCAAGAGATTAAGAGACGCATGTCGGCAGAAAATTGCTTTGGGAAGAGTTTTAGCATGTTTGAAAGGACGTATTCGTGGGTGTGCCGCCCAGCGAGGTCGTCTCAGAAAAGTGACTGTAGCCGATACAGAGAGACCAGTTTTTCAGGTTCAGAGACTCTGCAGGTGTGAGGGGGAGTTGACATCAGACGGGCCGCATGCCTTCAGCCGGAGCACAGATCGTCACAGCGCTGCGCACGTCTGCTTGGACGGGTTACAAAATGTTTTCAGACCTCATTCTGTTCCTGTTGAACTGCGCACACTTTGAAATAAATTCTCCTTTGTGTTGTTGTTGCTTCACATCATTCTAAAATCTAGGGCTGGGTGTCATATGAATGAATGATTCAGATTCTTATAGATTCCAATAAGGTAAACAAAAAAAACTTATTCTATGTCTTATTGCAAAACATTTCATTCTAGCTGAATAACATGATTAAAAATCAACAGGGTAAAGAACAATTATACAAGGAACTTTTGCCTTTGGTTTAAAAATATCATGGCAAAAACAACTAATAAGCATTTTTAAAGACTAGTAAATGCTCAGAAATTAAAAAAACAAAGAAATTGGCAATCACACAAAAAAATACAACTGAATAAAGATTGAGAAAGTGTTTTAAGATTTTCAGGTATTCAGGTACAGAAACTAATTAAATGTAAAATTTAAATTTATAAATAAAATATACGTTTACAAATGTAGTTAAAGTAGGGCTGCACGATTAGTTGCACGAGATTGTCATGCGTGTCTCATCAGTAAAGCCGGTTCTGTGATTAGCGGTAAATGTCCATCACCTGCTTTCAAATGGAGCGGCACTTAATATACAGAGCCGTAGTTCGCGGACAAGCTACGCAATATCGTGTTCATAATCGCAGATGAATCGCTTTCGATTACGAACGTGATATTGCGTAGCTTGTCCGCGAACTACGGCTCTGTATATTAAGTGCCGCTCCATTTGAAAGCAGGTGATGGACATTTACCGCTAATCACAGAACCGGCTTTACTGACGAGACACGCATGACAAAAGCATGCGATTAATCGTGCAGCCCTAAGTTAAAGTTAGTAAATTTTCTCTCCATCTTTTGCTGTTTAACGTTATCGAGATGGCAGTAGGAATATTAGGCTGCTGTCACTTTAAGTGACAATATACTGTTATGCGTTTTCTTTGTCAACTGTTTACGTTCACTTAAGACCTAACCGACTGTGTTTACGAGGATATTTTGAGATTTTTTTTGTGTGCATTTGTCCGTTTAAGTGCAAAAAGACGTGGAAGGGAACTCTGTATGAGAGGCGGCTTTCTGTGCGCATGTTTCGGATGAGTGCGCAGCACAGAAAACAGAATTGTTTAAAGTCAGAGCAATCGATGAGGAATTTTAATTTTATAACAAGTATCTGATTCCTGACCTTAAAGGGTTAGTTCACCCAAAAATGAAATTTCTGTCATTAATCACTCACCCTCATGTCGTTTCACACCCGTAAGACCTTCGTTCATCTTCGGAACACAATTTAAGATATTTGATGAAATCCGAGAGACTCGTTTATAGACAGCAATATAATCAACACTTTCAAGGTCCAGAAAGGTACTAAAGACATCGTTAAAACAGTCATGTGACTGCAGTGGTTCAACCTTAATACTTTTTGTGCGCAAAAACAAAACAAAAATAACCACTTTATTCAACAATCTCTTCTCTTCTGTGTCATTCTCATACGTTGTTTACGTCCAGCGCTTCCAGGCTCTACGCCAGAACGCCGACTCATTATTGGCCAGCTCCTGCATCAGCATCACACGCATGCGTCGTGTTGATCACGTGATCGGAGCTGGCCAATACTGAGCCGGCATTCGGACGTAAACATTGTTACTGTGTCACCTGCGTAAGATAATGACAGGGAAGAGAAGAGATTGTTGAATAAAGTCATTATTTTTGTTTTTGCACACAAAAATAATTCTCGTCTCTTCATAACGTTAAGGTTGAACCACTGCAGTCACATGACTGTTTTAACGATGTCTTTAGTTCCTTTCTGGACCTTGAAAGTGTTGATTATATTGCTGTCTATGGACGAGTCATATACCTCTCGGATTTCATCAAAAATACCTCAATTTGTGTTCTGAAGATGAACAAAGGTGTGGAACGACATGAGGGTGAAGTATCCCTTTAAGTATCTGATTCCAGAATTGGAATCGATTTTGGATTCCCAGCCCTATCCAAAACTCCTGTGACCAGAAGGGAAGCTTCCGTTCCAGTGATCTAGCATTTGTGTGCCCATAAATTGTTTGTGGTTTACATGATATTTTTACATTGTGTGGTGTAATTACAACCCCTTAACTTATACAGCACACGGTAGGCCATGTTTCAGATCGGAGAGCAGTTCAGTTTTAAGAGCATGATTCATTCCTAACAGTCTGCTTGTGTAAGCGAATTGTTGTAAAACGAGTTCTTAATTACGATTAATCTACGTAGAACAACTGCATTCTTGGTCCACATGACATTTGCCCTTTTGGTTAGAAATATTGGTAGCACTTTATTTTACAGTCCTGTTCCCCATGTACATACTATGTACTTATTACAGAAATTATAATGACTAGGTACTAACCTTGAACCTACACCTAACCCTAACCCCTAACCCCTGTAGTTACCTTGTATTACTCAGTATTTTAATAGGTAAGTACATGTACTGTAAAATAAAGTGCATCCCAAATATTGCACATCTTTACAAGATGTTGCTTTAGCCTAATGTTTTTTTTTTAATCAAATATAATTATATAAAATAGGCTCATAAATAAGCATAATATAATGCCTAATTTGACTTGTCTTCTCTGTGCAGTTACAGGAGACTGTGAAGAGGAAGTTGGAGAATGCTGGTTCACCTCTTGGCCGTGACCAGGTCAATGGATTCACCGATGGCTACCCGCCCAATAAAAAGGCCTGTGTTGAGGACGCACTAGCCGGTCGTAACGGGGTCTCAAATGGCACCGTGCCTCCTCTTTCACCCATGGACACTAAACATAATGTGAGCACTGACGGCATGATGGCCAATGGGAACCACCGAGCGGTCGGCGCAGAGCACAACGGAGCAGGAATAAACGATAGCGCCGCGTCACGGGGCACAGAGTCCGATTTCCGCCTGAAAGAAATGAAGCAGGAGCCGGTGGACGATATCTTGCCCTGCATACTGCCCACAGGAGGTGCGACCGGAAACAACAGCCTCTTCCCTGACCTCAACCTCGACGATCAGGACTGGAGTGAGATCATGGAGGAGTTCAACCGCTCCGTACCCTACGAGGACATCCAGGAGCTCTTCAGCGACAGCTTCGGCGATCGCAAAGACCCGGAGCTCACGTCCACCGCGGCCCAGAGCTTGATCCCGCCAGATCTGGCGAGCGTGAAGACTGAATTTTCCCCCGCTACGGCTTCCTCTGCCTTCGATCAGGACTCTTGTAACGGTTCACCTCAGGTGAGACCCACTTCATCCGGGCCGCCGCTTCACACCAACTCCCCTGTAACGGCTCCGGCCACGTCGCCAGCCCTGCCGCAGCACTCACAACAGCCCAACAGACCACTCCCAAATCACATGATGCCCGTCCCACCCAAAGACCTGTCCCCCGCGCAGCAGCTGCAGCAGTTAGCAGCACGCGAACAGCAGAGGGCGATATTACAAAGCCAGCAGCATGTGGTTCAGAAGCCGCCTCAACAAAAACCTCAGCAACCGCAAGCGGCGAAATTCCACCAGCAGCCGAACCACTCTACATCTTGGCCCCAAAACGCTCCCAGCCAAAGTCAAATGGGTGGGACCACCAGCCCTTCTTTGTACCCACAAGACTTCCCCAACCCCAAGACCCTGCTCATGCCGAACAAGGGTTCTCCAAAAGCAGGCACTCCGGCCGGGTACATGCAGCCCGGCGGCCACGCCAACATGTTGAGCCACCCAGCAGCGCCCACGGGGCCGCTCGGCCACCCGCCCAACCCAGGGTCCCAGGCGGCCATGTTGGACTACAATAACACTAAACCCCTGTCCCATTATGAGGCCGGAGCGGCAGGCGCACCCAGAGGCCCTCCGACCACACAGAGCCAGAACAAACAGAGCCAGGTCATCCTGAACCTGATGCGACAGCAACAGATGCAGAAGCAGAGGCCGCCCGGCATGAACTTCAGACCAACGCACCTCCAGCATGCTCCGGTAAGAGTACTGAAGACCTCACGTCTGTTGCTATCTAGGGGTTTTAAAGGGTTAGGTCAGCCAGACATGAGATTCTGTCATTTACTTGCCCGCATGTCCTTCCAAATAAGACTTTGAAACACAGGGTTTTAATGAAACCTGAGAGATTTCTGTCCAGGTTACCAAAACTTAATGTCTTAAAGACGTAAAACGAATCCATGTGAATCTGAAGAGATGTGATGAACAGATTTCATTTAGGCTTATTTACATCTAAACAATGATCGACATGCAAACATGGAGTAAATCACATATGCTCAAATGTGTGTGCGATGCACAATAACGGATAAGGTTTTTTCTTGCATGTAACGCACACAAACATGTTTAGCATATGTGATGTGCTTTATGTATGTTTAAATGTGAATAAACTACTAAATTAAATCTGTTCAACACATAAAGCAAATGTATCTCTTCACAAGACTTGGATTAAAGGGTTAGTTCACCCAAAAGTGAAATTTCTGTCATTAATTATTCACCCTCATGTCGTTCCACACCCGTAAGACCTTCGTTCATCTTCAGAACACAAATTAAGATATTTTTGATGAAATCAAGGTCCAGAAAGGTACTAAAGACATTGTTAAAACAGTCATGTGACTGCAGTGGTTCAACCTTAATGTAATGAAGAGACGAGAATACTTTTTGTGCTCAAAAACAAAACAAAAATAACAACTTTAGTCAAACAATATCTTCTATTCTTGTTTTAAGTTCTTTTAGTTTTTTTGCAGTTAATTTTCCAAATGATTAAATAATTTGATAGAATTAAAACAATCTTTCGTATACTACTACTCGTCTACTACTGTGCTAAGTCTATTTATTTTGAACAGTGCTTCCCACACATTGACTTTACTTGGGCGGGCCGCCCAGGATTAATAACGGCCGCCCAAGTATATTTGGAGACACATTTTTGCTTTTATTTTTATCCTCTTGTACTTTTATATCTGCCCAATATAACGAAACCATCCGCGATCGATTAACTAATCGTTTCGTACCTGCTTATGTGTGCGTCAGAACGGTTTACTCCCGCTAACATTCCCACGGGCGCTGCATTTTGCAAAGTCACAAGAGGGCGCCGTTGCGCGTTCTAAGTGATTCTCAATCAATGAAAAGCGCAGATTTTTGCCAAGCGATTGCTAATGAACTCAAGTTGATGAATTATTACAATGTCTACTTTATGGCCTTTATATAAAATGTTTTATACGGTTGTTTTATAATCTGAAGGATCAGCCTACAATAGTACAGACATTTCAAAATAAGAGTCCCGGTGTATTTCAGGCTTGTTTATAATTAAGTCACACGCTACGTTTTTTCTTTTTCTTTTGGGCATTATTGGTATTTTAGTTGCATAATTATATTTAATTTGATTTCCATTTAATTCATAGTAAATTATTGTAGTCTCCCCCACAGGAAGAAAAGACTAAGAACATTATTTGACACACATATTATTCATTATATAAATTTTACTAGTAAAATCTGTGTCCCATTCACTGAGAGAGACACTATATGACAGCAAGGAGAACATAGGAAAAGGAGAACCATTTAAATGCTGTAATTTTGCATAATTTACAATGCATAATATTAGTATGTAATAGTATGCTATGTAATTACAATTAATTTCAATTAATAAAAATACTGTTAAAAATCACATTATTTATTTGTCACATGTAATAGACGATTTTTGTGCCATGGGTAATAGGAGGATTTTTCACCCGGTTACCACCGCAAGTATATTTCAAACCTGTGGGAAGCACTGATGAATATATTGATCTTGCCATGAAAATAGCCTTAGATGCTGATATGACAATATAAAAATAAACAAACAATAAAACAAAATGTGTACATTTTCATATAACTGTCATGGCCCCCAGAATATTTTGTTGCAATATATCAAAAGAAAGAACAGAGCCTCTGTTTTTAATCATTTTATTCTGTCTTCATTCATTCTCTCTTATCAACATTTGTTTTTGTTTTGGTTTTTTTCTACAAAAAAAAAAGCAACATTTTGAAGACTTCGTCCGAATAGGATGATCAGAACACAGATGGAGTAGATTGAGTCCATCAGCACCTCAAAGCTTCAGTCGTTTCCTCTTCACAGTTCAACATTTCATTCAGTAACGTTAGACAGTTTTGATTTACATGCCGTTTAATGTTTGATTGTCATTTATGTGCGTCAGCAATGCTTCTATCGCTTGTTTCTGCTGCTGCTTCACGTGTGTTTTGATCTGGAGATTCTGTACTCTTTCAGGAGATGTGCAATAGCGCCCCCTACCATATAACAATCAAAACAAGGATTCCCAGAAAAACAAATCAATGGCAGGGAAAGAGTTAAGTGCACAAGTATACATCAGCACGGATGCGTATGCTATAGTGCGCGTGGCATGAATTTCATGTCTAAACTGCATTCATTCACAGAAAGGGCTCTTTTGTTTGTAAGAGCTCGGTCACATGTGACATCATGTCAGAACTTGTTTCTGTCTTTCATCTGCTTTTGCTGAATGTCACTGTGGTAGAGATGCTTCATAATGATTAGTAATAATGAGTGGTTACTGATCGCTGAAACTCACATGTTCAAGCTGAGTAGGTCAAGTGTTCTTGTTGTAGATGATTGTGAATGTATTCAGAGTGACTGGTTTTGGTATTTTAGCTTCCAGACTACAGCAGCCTCAAAACATCTGGACACGTAAGGAACAAGATAGTTGTTCAGTGATGTCCTTGACACACCCAGCTGATCTTGTGTCGGGGGGGAAAAACAACTTTTATCTTTTAATTTGTGACATTTCCAAGCGGAGTGTGATCAGCGCTTCTTTATAGTAAGGGAATATATCTAGTATCCACTTCAAGTGCAGTCAGAGACCTTGAAAAACACACAGAAAACCTTTTATGAACTGAATATCTGCTGGTAACTCCTCATCCGCTAACCTTGAAGATAATATTGGCAGCAGGGAGTGTTTCTCTGCTCGAGTGTCAGAGGAAGTAAATATAACTATCCTCAGCACAGAGTTGGATTATTATAACTACAATGAGACATTAAGACACATCCATATAAAGGAAAGTAGAAATGTAATCACTGTAGAGTGAGTTACAGAGAGAAAAAAGAAACGAAGCAGATGTTAAAATGAATTAAAGATGCTTTATGTAACTGTACACACTCACAAATCTTGTAAAACAGTGTGGCGAGACATCCGTGAATGATAACGCAAGCTAAAAGAACACACTACGTTTAATCATAAACATCCGTCTTAATGTTGTCATGAAAAGGAAATTTGTCTTCATCATGAAAAGTGCTCATCTTCTCTATAGTGTCATATATCCGAGTGAAATGCTTCACAAACAAGAACAAATGTAGGGCGGGGCTTGATTTTGTCTGTGGGGAATTGATTGGATGGTTGTGGTTTGCTATTGGTGGATCTCATGTGAGTGACAGGTTGCCCCGCCCTCATCATCAGAGAAGAGAAGAGATGCTGCAAGAGGGAGGAGAAGATATTCTGATTCAAGATTACGAGTAGTGGTCGACCGATATTGTTGTGTTTTTTTTTTTTTTTTTTTTTTTTTTATGGCAAAGGCCGAGACTTAAGAAAGCAGGGTGGCCGATATGAAGCCTATTTATTTATTTGTTTATTAAATATTTATTTTAATATCTATATTTTATATTGTTTATCATTTAAATATGTATTTATTTTAATTTAAATGTAATTATTTATATTTTAATATTTATTTTATATTATAATATTTTTTAAATATGTATTTTAATATTTCATTATCATTTAAATATTTATTTTAGTATTTAAATATTTTAATATTTTATATATATATTTTTAAATTTTTAGTATTTAAATATGTATTTATCATTTTAATATTTATATTTTAATATTTAAATTTAATTTTATTTATATTTTAATATTCATTTTATAATATTTAAATGATAAACATAAAAAATGTATTTTAATATTTCATTATAATTTAAATATTTATTTTTAATATTTCATTTAAATATTTATTTTAGTATTTAAATGTTTTAATATATTTTATATTATATTTTTTTAAAAATGTGTTTATCATTTAAATATGTATTTATCATTTTAAATATTTATTTATTTTAAATATTTCATTATTTATCATTTAAATATTTATTTTAGTATTTAAATATTTTATTTTAAATATTTATTTTATTATTGATTAAAGAGCACTCGGTAATCTGGTAAATTTGTGCACACTGGAAATCATATTTTTTTTTCAAATAAAGACGAGATAACACTAATTTTACATGCAGCACACAGTGAAAATGACAATTATGACATAGCGAGCAACTGAATATAGCACAGCATAGTTTAAAATCAAGAGTTTAAAGTTTATCGATCGCGACAATATCGGCCGATATATCGGTCGCCACTATTGAGGCGCATGAATTTAAAACAATGAAGTGATTTTGATGGTGACTTTAACATTCATGAGTCATGGAGAAACTGAATCGTAGCAATATTCACACCTCAGCAAAACAACACGATGCATAATATAATAAAAATACACGCTGACTGTATTGTCCAGCTCTAGTGTTTTCTGTGTGTGTCTGCAGTGGGCCTCATGCGCCCCGGGGTTGATCAGTGTGTCTGGGTCAGGCAGCTGGTTGCTAAGGAGCAGACAGCCATTCTCTCTCTCTCACACACACACACACACACACACACACACACACACACACACACACACACACACACACACACACACACACACACAGCGGTGGGGGCTGATACGAGTCAACAGAGAAAAGGACAGACAGGGCCAGAGAGGGAGAGAGAGGAGGGGACGACAAAGCCGTCTTTCATGCGTGCTGCCCACCCGCCCCTGGCCGTCGTCCTGCAGAGTATTTTCAGATCAGCGTTTCTTCTGTTTAAATATAGCCGTTTAACCCGTTTGCCTTTCACTTTCTTTCGAGATATCAACTTTTACTTGCACGGTTCAGCGACTTATTGCTAACTCTCTTCTGTAAAATCTCTGTACGCATCTCACTTTTCAGATAACACGGTTTGATGTTGTCACTGACCTCGAAATACCTCTGCTGTGAGTGTTTGTTGTGAAAGGGCGGCTGCCAGCGCTGGCGTCTCTCATTTATTTTTAAACCATCTTCGCCACTGTCTGTAGTCCAGCGCTGAGGAAGCTCTTTGCCTCACAATCAGGTTGGATCGGAGCGGAGATCTGCTGCTTTGATGCCTGAATTTAAATGTGAAATTCAAAGCAGTGAGATCTGAAACATTCAGCTGGTGTGGATTGCATTAATTATACTGTAGGAGGGGGAATCTCACAAAACCTGCCAAGAATGTGTCCTAGTTACACTTCAGCACAAAATCAGGAGGAAGAAATAAGACATTGTACTTATAGCCTAGTTTTAGGTGTTTAGGGCTGTTAATATTTCACACCCAAATTCCCTTCTGTAGTGCAGTGCCATCAACACTGATGTATTAGATCCTTTTCTTGAATGCAAAAAATAAAACCTAAAAAAAACAAATATAAAAAGTTATTTGTGTGTATAAAATAGTGTATGTATATATAATATAATATATGTATATGTGTATATATCACAATTACAAGAACAGTTTTATGAAAGGATTTTTTTTAATGTATTTTTTTGGGGAAAAAAAATTAAAAAGTACGTTTTGTTTTTGACTTTCTTTCTTTTTATTGTGCCCTCTAGTGGCCATGATCCTCTCCTTCTCCATGCATTGTAAAAAAAAAATCCTGTAAAATCTACACCAAAGGTCTTTAACCCTGCTCCTGGGGACCTACTGTCCTGCAAAATTTATTTCCAACCTGCTTCAGCACACCTGCCTGTGATTTTCAAGCGATCCTGAAGAGCTTGATTAGTGGGTTCAGGTGTGTTTGATTAGGGTTGGCGATAAACTCTGCAGGACAGTAGGTCCCCAGGAGCAGGGTTGAAGACCTCTGGTCTACATGGTCAAAAGTTTGGAAACTTTAAGGTTTTTTTTTTTTTATATATATATCTATATAAATATAAATATAAATATAAATGTATATATATCTATATATCTTTTTGAAAAGTCTCTTCTGCTCACCAAAGCAGCATTTATTTGATCAAAACTACAGGAAAAATAGTGAAATATTATTACAGTGTAAATCAGCTGTTTTCTGTGTGAATATACAGTAAAATGTAATTTATTCCTGTGATCAAAGCTGAATTTTCAGCATCATTACTCCAGTCTTCAGTGTCACATGATCCTTCAGAAATCATTTATTTATTTTAATATTTATTTAAATGTATTTTAATATTTTAGTGTTTATTTATTTTAATATTTATTATTTGTATTTTAATATTTTATTATTTAAATATTTATTTTAACATTTTAATTAGAAATAAATTATTTGAAAATGGATTTAAAAAATAAATTAAATTAAACATTTTGTAGATGGCAACTTCTTGATTCTGTAATTATTACAGTATTTTTCTCAAATTAAGAAATTGTTTGAAAAAATATTAATAGAAAGGAAGTAAACACTTAATGTTTTTGAAAAATCTCTTCTGCTCACCAAAGCTGCTTTTGATCAAAACTACAGTAAAAATTCTGAAGGGAATTTTTGGGAACCCCATTACACTTTACTAATATATATATATATATATATAATTATTATTATTATGCAATTTACTGTTTTAAATTGTAATAGTATTTCAGAACTTTTACTGTAGTTTTGATCAAATAAATGCAGCCTTGGTGAAAGAAGAGACAAAAAACACAAAAAAAAACTTAATGTTTCCAAACTTTTTTTTTTTTTTTTTTTTGCATTTTGCATTTTGCTTTTTTGAGATAGGATATTATAGAGAACTGACAGGAAGTGAAGTATGTGTGTGAGAGAGGGACGAGATCAAGAAAGGTGCCCAAGCCGGGACTCAAACTCGGGTCGCCCATAGCGCAACAACACGCTACATATCAGCTCCGACATGAACACCTTAGTTTACTCTAGAAATGGGATGTGGTCACATCCATCCCTGCTAACCTCCAAATATAGTTTGAGTGATCATGTGGTTTGGACCCAATCTGTATTTATCTGTGTCCACTTGAGTTCGGATCATACGAGTCGGATGTTTAACAGGCGTGACTTGAGCTTCCTGTCTCTCTCGGTCAACAACCTAGTGGAAACTCCTTATCCATTACCAGGGAGCTTGAAGAAATAAATATATCTACAAGAAGACCTTTAGTAAGACATATATCCATATAAATGAAAGTAGGTGTACAGTGGGATACAAAAACAAACTCTTGTTCTCCACAGATTGAAGCTTCTGTAGTTTGTAGTGCTGAATAAGAGTCCTCTCTTGCTCTCTCTCTGCAGGATTCGGGGTCATACCCCTCCACCGCTCACGTTCCTGGCCCCGGAAACACCATGACGCCGCAGCCCAGCAGCAACAGCATCCCGGCTAACCATAGTAACACTGCCTACATAAAGCAGCAGCAGCAGATGCAGTTGATGAGCCAGCAGCAGAAGCAGTTCCTCCAGAGGCAGATGATGGCCGAGCAGGTGCCGTTGCTATTTATTGCTTTGATACAATGCCAGCAATAGAAACCGTTGTTGTGTAGTGATAATCATAACTAATTCTATAACTGCTTCCAAAGTGTCTCATTCACAGATCCGCCTCTAGGGGGCAGCAGCCTCACAGGAGTCTGTGGCTCCACTTCATCACATTGTTGAAGTAACTGAAGTGTGTTTGTCTCAGGAGAAGCAGCGGCAGCAGCAGGAACAGCAGCTGCAGAGGCATCTGACCCGTCCACCACCTCAGTACCAGGACCAACAGAACCCGCAGGCCCAGCAGAACCCATTCCAGCAGCAGCAGGTGCCGCAGTTCGCCGGTGTGCCACCCTGCCTGGCCCAGCAGCACCCCTCAGGCTTCCCCGAACACACCATCTCCGGTATTCCCCTTCCTCTTCCTGATCATCAACCTGTGACATGTTAGATCAACAGAATGCATCAGGACACTAGACATCTGTTCCAGACCACCTCCAAATATAGTCTGAGTGGTTTGGAACACGAGACCTCTGTTTTTCTACTCGCGAGAAAAGTTCAGTATGACACGAGCTTCCTGTCTCTGTAGGTCAACACAAGCAGCCTTTTGTTAGTAGTCAACAAACAAGCCCACCTGATTTGCAAGCGTGTTTATTGATAGACTCATTTGAATGGCAGAAACACAGTATGGTTAGTGTGTGGTGAGGCGGTGCTGGCGTTACACTGAACTTTTCATTTATCTGCGAATCTGTGTTTGATTACAGGCGGTCCTTTTCCTGCAAAGTAAGCTTGTAAAATAGATATGAGTTTGGAAAGCAGCCGAGCCTACGATAAGAGACTCGCCTCATCTGAAGGGTTGAGTGTAGAAGGTTGTTGTTTATGAAACTGATCAACAGGAACAGGATGTCCCACCTTTAAATGGTGCTTGATAGTCAAGTCAAGCCTTTCCGTTGCCTGAGGGCAACACTGTGCTGTAAAGGATATTATAACTGGATCTTCAGGTGAAGCATCAGACTAACGTTATGCAGGTCTTCTGCAATCTGTTATTCCTAGGGGTGTGACGAGATCTCATGCCACGAGTCCGTTCACTGATCACACGATGAGACTGTGGCGGAGGATTCGTTACACAGCAAAGCCTGACAAATGTCTGATCTTGTAGAATTCGCTCTCATCATCGCCGCTCCCTATTCACAGATTATGTGAGATTACGAAAGCGAAAGTAAAACGCGAGCGCGCAGTATCAGTATCCCACGTTTTGGAAGCGGCTCCCTGTTGCATGCAAATATCTCCCAATATGAAAGCTATCTTAGGCTGGGCTGTGTTGTTGTAACCTTGTTGTAACTCTTTATCATGCTTAAAGAAGAAAATTGGTCTCTATTTGCACTTTGTATATTATGATTATGGTTGCACTTATTACATGCAGAGAAAACTTGTTCATTTTTAATTATACTGTTTTTTTTTTTATGATCAATTTGTGGAAAGGATGTCAAAAGGTGTAGAAGCTCATAAATCGTGTATAGTTTTAAGGTCTGAAGAGACTCATATGCAAGAGAGAAGTCAGTTATGTTTGTCAAAACCTTTTACAGTGCTTGTCTTTTACTGCATATTAGGGCTGGGTAAAACAAATAGCGATTTCTCGATTTTAATCGATTCTCATTTTTACGAAACGACATTGATTCTTAAATCCCAAGAATCGATTAGTCTAGTCTGTTTTCAGTTGATGAATGAGCAGAATATGTAGCGCCTCCCATCCAATAAATCGCAATAATCTTTGTGCTTTTACTTTTGATATGAAGCAAAGTCTCAGATTTCAAATGACGTCCATCTTATTATGAGATTCAAAAAATAAATACCGTTTTGGCGCTGTTTAATGTGGCGTGACAGATCGCTTTAGCGCCTCAGTTAAAGAGAAGCATGTGATCATCCTCTCCTCCGCTTTAATACCAGTTACAGCGAAATAAACATGCATGAACATCTGAAGGTATGTTAAAATATACAGTACAACTTACTGAAATCCGTATCATGTCTCGTGTAATCGCTCAATCAGTGCTTCAACCTCGGAAAGACTCAATAAAACAGCTTCAATGTCACGTGACGTCACATTTACCTCAGAAAAACATATTCAGTGACCATAAACTCATTAGTCAGCTAGAAAAGTGCTCTAGAAAGATAAATATAGCTATGCACCGTTACATATTCATTAATATTCTTCAATATTCAATGCATATTTGAATAAATCATTTATGAGCCGTGATTTAAATGTTTATATTTCAAAAAATGAATTGGAATAGAAATATGATTATGTAATTCTAAGCTTTATTTATAATAAAAACATCACTGAGTGTAATTTAAGTGTTTGTATATAAATAAGTTAATTTAACCTTCAATATTATTATAGTAGTACCAGCTGACTCTCATGTGTAGTTTACAGCATTAGTTGAGAGATTTTCCTCTAGAAAATTTGCCATGTACTGCTACTGAAATACTACATCCAAAATAATCAACATCGAATCAAATCGTAATCGAAAGCATGTGAATAGTAATCGAATTGTGAAAATTGTCAATACCCATCCCTACTGCATATGATAATTCATACTCAAAGTAGAACTGAAATGACATTCATTACTAGATGATTAGTTAAAACATTTTAAATGCACCTGAAGACTCTTTTTCTAGTCATGTATTTTGTCACTGAGGATTTCTTAAATACTAATTATTCTTCTTAAACCCACTTCCTCTGCCTACACTTGAGAGCCACGCCCACATCTCAACATCCAATCAACAACTGACACAAGACCCATCCTACGTATTGTCTTTTTCAATAATCCGTTACGCTCGGATGTATGGCACTATCAGGAAGAACAGATCTGTGGCTACTTCAGTACTTAGTCACAGTTCACCCAAAAATTAAATTTCTGTCAGTAATTACTCATCCTCATGTCATTCCAAACCCGTAAGACTTAAGTTTGTCTTCAGAACACAAATTAAGATATCTAAGAGCTTTTTGATCCTCTATAGCAGGGGTGTCCAATCCTGCTCCTCGAGGGCCACTGTTGTGCAGAGTTCAGCTCCAACCCCAATTAAACACAGCTGAACCAGCTAATCAAGGTTTGTTTTTAAGCATACAGGAAACTTCCAGGCTGGTGTGTTGTGGAAAGTTGGAGCTAAACTCTGCAGGACAGTGACCGAGTTTGGACACCCCTGCTCTATAGACAGTCTACGCCAGTGGAGTCCCGGAGGCCCCCAACACTGCACATTTTGCATCTCTCCTTTATCTGACACACCCATTTCAGGTCTTGGTGTCTCTACTAATGAGCTGATGATCTGAATCAGGTGTTTGATTAGGGAGACATGGAAAACATTCAGTTTTGGAGAGGCTCCAGGACTGTGGTTGGGAACCCCTGGCCTACGCAATTGACACTTCTTTATTTCCCAGAAAATTTGTTCTAAACTGCTCAATTCATATGGATTAATTTTACAGTCTCTTTATGAACTTGTCAAATGGAGGGACAGAAATCTCTCAGATTTCATCTTTATTTTCATTCCGAAGACAAACAAAAGTCTTACAGGTTTGGAACGACATGATGATCTTTAACTTTGAAAATTAAACGGATTAAATATTGCTTTCTTGTTCTAACTGTGATTGTGGTTTACTGTTTTAGGTGCATCTCAACCAATAGGAAATGTCAACTCTCTCAGTGGCGCCGCCCCCGGAACGCAGCGGATGTTCCCTCAGACGCAAGGCATGATGGGAATGGGGGTGGGCCAGAATGCTGGCCCAACCACTGGTCCCTCTCCGGCTGCCAGTCAAGCAGACATGAGCCTTCCATCCTGTGCAGGCGGTCTCGACGTGCAGCAAGTCCTCTACGCCAACATGCCCATGCATCCCTCCCATCCCAACCAGCAGAGACCACAAATGTCCGCCATGTCTGCCGCTTACCGACAGAACGTTCTGGCGGCCCAGCAACAAGCACACTTGAAAAACCAGCCCAATGCTGCCATGATAAAGCAGCAGCAGCTGGCCCGTCTACCCAACAGCATACCCAATGCCATGGCTAATAGCATGGGCTCTGCTATGCCAACCAGTATCCAGGGTGCCTTGCCCACACAAGCCCAGTCCTGGCAGCAGCAGCCGCCCCAGCAGCATCCAGGTCTCCAGCCCGGCTCTGCTAACGGAGGCATGCCAGCAGGTTTCCCCAACTCCGGCTTCCACATGCAGTCAAGATTGTCCAAACTTCCCAGCAACACCCCGTTTCCTCAGGGTGCCATGGGAAATAGTGCGGCAGGTCGAACCTTGGCAGGCATGAACCCTGGACAGATGATGCCTAACATGAACCAACAACGGACAAATATGCCCCAACAACTGCCCGCTCCCGGCCAGCAGACGGCCCAGCAGGGGCAGCCGCAAGTGCCGCCTCAAACCCAACAGGTTCTGCCCGATTTGGGGCCCTTCAGCCAGCCACAGGCCGGACCCAACCGCACCGCTGGACTTCAGTGCAATCAGACTTATCAGCTCAACAGGACAGCCAATCAGCAGCTCCAGTTTAGCTACAACGCCCAGTCGGGAAGCAGCTTGTCTGGATTTCCTGCCGAGACTGACCTGGTGGACACTCTGTTGAAGAATCAATCGACTCAAGAGTGGATGGACGATATAGACGAGCTGTTGGCCAGTCACCAATGAGTGATAACGTAGCCAATGCTGGTGCCTTCGGTAGAAAACATGAACGTCCGGTTTTGGATGTTACTGCTCGTATCACGGTCAGATCTGCTGTGTTCTCTATTGAATATGTATATGGTGTATATAATAGAAGTCGAGTAGAGCACAGAGCCTGCGTCACTGAAGTATTCTCTGGACTGGAAGTTTCAAAGAGGGAAACGCTCTACTACTGAACCTGTGGCTCAGTAAAACCACTGAATTTGAATGAGTGTGCGCTCAGGCACACGTTCAGCCATTCATACGGTTGTGTTGCCTATGTGTAGGCAAGAGGAGGGTCTCTTCAATGTCAGGAATGTCTTGACACGCTTCCACAGGCCTTAAGTTTGCACTCTTGAAGATGCACAATATGTGATTTAGAGTAAAAGAGTCGAAAGCAATAGTTCACCCAAAAAGTCATTTGCTTGCCCTCAATGTCGGTCCAAAGCCATATGACTGCTATTACTTGGCCGGTCATGCTCCTGTAGGGCCACCTTCCAAGATGGAAAACATGTTCATTATTCATTAATTATTACTTCATTAATTAAACTGCTTTGGTGAAGAGCAGCTAATTTGTCTTGACCATCTCCTAACCCAAAAATGAAATTTCTGTCATTACTCACCCTCATATCGTTACAACCCCATAAGACCTTCGATCATCTTTGGAACACAAATTAAGATCCACGTGACTGCAGTGGTTCAACCTTAATGTTATGTAGCAATGAGAATACTTTTTGTGCACAAAAACAAAAAAATAACGACTTTAATTCAACAAATTCATCTCTCCTGTCAGACTCGTACACAGTGCAGCACTTCCGTGTTTGTCCGAATGCCGGCTCATTATTGGCCGGCTCCTGCGAACAGGCATTGGCCAATACAGAGCCGGCGTTCAAACGTTGCAACGAAAATGGCGTAAGAGAATGATGAATTTGTGCACACAAACAAAACAAAAATAACTTTATTCAACTAAGTATTCTGTTCGCTTCATAACATTGTCACGTTCACTATATTAACTATTTTGCTTTCTGGAACTCGAATGTGGTAATTTTGTTGCTTTCTATTGAGGATAAAAAACCTCGGATTTCATCAATGATATCTTAATTTGTTCTGAAGATGAACGAAGCTGTGGAATGACATGAGTGTGAGTAATTAATGACAAATTTCATTTTTGGGTGAACTAACCCTTTAAGGGACATTTACCCGACACAATTTCAAACTAAAAATTACATTTGGGGGCCTGAAATCGCGAAGTTTTCGATATCATCTGCGTGTAAACTACAAAAAAGCGAGTTTGTCAAAACAGTGACGTCATGCACGTGTGTTACATGTTCAGTCTACAGGTGCGTAGCGTTTCAGTACAAAGTGACATCGCCATCTACTGGCCTGGCAGCAGAATACAGCGTTTTTCGCATACAGACAACAACTTTGTCAAAAATGATTAAAAGAGACTTCCGTTTGAACGGGGATCGTTTTGATAACATTGTCGTCTGTACGTGGAAAAACGCTGTATTCTGCTGCCAGGCCAGTAGATGGCGATGTCACTTTGTACAGAAACAATACGCACTGATCATTCGTCGCACCGTCTCCTTTTTATGTTCCGCTGAAAGCGGAAGTCATATGAAGAGTTTGGAAAGACATTAGGGAATAAATTTTAATTTAGGTGAACTGTCGCTTGGCGTACATGGTTTGTTCCACATGGATAGTTTTGCATTGACTAAATTTAGGAACTAGATGCTTTAAGATGCGTTTGATCAAGTCGTGACGGCTTGAAGGAGTGTAGATGAGACGTAATAGTGAAGAGGAAGAACATTTGATCTGACAAACTACAATTCTCCAGTGAAGGTGGACTTACACGTTCATATGTTACACTACACTTTAATATTTCTTTTCTGGAATTTGAACGGATTTGGTAAGAGGGTTAATATTCCTGCTTGTTTTCTCCCTCTGATGTTACATTAAGGGGCGTGGATCCTAACCGCGTTACCTGAACTCTCGCTTCATCCCACATTCTGTGACAGGATTTCATGTATATTTATATTTGTTTTGTTTTTTTTTGTATGTATGCAGTTTCTATTGTTCAGGAGAAGATAGATCTTATTTTTATATGTACATTGTTGCAAATTTTTGTAAGTATTTTATACTTTTTATTATTGTTCTCTGTAAAACGAGAGTATTATGTAAATATAGTTCTCTAGAAATGGGCTTGTTTGGTGTGTTTATTCAGTGCTTTATTCATCTCTTGAATGATTTGTGCATTTTAACCTTGAGTTATTGAGTTTTGGTCATTTTAATATATCAAGGGAAAAACCTCTCTAAGCTCTTGCTGCACCTGCTGACAGATTTGACTATTAGTGATGTAATGTAATATCTGACCCGCCCAATCCATTCATGCTCATATAAGTGATTAAGGAAGAGCCGGTGTGTGTGGTTTTGACACAGAGAGAGAGAAAAGCATCTGTTCTCATTGTCCCCTGGAATGATGCTGGATCAGGTGGTGCTGTTAGCAGCGGTCACAGTGCTGGGATTGCTGGAACAAGGTAATGTCTGGAGATGAAGTCAAATCAATGTTTGTCAGTTTGTACTGTCATGGGTTCAGAAAAACTACAGTATGATGAAACATGCTTGAGCAACATTCTTTCAATAGGACATGTCTAAGAATGGACAATAGTTGTGTTGTTGAATGTGATAGTTGGACTTTAAACTAGGAATCATGTTACGCCTTGCAAATGGACTGATTAAAAAAAAGTTAGGATACTTGAAATGAGTGAACAAGTGTGAAATGCACTCGAAGTTCTTTTAAAAACAATACTAAATGGTTAGACGTTTCAAATAAGACTTCTTAAAATTGTTTACTTAAATTTATAGTTCACTTAAAATTAAAAATTTGTCATTTGTTCCAAACATTTATGACACAAAAGATATTTTGAATAATGTTGAATTCAGTTGGCAAAAATTTCCATTTAAGCTTAAGAACAAAAATCACTCAGGAAAGATTATTTGTCTCTACAAACAATATCTCTTTGCTTCTCAGGTGAATGTTTTGTTTTAAGAATGACCTATTTTTAAATGAAATAATAACGGGATATTTTGCAATGTGTGTCAGAAATGCATTTACCTCAAAAATCCGTTTAAAACCGCGTTTATAGAGATGTGGTAAACGTGTTTCCTTCCCTCCAGCATACTTCTCTCTGAAGGTGATCTACGCGCGGAGAAAGTACTCGGTTTCGCCGCCCGCCATTACCGGACCGCCGGAGTTCGAGCGGATCTTTCGAGCCCAGTAAGTTCGCATTTACATACCTGACATGAATGCATCGACGACTTCCCTCCTTTGTCTCATTTGTCTGTCATATTCTTGCTTTGACAGAGCGAACTGTTCGGAGTATTTCCCCATTTTCGTCTTCTCACTTTGGCTGGCTGGAGTTTTCTTCAGTCAAGGTGAGTTTCTCTGAACTGAACCACCAAGCATTATCATCAGGTGGGCTAATGCCTACTTGTTCTCAAAGAACAACATATTAATTAATCGTGATAAAATGCAGCTGTAATTTTGTGGTATCAATAAGACTAGCTCAACAAATATCAGATATTTTGAGCTTCTGAAAATCAACCCAAGGTAGCTCGCCTGGCCAAGCTAGTTAGGCTGGCATGTTTTGGTGGTTTATCATTGCATTTAGCACAACATTTTCTAGAATTCCACAGAGAAACGCTGTACTGAACATTTTTTGATTTGTTTACAGTAATTGAGAGCATCAAATTTTTCATTTGAATGAATGAAAATGCTAGGATTTTTGGGCATTTGGTCTGCTCTGCTGGTTTTAGAGGGGTTTTGGTGCTCTTGACGGATGGTGAGTCTAGAAAACCGCCTTAGAAATATCTACAAAAGGGAACTTTCACTTGTGAGAAGTGTACAAATAATAACCAAAACAACACGGAAGAGGTAACTATAGATTAAAAAACCAAAAAAAAGTCTATCTAGATTAAACAGATCTCACATTTGACATTGGCTTATCACATAATCTCAAACCACAAATTTGCATGTAAACAAAAATACTTTGAAAATGTTTTTCAATTATGCAAAACAGTGCAGTCCTGTTGCTGTGTTGTGCTCTTTAAAAACACCTCAGTTCAGATCTAAACTAATTAAACGGGCCTAAATTAAGGTGGTGCTAGGTTAATTACTATTATACACTATTAAAAATAAAGGTTCTTGATTGGCCTATGGTTCATTGAAGAACTTTTAACATCCATGGAATCTTTCCATTGCTGTAATAGTGGGGAAAAGGTATGGAAGCTTGTTTCTTTTCACCATGAACTAATAAATAAAAAAGGTAATTGCAACTTATCACAAAGTTCTGGAAAAAAGTCAGAATTGTGACACATTAAGTCGTGAGATCAACTTTTTAAAAGAACCGTTATTTTCTTAGTGTGAAAAACATTTTAATAATATAAAGCACCTTTTTATGGAAGCTTGTTTCTGCCACTGAATAAAAAAATATAATTGTGACTTTATCTCACAATTCTGACTTTTTTTAAAATCAGAATTTCGAGATTTAAACTTGCATTTGCGAATTATAAAGTCAGAATTGCGACATATAAATTTGCAATTCCGACTGTGATCTCACACAATTCCAACTGTGATCTCATCCAATTCCGACTTGATCTCACGCAATTCCGATTTTCTCACGCAATTGCGACTTTGATCTCACGCAATTGCGACTTTGATCTTGCTCAATTGCGACTTTGATCTCGCTCAATTGCGACTTGATCTCATCCAATTCTGACTTGATCTCACGCAATTCCGACTTTGATCTCATCCAATTCTGACTTGATCTCACGCAATTCCGATTTTCTCACGCAATTGCGACTTTGATCTCATCCAATTCCGACTTGATCTCGCGCAATTGCGACTTTGATCTCGCGCAATTGCGACTTTGATCTTGCTCAATTGCGACTTTGATCTCACGCAATTGCGACTTTGATCTTGCTCAATTGCGACTTTGATCTCGCTCAATTGCGACTTGATCTCATCCAATTCTGACTTGATCTCACGCAATTCCGATTTTCTCACGCAATTGCGACTTTGATCTCATCCAATTCCGACTTGATCTCACGCAATTGCGACTTTGATCTCGCGCAATTGCGACTTTGATCTTGCTCAATTGCGACTTTGATCTCACGCAATTGCGACTTTGATCTTGCTCAATTGCGACTTTGATCTCGCTCAATTGCGACTTGATCTCATCCAATTCTGACTTGATCTCACGCAATTCCGATTTTCTCGCTCAATTGCGACTTTGATCTCATCCAATTCTGACTTGATCTCACGCAATTCCGATTTTCTCACGCAATTGCGACTTTGACCTCGCTCAATTGCGACTTTGATCTCGCTCAATTGCGACTTTGATCTCGCTCAATTGCGACTTTGATCTCGCTCAATTGCGACTTGATCTCATCCAATTCTGACTTGATCTCACGCAATTCCGATTTTCTCACGCAATTGCGACTTTGATCGACTGTAACAAGCTTTCATACCTTTTTCCCCACTCGGAATTGCGTGAGATCAAAGAAGATATTTTGAGCTTCTGAAAATCAACCCAAGGTAGCTCGTCTGGCCAAGCTAGTTAGGCTGGCATGTTTTGGTGGTTTATCATTGCATTTAGCACAACATTTTCTAGAATTCCACAGAGAAACGCTGTACTGAAAATGTTTTGATTTGTTTACAATAATGGACAGCATCTAATTTTTCATTTGAATGAATGAAAATGCTATGATTTTTGGGCATTTGGTCTGCTCTGCTGGTTTTAGAGGGATTTTGGTGCTCTTGACGGATGGTGAGTCTAGAAAACCGCCTTAGAAATATCTACAAAAGGGAACTTTCACTTGTGAGAAGTGTACAAATAACCAAAACAACACAGCAGAGGTAACTATAGATTAAAAAACCAAAAAAGTCTATCTAGATTAAACGGTTATCACATCTGACTGGTTTGTCACCATAATCTGTCATCTCACACCACAGAAAATGTTTTTCAGTTATGCAAAACAGTGCAGTCCTGTTGCTGTGTTGTGCTCTTTAAAAACACCTCAGTTCAGATCTAATCTAATTAAACGGGCCTTAATTAAGGTGGTGCTAGGTTAATTACTATTATACACTATTAAAAATAAAGGTTCTTGATTGGCATATGGTTCATTGAAGAACCTTTAACATCCATGGAATCTTTCCGTTGCTGTAATAGTGGGGAAAAGGTATGGAAGCTTGTTTCTTTTCACCATGAACTAATAAATAAAAAAGGTAATTGCGACTTATGTCACAATTCTGACTTTTTTCCGGAATTTTGTGAAATCAAGTCAAAGTTTAGCTACAAAAGTTTAGCTTAGTCATGAGATCAACTTTTTAAAAAAACATTTTCTAAGTGTGAAAAACATTTTAATAATCTAAAGCACCTTTTTATGTAAGCTTGTTTCTGCCACTGAATAAAAAATATGATTGTGACCTTTTATCTCACAATTCTGACTTTTTTTTTTTAATCAGAATTGCGAGATTTAAATTTGCAATTGTGACTTAGATCTCACGCAATTCCGACTCGATCTCATGCAATTCCAACTTGATCTCCCACAATTGCGACTTTCTCACGCAATTCCGACTTGATCTCACGCAATTCCAACTTTGACCTCATGCAATTCCGACTCGATCTCACGCAATTCCGACTCGATCTCACGCAATTCCGACTCGATCTCATGCAATTCCGACTCGATCTCATGCAATTCCGACTCGATCTCACGCAATTCCGACTCGATCTCACGCAATTCCGACTCGATCTCACGCAATTCCGACTCGATCTCACGCAATTCCGTCTTATTCCGACTTTGATCTTGTGCAATTCCAACTTTGATCTCACGCAATTCTGACTTTGATCTCGCGCAATTCCGACTCGATCTCACGCAGTTCCGACTTTGATCTCGCGCAGTTCCGACTCGATCTCACGCAATTCCGAATTGATCTCACGCAATTCCGACTCGATCTCACGCAGTTCCGACTTTGATCTCGCGCAGTTCCGACTCGATCTCACGCAATTCCGAATTGATCTCACGCAATTCCGACTCGATCTCACGCAGTTCCGACTTTGATCTCGCGCAGTTCCGACTCGATCTCACGCAATTCCGAATTGATCTCACGCAATTCCGACTCGATCTCACGCAGTTCCGACTTTGATCTCGCGCAGTTCCGACTCGATCTCACGCAATTCCGTCTTATTCCGACTTTGATCTTGTGCAATTCCAACTTTGATCTCACGCAATTCTGACTTTGATCTCGCGCAATTCCGACTCGATCTCACGCAGTTCCGACTTTGATCTCGCGCAGTTCCGACTCGATCTCACGCAATTCCGAATTGATCTCACGCAATTCCGACTCGATCTCACGCAGTTCCGACTTTGATCTCATGCAATTCCGACTCGATCTCACGCAATTCCGACTCGATCTCACGCAATTCCGACTCGATCTCACGCAATTCCGTCTTATTCCGACTTTGATCTTGTGCAATTCCAACTTTGATCTCACGCAATTCTGACTTTGATCTCGCGCAATTCCGACTCGATCTCACGCAGTTCCGACTTTGATCTCGCGCAGTTCCGACTCGATCTCACGCAATTCCGAATTGATCTCACGCAATTCCGACTCGATCTCACGCAGTTCCGACTTTGATCTCGCGCAGTTCCGACTCGATCTCACGCAATTCCGAATTGATCTCACGCAATTCCGACTCGATCTCACGCAGTTCCGACTTTGATCTCGCGCAGTTCCGACTCGATCTCACGCAATTCCGAATTGATCTCACGCAATTCCGACTCGATCTCACGCAGTTCCGACTTTGATCTCGCGCAGTTCCGACTCG
Source organism: Megalobrama amblycephala (assembly GCF_018812025.1). Classification (NCBI taxonomy): domain Eukaryota; kingdom Metazoa; phylum Chordata; class Actinopteri; order Cypriniformes; family Xenocyprididae; genus Megalobrama; species Megalobrama amblycephala. The sequence continues at coordinate 1,843,182 of NC_063066.1, forward strand.
ATCTCACGCAATTCCGACTCGATCTCACGCAGTTCCGACTTTGATCTCGCGCAGTTCCGACTCGATCTCGCGCAATTCCGACTTTGATCTCGCGCAGTTCCGACTCGATCTCACGCAATTCCGACTTTGATCTCGCGCAATTCTGACTCGATCTCACGCAATTCTGACTCGATCTCACGCAATTCCGTCTTATTCCGACTTTGATCTTGTGCAATTCCAACTTTGATCTCACGCAATTCTGACTTTGATCTCGCGCAATTCCGACTCGATCTCACGCAGTTCCGACTTTGATCTCGCGCAATTCCGACTCGATCTCGCGCAATTCCGACTTTGATCTCGCGCAGTTCCGACTCGATCTCACGCAATTCCGACTTTGATCTCGCGCAATTCTGACTCGATCTCACGCAATTCTGACTCGATCTCACGCAATTCTGACTCGATCTCACGCAATTCCGTCTTATTCCGACTTTGATCTTGTGCAATTCCAACTTTGATCTCACGCAATTCTGACTTTGATCTCGCGCAATTCCGACTCGATCTCACGCAGTTCCGACTTTGATCTCGCGCAGTTCCGACTCGATCTCACGCAATTCCGAATTGATCTCACGCAATTCCGACTCGATCTCACGCAGTTCCGACTTTGATCTCGCGCAGTTCCGACTCGATCTCACGCAATTCCGAATTGATCTCACGCAATTCCGACTCGATCTCACGCAGTTCCGACTTTGATCTCGCGCAGTTCCGACTCGATCTCACGCAATTCCGAATTGATCTCACGCAATTCCGACTCGATCTCACGCAGTTCCGACTTTGATCTCGCGCAGTTCCGACTCGATCTCACGCAATTCCGAATTGATCTCACGCAATTCCGACTCGATCTCACGCAGTTCCGACTCGATCTCGCGCAATTCCGACTTTGATCTCGCGCAGTTCCGACTCGATCTCACGCAATTCCGAATTGATCTCACGCAATTCCGACTCGATCTCGCGCAGTTCCGACTCGATCTCGCGCAATTCCGACTTTGATCTCGCGCAGTTCCGACTCGATCTCACGCAATTCCGACTTTGATCTCGCGCAATTCTGACTCGATCTCACGCAATTCTGACTCGATCTCACGCAATTCTGACTCGATCTCACGCAATTCCGTCTTATTCCGACTTGATCTCACGCAATTCCGACTTTGATCTCGCGCAGTTCCGACTCGATCTCACGCAATTCCGACTTTGATCTCGCGCAATTCTGACTCGATCTCACGCAATTCTGACTCGATCTCACACAATTCCGACTCGATCTCACACAATTCCGTCTTATTCCGACTTTGATCTTGTGCAATTCCAACTTTGATCTCACGCAATTCCGACTTTGATCTCGCGCAATTCCGACTCGATCTCACGCAATTCCGACTCGATCTCACGCAGTTCCGACTTTGATCTCGCGCAGTTCCGACTCGATCTCACGCAATTCCGAATTGATCTCACGCAATTCCGACTCGATCTCACGCAGTTCCGACTTTGATCTCGCGCAGTTCCGACTCGATCTCACGCAATTCCGACTTGATCTCGCGCAGTTCCGACTCGATCTCACGCAATTCCGACTTTGATCTCGCGCAATTCCTACTCGATCTCACGCAGTTCCGACTTTGATCTCGCGCAGTTCCGACTCGATCTCACGCCATTCCGAATTGATCTCACGCAATTCCGACTCGATCTCACGCAGTTCCGACTTTGATCTCGCGCAGTTCCGACTCGATCTCACGCCATTCCGAATTGATCTCACGCAATTCCGACTCGATCTCACGCAATTCCGACTTTGATCTCGCGCAGTTCCGACTCGATCTCACGCAATTCCGACTTTGATCTCACGCAATTCTGACTCGATCTCACGCAATTCTGACTCGATCTCACGCAATTCTGACTCGATCTCACGCAATTCCGTCTTATTCCGACTTGATCTCACGCAATTCCGACTTTGATCTCGCGCAGTTCCGACTCGATCTCACGCAGTTCCGACTCGATCTCACGCAATTCCGACTCGATCTCACGCAGTTCCGACTTTGATCTCGCGCAGTTCCGACTCGATCTCACGCAATTCTGACTCGATCTCACGCAATTCTGACTCGATCTCACGCAATTCCGTCTTATTCCGACTTGATCTCACGCAATTCCGACTTTGATCTCGCGCAGTTCCGACTCGATCTCACGCAATTCCGACTTTGATCTCGCGCAATTCTGACTCGATCTCACGCAATTCTGACTCGATCTCACGCAATTCTGACTCGATCTCACGCAATTCTGACTCGATCTCACGCAGTTCCGACTCGATCTCACGCAGTTCCGACTCGATCTCACGCAGTTCCGACTCGATCTCACGCAGTTCCGACTCGATCTCGCGCAGTTCCGACTCGATCTCGCGCAGTTCCGACTCGATCTCATGCAGTTCCGACTCGATCTCACGCAGTTCCGACTCGATCTCACGCAATTCCGACTCGATCTCACGCAGTTCCGACTTTGATCTCGCGCAGTTCCGACTCGATCTCACACAATTCCGACTTTGATCTCGCGCAGTTCCGACTCGATCTCACGCAATTCCGACTTTGATCTCGCGCAGTTCCGACTCGATCTCATGCAGTTCCGACTCGATCTCACGCAGTTCCGACTCGATCTCACGCAATTCCGACTCGATCTCACGCAGTTCCGACTTTGATCTCGCGCAGTTCCGACTCGATCTCACACAATTCCGACTTTGATCTCGCGCAGTTCCGACTCGATCTCACGCAATTCCGACTCGATCTACCGCAATTCTGACTCGATCTCACGCAATTCCGTCTTATTCCGACTTGATCTCACGCAATTCCGACTTTGATCTTGCGCGGTTCCGACTTGATCTCACGCAATTCTGACTTATTCCGACTTTGATCTTGTGCAATTCCGACTTTGATCTTGTGCAATTCCGACTTTGATCTCACGCAATTCCGACTTTGATCTCGCACAATTCCGACTTGATCTCACGTAATTCCGACTTGATCTCACGCAATTGCGAGAGGGGAAAAGGTATGAAAGCTTGTTAAAGTCGATCAAAGTTGGAATTGCGTGAGATCAAGTTGGAATTGCAAATTTATATGTCGCAGTTCTGACTTTATAACTCGCAAATGCAAGTTTAAATCTCGCAATTCTGATTTAAAAAAAAAAAAAAGTCAGAATTGTGAGACAAAGTTACAATTTTATTTTTATTTTTTAATTCAGTGGCAGAAACAAGCTTCCATAAAAAGGTGCTTTAGATTATTAAAATGTTTTTCACACTAAGAAAATAATGGTTCTTTTAAAAATTGTTTACTGAAAGGTTCTTTGAGGAACCAAACATGGTTCTTCTGTGTGATACGAACAAACCCCAAATCCAGCATAAGAAACCTGATGATTTTCTCTCTCTCCAGCACTGGCAGTGTTCTTCGGGATCCTGTATCTTTACGGCCGGTATCTGTACTTCCACGGCTATGCGGAGTCCTCTCAGGGCAGGTAAAGCACTGTGTGTGATCAGTTGTGTTGATGTGTGTCCGGTCGTGTCCTCAGCTGTTACTGTGCTCTGGCAGGCTGGAGCCGCTGTACTTCAGTGCTAAGATGCAGTGGGTTCTGATCGCTCTGTCCGGGCTGGGCGTCATCTGCACCATCACACAGGCCTATCTGGGGCTGGACCTGCTGCTCTCCTTCACTCATGTGCTGGGCCTGACCGAACACACATGAGAAACAAGCAGGAGTTCAGGGTTTCCTTCAGAAGTTGTTCAATGATTTACATGCAGTCAGAATTAGTTTATATATCATTACATTTATGTATCAAATATAGGATGTTAATTAGAGGACAATCTTTTTGCATCCTAAATACAATTCAACATTTCTTTCTCTTCTTTTTCTTTTTTTTTGGTATAATTTTACAAAAATTACAATTTAACCAGAAATGACGCACAATAAAAATATTCTGATATTTTTGATAAATAAAATATTCTGATACTTTCTGATATTTAGTATGTTTTCTTTATATATCACGTCTCATATTTAATCTCACTGACACTGTTGTCTAACAAGGTAAACAAGCACTTTAACTTTAGAAATAAATTTAATTTGGTGTAAATTAGATTGCTCCAGACAGCGCAAACGTATCCAAGCCCTCAACTGAAAAATCTAATAAGTACATTTATTAATAGGAAATTTGAAACAACTAAAGATGGTGTTAATTTGGCTGCAAACAATCAAATCAATTACATATTTAAAAAAGCAGCACATAGAAGTGAATTGAAAAAGGCAAAACATATACTAAAAAAAACACCAAAAGATGAAAAACATGACTCAGACTGCAAAACATTAAGGAAACAACTTAGAAAATTATCAAATCCGAAACATGAAGAACCAAACAACACTGACACAAGAATGAATAGTGTTCAAAACTAAAACAATATAAAGATAGTTGGAGTGAAAAAGCAACACCATTTGGCCAATAATTTACAGGAAATATAACATTCAATAAACCATAATCAGTTCTGGGATATGTGGAATAATCCGAGCACAACAACACATACCAATACAAGATTTGGACAAAACATTTTGCAAACTTGTATAAAGAAATCCCACCAACACAACTCAACGACAGTTATAATCTGATCAAACAAAATATACAAACTTATGAAGACACAATTAAAAATAATCAAAATCCACTTGACTTCCCGATTACACATGAAGAATTGACAATTGGACCCTAATAATTTCAGAGGCGTTTGTGATCATTATTCTGAGGAAGTGATTTAACTGTATTTTAAACAATAGAATTATAGACTTCCTTAAAGGGTTCGTTCACCCAAAAATTAAAATTCTGTCATTTATTACTCACCTTCATTCATCTTCAGAACACAAATTAAGATATTTTTGATGAAATCCGATGGCTCAGTGAGGCCTGCATAGCCAGCAATGACATTTCCTCTCTCAAGATCCATTAATGTACTAAAAACATATTTAAATCAGTTCATGTGAGTACAGTGGTTCAATATTAATATTATAAAGAAATGAGATTATTTGTTGTGTGCGCCAAAAAAACCCCAAAATAACGTCTTTTTAACAATATCTAGTGATGGCCGATTTCAAAACGCTGCTTCATGAAGCTTCGGAATCAAATCAGCGGTTCGGAGCGCCAAAGTCACGTGATTTCAGCAGTTTGGCGGTTTGACACGTGATCCGAATCACTGATTCATCTCAAAAGATTCATAACGCTCCGAATCTTCCTGAAGCAGTGAAATCGGCCATCACTATATAAGTCTTTATTTTGTTTTTTTGGCGCACCAAAAATATTCTCGTCACTTTATAATATTAATATTGAACCACTGTACTCACATGACCTGATTTAAATATGTTTTTAGTACATTAACGGATCTTGAGAGAGGAAATGTCATTGCTCAGGCCTCACTGAGCCATCGGATTTCATCAAAAATATCTTAATTTGTGTTCTGAAGATGAACGAAGGTCTTACGGGTGTGGAACGACATGAGGGTGAGTAATTAATGACATTATTTTCATTTGTGGGTGAACTAACCCTTTAACAAACACCAAATCACAGAACTACTGACCACATTTACACCCTATCCTAATCAATAAACACACAAAACAGATCAAAAACCAAAAAATATTTGCATGTTTACAATTCTCAGAGTTCAGTGATATTGTATTTACATTCATGTCAAGATGGACTGAATTTTCTCCATCTGTATACAGAGTTTTGTATGTTTGGCCACTAGGAGGCGCTACAACTTAGTAGATCAGTGTCTGTGTAGACTAGATCAGTGTGAATTGTGTTTATGCTGATCTTATTTGATAAATGCTGATGAAGGAATGACATTTTAGCTATATATAGAGCAGAAACACTGGAGGCTGAGATATAATGATGTGACGTTGTCAATGAATATGATATAGAAACTCTTGAATGAGGCATTGCTTTTGTACAACCGCACCTCAGAATCACAAAAACTGGTGGACCAAATTTTATTGGACCAAATGTGATTTAAATAGGCTTTGTCTGTTCAACATCTGATTTTCTGAAATGAATATTATGAGAAAACAGGAAATGCACAGACAGCATGAGTGGATTTCAGACCATCTCCTGGCTCTTGACCGTCTTTGGTTTTGTCAGCCTTCTAAACTACTATTAGCTCTTTCTCATCAGAATTTGTGATCATTTTCACAAAACTTTTATGTCCCCCAGAATGTTGTTGTATAAATATTTGCACATACAGTATATCGTATAACTTTTAAACATTTTATTCTAGCTCCATTCATTCTTTAGATCAACACTTGAATGTGGGCAAGTTTCATTAAAAAAGCAACATTTTGAACAAAAAATCTTTCTGCTTCCCCAGTAAAAATCACATTCCAGTAGGGGAAATTTGCATTTTTGGTGGGTTCCCCTGGTCAAATTCACATTCCAGGGGCTAAATATCATGTTATTTGGGGTCACTTCAACTCACAGACATGGAAAAACCACCTGCGGCGACAGTGTTGAAGTAGCCCAATGCTGTGGGAAAACCATGGACTTGGCAACACTGAAGATCTGTAATAGCGCCCCCTACCTACATGGATTGCTGGAAAATTCCGTCAATGGAGGGGAAAGAGTTAATAAATCTCTGCAAATGGATCCACAGTAGTTTCACAACTGTAACTAGTGGAAAAGAGGGGAAAAAACTCAATGGCAAAATCAGCAACTGCATGTGCTGCTAAAATTAGATCTGCATTCAAGAGCTTCATCCCCGACAGATGTTGACATGTGTTCAGTGAAGCTGGAGATGGAGGTAATGGTGAACATGTGTCTGTTTTAAGAGTAACTGGAGGAAATAATGAGGCTTTATTAAAGAGAGAGCAGCGCACATCTGTGGGATTTTGCCACTCACGAAGCTAAAATATAGAAATATTTTAGTTAAAGGGTTAGTTCACCCAAAAATGAAATTTCTGTCATTAATTCCTCACCTTCATGTCGTTTCACACCCGTAAGACGTTCATCTTCAGAACACAAATTAAGATATTTTTGATGAAATCCGAGAGGTATATGACAACACTTTCAAGGTCCAGAAAGGTACTAAAGACATCGTTAAAACAGTCATGTGACTGCAGTGGTTCAACCTTAATGTTATGAAGAGACGAGAATACTTTCTGTGCGCAAAAACAAAACAAAAATAACCACTTTATTCAACATTCGTCTGTCCCGTCATTCTGCTACATTCGTGATTACGACCAAACGTTGATCATGTGATCAGTGTAAGCCAATGCTGAGCTGGCATTCGGACGTAAACACGGAAGCTCAGCAAACGTAAATAGCGTAGCAGAATGATGGTACAGACGAATGTTGAATAAAGTGGTTATTTTTGTTTTGTTTTTATTCAACATTCGTCTGTCCCGTCATTCTGCTACGCTATTTATGCTTGCTGAGCTTCCGTGTTTATGTCCGAATGCCAGCTCAGCATTGGCTGACCCTGATCACATGATCAACATGACGCATGCGTGTGATGCTGATGCAGGAGCCGGCCAATAATGCTGTTTGGTCGTAATCACGAAGGTAGCAGAATGACACGACAGACGAATTTGTTAAATAAAGTGGTTATTTTTGTTTTGTTTTTGCGCACAAAAAGTATTCTCGTCTCTTTATAACATTAAGGTTGAACCACTGCAGTCACATGACTGTTTTAACGACGTCTTTAGTACCTTTCTGGACCTTGAAAGTGTTGTCACAGTCATATACCTCTCGGATTTCATCAAAAATATCTTAATTTGTGTTCTGAAGATGAATGAAGGTCTTACGGGTGTGAAACGACATGAGGGAGAGGAATTAATGACAGAAAGTTAATTTTTGGGTGAACTAACCCTTTAAATGGTCTGTATGTAGGATTCAGAAGCCCTTGTTATAGTGACACCGGTGGCCGTTAAGTGAACTGCAGCAGCAGCTTATAGACCAATTTGGTGTTTGCAAACAGCGATGACGTTTTTTTTATGGGCGGAGCCTACCTGGTTGCAGAAAATGACAGTTGAGCAGTAAAAGTCTATGGAAGCCACGAAATAAAAAAAAAAGTTAATTTCGAGTTTATATCTCACAATTCTGACTTTTATTTCTCGCAAACCTGAGTTTATATCTCACATTTCTTACAAAGAAAAACAGAATTGTGAGATATGCTCGTTATCCTGTAACTCGTTATACTCGTTTTCTGAATTGCAATTTATCCCGCAATTCTGACTTTTTTCCCCTCAGAATTGTGAAATAAACTCACAATTGCGAGTTATAATGGCCGAACTGGGAGTCATAAACACGCAAATGCAAGAAAAAAAGTCAGAATTGTGAAATAAAAATTGTATAGACTATGTTTAAAAGTTATCTATGTAAAATGTTATAGGTTTAAATATTATTTCATGCTGTAACTGCTATGTATGTATGTCCTCTGAACTGCATATGTGAATATTATGTAGACTTACTGTTTACATCAAATTCCTGCTTTAATAGTAGACTAATCCTTGCAGGTGTCATCAGTCCAGTCTGTGAAACGTCTCCGTTTAGCTTCAAAGGACGTTTTCAACGATGGTTTTCTTTAAAAATGAAGACTATATTTTTTTGCATTCCGATTCCAACATCTCTTATTCTGTGGATTTTGCACATTTTCCTCCAATTGCTACCGCTATTTTTCTGCAACCACTATGCGCACGCAGCTGCAAGTGACGTAATTGTGACGTCTGCTCTAAAGAGGTCTATTGCTCACACTCATGCACACGTAACACACAAGAGACTGAACGTGATTCAAGATCTCGATATACTAACAAAACAAAGCTCTGTGATTCACCGGCATCATGTCATTAAAATTACACTCTTTTGATAGTTTGATCATAAAGTATATTTGAGACTATAGTTTGAATGAATTGACACATTGACATTACAGTACAGAATTTCAGCGTTATCCTGAACATTGTATAAGCATTCATTCATTCCATGTGTCGCTGAACAAAAGAGACGCTCTCGGGAGCGAAAACATCACATCCTTTTTTCCTGGCAAAAATGTCCCGCATCCTTCGCGTAAGAATCAGGCCACAGGCTGTCATAGGAAGTCGGGAAGGTCTCGTTTTTTTTTTGTTTCGTAACGAGCCGTTCACAATTGGAAAATTCCCCTTTAGGTCCCAAGGCTTTTTCAAATCTGAGATGTGTAAGTCTCAGCAGTGAGGAGAGATTTCTCTCTTTAGCTGAGGAGATTCTTCACATTCTCTGTGTCGTATAAAGACCCTCGGGATCCCAAATCTGGGATTTCCAAATTATAGATGAAAGAAAGTTGTCATCGGTCTCTCATTCTGAAAAAAATTAGCTGTAATAAGAAAACTGGTTCAAATATTGGATTATTCATGCGCACACTGACTGACTGATCAGTTAATGAATGTGAATGCATGACTTTCTCTCCTCCGAGTCTGTCGAGGTCAGTTGGTTTAAGGTGGTATTTTTAGCAGAACATTATCAAGAAATATTTAGGACAGAGCGACAGTAATGTGTGTTTAATGTGTGATCTGAAAAACAACAGAGATATGCTCCAGAATAATCTTAACGCATAATTTTTTGCATAAATCCAGAAAATGTTTTATTGGATCTTACAATATAATTTGCATGAAGTCTCTGTTGAAAGTGGCGAACACAGTGTTGATGTGCTTCAGTGTTTGTGTTGGATTGGTGTTATCAGCAGCAGGATACAGAGAGCTCTTGTTAAAGGTGTCATGTGACGCTGAAAGCTCTCGTTTCCTTTAGCTGTCCTCAGCTGCTGCTCCGGCCCATGTGACCCGACTGAGCATCCAATAGCGTTTCACTGTTTCCTGAACGATTGTGCGACACTTTAATACCTGAGTGTTTTGTTAATGAAATAATATAATCTGACACAAAGCATTGTTGCTGTGCTGTATTGTGAGGTTTTGTGTTTTTATTTTACACACACATGTGAGGTTTTTACACCACTACATGAGAACCAGTGGGGCGATTATTTCAACACCCCCGCAGGAGCCATTCAGACTTCATTGTCTCCCTCTCTCTCTTTCTTTGGCTCAAACACACAGGTGCACGTTCTCCAGATTCACACTGATTTCAGCTGACCTGACCGTGTGGATAGGAAGTTGTGTTTTTGGCGAACAGGAAAAAAAAAATCATATGGGATTTTTGCTGCTTCCTGATGCAGGAAACACGTTCAAGGATGCAGAAGGGGAGGGTGTGTGTGTGTGGGTGTGTGTGTGTGTGTGTGTGTGTGTGTGTGTGTGTGTGTGTGTGTGTCAATGAAAGTGAATACACATCTGTATCACAAGAACAGAGCAAAGAGTTTAACACAAATATTGTTGGAATATAAATTGGCTGTAAACATGTTTATGCATGATTTGCATATTCATGTATCGGGAACACTTTACATTAAAGTCACAATGAAATCAAAATTTGACAAATCTTTTTTTTTTTATGGAATATTTCAGTGTTTATTATAAATGATTCATCGGTGCACATCATTATTATTGTTTTAAATTCATGTTCCTCATAATCTTGAATCAGAATATCTTCTTCTCCCTCTTCTCTGATGATGAGGGCGGGGCAACCTGTCACTCACATGAGATCCACCAATAGCAAACCACAACCATCCAATCAATTCCCCACAGACAAAATCAAGCCCCGCCCTACATTTGTTCTTGTTTGCGATGCAGTTTCAAATTTGATTTCATGGTGAGTTTGAGTTTTTCTGCTGGTGGAAATAATGACTGCACGATTGAACAACTGTTTCCAGGGCCCAGTTTTTCAAAAGGTTTAATCCGGATAAAATTGATCCGGATTTAGTAATCCTTTTTTTGCGATCCGTGATCATGTAATCCATCTTACTTTTGGAGCCAGTTTTTTAAAGCAACATCGGATTGGATCAATCTGATCCGGATAGGAGCTTTTCAGGATCACCAAATCTGGATTTCCAGTGCTCTACGGAAGCCCTAAAGGGACATGTTGATAGAAAGAATATGGGTTTTGAATTAAATATATTTTTGTTGGATATTTACAGCTGTTTAGGGATTGTTTTATGGCACCAAAATTTCTTTTTACTTTAGAGTAGGTTACCGAAAGGCTAAATATGTAGACTAATGTCTGCATTTAATTTATTACTTTAACAGTTAAACTAATCAAGAGCAAGATAAAAATGTGTATGTATATTACATGATAAAAATGTTGTATTTTTTGACTAGTTTTAAAGTTTTACTACATTTTCCTCCTGGAATCCACCTTGAAATCCTACCCCCTGTTGGGATCAGGATAATCCTGTTTTTTTGGATCAAAGTGATCCAAATTCTACAAAAAAGTTCTGAAAAACCCAAACTAAAGGTTTGATCCGGATCAAAACCAAGATTGGATTACGTGATCTAATCTGATTATGTAATCCGTTTTTTCTTTTGAAAAACACATTTTCAAGATTTGATCCAATCCGTTATCCAAAATCCTAGTGGATTACTTTTGAAAAACCGGGCCCTGGTTACCAGAGCAAACGTGATCTGATCAGATTTTGGCTATCGGATTGGATAAAATCTTGAAAATGGGTTGTTCAAAAGGAAAAAAAGGATTCTGAAATCAGATTAGATCACAAAATCCAATCTTGGTTTTGATATGGATAAAATCATCAGTGTGTTATTCAAAACTTTTTAATAAGATTGGGATACCTTTGATCCAAAAAAAAAAAATCTGGATTATACTGATCCCATCAGAAGGGTGGATTTCAGGAACAAAAATGTGATAAAACTTTCAAACTGGTCAAAAAATACAATATTTATATCATGTAATATACATACACATTTTTTTATTTTGCTCTTGAATAGTTGTTAAGGTAATTAATTAGAAATAGACATTAGCCTACATATTTAGCCTTTCGGTAACCTACTGTAAAGTTAAAATGATTTTGGTGCCATAAAACAATCCCCAAACAGCTGTAAATATCCAACAAAAAATATTATATTAAATTCAAAACCCATATTCTCTCTATCATCATGTCCCTTTAGGGGCTCCGTAGAGCACTGGTAATCCAGATTTGGTAATCTGGAAAAGTGTGTATCTGGATCATGGTGATCCAATCCAATTTTTCTTTGAAAAACCAGCACAAAAGTAAGATGGATTACCTGATCCTGGATAGCAAAACATGGGATTTCCAAATCCAGATCATTCTGATCCAGATTAAACATTTTGAACAACTGGCCCTAAGAGGCGTTTATTGAATCACTGATCCACGTGTTTACAGCTATATTAACTTTTTCATTTGCAGTACCAGATTTGAACCAAATTTGTCTTGTAAAAATGTTTAATTTAAAAAATGAAAAAAATTGCAATATAAATTCAAAAAAAAAAAAAGTAAAAATGTTTAATTCATCAGAGCACATGCTACATCTGACCTTCTGTCAGTTAAGGACAGTGTTTTCATCTAAAAGTCCATTTCCTTGGTAATAGAGGATCCCACAAAAGAACAGCTCATTAAAAAGAGTAAATGATGAAGATTCCTGACATTCTAGCAGTTGAGTTAAACCGAACTCTAACAGCGTTTGGACAGCTGCATGAACTGTTCATAAATACAGTTTAATTTGAAAATCTCCCTGCATGTTTTTAGTGCTAAAATTCTTAACACAGCTGGAAATGTTTTTCAGATGTTTATTGATATCACATTCATACATCAAACATCAAACACAAAAAATAATGTTTTAACAAATGTATACATGTACAGCTCAGCTCAGCGTTTGATCTGATGTAAACAGCAGTGAATGTTTGATGTTTCACGTCTTAACGATAGAAGAGCAGCACAGATGATTCAGTGAGTTGTTTGGATGCTGTTCCGCTCAGATCCAGACCGGTGAAGTCTCCACACTGCTGAAGCTGAGGGAAATATCCTCCTCCAATACAATACTGAAAAACACACTTAGATCAGCCTGATTCCTTTGCAATATTCAGATGTGACGAAAGCTGAGAAGTGACTTACGTGCTGAGGATTGCATGCAGTGGGTTTGACTCCGGAGCACAGGGCCATGGCTGCTTGATCATCGTTAAACACTCTGAAGGTGATGAAGCCAGGCTCAAAGTCCTCTGAGAAAAACAAAGCATGCACAGTTTGTACTTAGCATTTCTGTACTTCATTGTTAGTGTGATGTGGATTTCTTTGGGCCTGTTTACACCTGTTCACTTCATGTGTTTTCTCTGAGGGGACGGCTATCTGATTGTGAAAAGACCAGGTGGAAATGCTCTGAAACGCTTTAAATCTGATCACTCAAGCCTCTTCAGGAGGTGTTTTGAAACTCTTTCCAGACAAAACTGGAGAAGTATAAATAGAACCATTTTAACAAATCAGATCAGTAAAAACACATGCAGTGAGCAGGTGTAAACAGGCACTTTGATGTAAAGTAGAGTTCAGTACTTGACGGTCCATATAATTTTGCAGTTGAATCTTTGTCTCCCTTATCATACACCACCGGACTGACGGCTCCCGTATCGCTCTTACAGTGTCCGGCTCCAAACCTCACTGGGTACTTCTGTTAGAAACACAACACAAAACATTTCATTTTCTGTTGTTACATTTTTACATTCGTTCAATAAAAATGCTTTAAAACATTCAGATTTTCCCCCCCAGAATTATTGTAATGGTTTAACCCTTATGTTGGGGATGTTTTAAGTTGGCATAAGGTCTCTCACACTTTCTCTCACACACACACACACACAATAACATGCTGTAATACTCCATATAACTCCATATAAAAGCCAGAAACTAAGCTTTTTTTGTTGCACAGGTCTATCTAAAGGGTTAATGGTGCCACCTGGTGATCAACTGTAAAAATTAAAAATGTTACCTCTTCCCAACAGGGAAAACCATCAGAATGCATGATTATGCATCAGAATGCATGATTATATGGTATCATGGCTTTGCAATCAAAAAATGTCATTATAATGGAAGTCAATGGGGCAAAAACGAACAATAAATGAGGGAGAAAAAATTAAAATCTGATGCTGCACAAAAAAAACAATGCATCAAAACCAATGTTGTATCTTTCACATGTCCAAGACTGTGATAAAAGGTAAAAAAATCCAGTCCACAGTTCACTTTTTATATTGAAAATAAGTCATTTTGTGAGTTTTTCCTCCCAAATCAGTGACATAATTTATGAACTTGGCAATTAAAGAGTAAAAATCCTGGATTTTGATCAGGACTGAGGTTGATTAATAGATTTATGCAAAAAAAAAAAAAAAAGAAAAAAATATATTTATCCGATACATTTTTTACAGCAGTTTAATTTAGTGGATGTTTTCATCCCGAACATAACGAAAGGGTAGTGAATTTGAAAAATACACAAGGGTTAATGGTCAAATTAAAAGATGTAAACTGGTCATCAAAAAAACTGTGTAGTGTAAATGCGGCCTATAAGTGTCAGTACTGATGCACACACTCTTTAAAGCAGCAGTACGTCCGTGCATGTTGGATTTTTATATAGTCTGCAGACAGAACAGTGTGTTTGACCTTGAATAAGTGGTACAGGTTTCCCCCGTGCTCTTTCAGGAACTGGCTCTCGGTATGGTAGCGCAGGATGGCAGAAGACGTCCAGTTTCTCAGCTGCTCATCATTGGGAATGTGCCACACTGACACATCTTGTGCGGAGATGTCGTAGTAGCCAGGATTCTGTGGGATATAAGGGCCGTCAGATTGGCAGTACCATCCAGTCAGTGGTTAGATGGAGTTTGGTGTGATGATGTACCTTGTAGTCGTCACTAGTCGAGCTCTCTGCGCTGCCGAACGTGGCGGTGTTCGCCCATGCTCCGTCTCCTTCAGGCAGGTTCAGGGCGTTTCCCTGCTGGCTCGACCAGCGGTCACCAACAGAGCACTTCCCTTTGATGTTGTTCTCATGGACGCTGGCCACAAGAGTCCATCCGCCTCCGGCCGTGTTCATGTCACAGAAGGCCTGGTAATATGTGCCGCTCGCTGTGGTCAGGATGTACATGCCGTCTGAGGAGAAAAAAAGAGCCAGATTCTGCTTTAAGAAAGAACTCAACTGAAAGCTTGCAAATGTCCTTACATTTGGACATATCATAATAATAATAATAATAAATCATATAAAACAACTTGAAGTATTGGTATTATTTAGTGTCAAATGTCACTTTTGTGTTTGAGCTTCTTTTTTGTCTTTGCTCATTCTGGACTTCATGAGATGATGCTTTAATTCAGTATGAGTTCAGTACTATTCCTTCTGTATCTTCTCCTAATCATCCATTAAAAATACTTTTTTTGAAATGAATATATTGTTAAAAAACGTTTTCAACATTGATAATAATCAGAAATGTTTCTTGAGCAGCAAATCAGATTATTAGAATGAATTCTGAAGAATCATGTGACACTGAAGACTGGAGTAATAATAATACTCTAATGACTGTTAGTTGACATGTAGTTGACATGTTACTTGTAGTTAGTAAAATGTCTGTTGAGAAGCATCAAAAATGTTAACAGATATTAAGCAGACAGACTACTAATACTCTAATGACTGTTAGTTGACATGTAGTTGACATGTAGTTGACATGTTACTTGTAGTTAGTAAAATGTCTGTTGAGAAGCATCAAAATAAAGTGTTAGCAGATATTAAGCAAACAGTCTACTAATACTCTAATGACTGTTAGTTGACATGTAGTTGACATGTTACTTGTAGTTAGTAAAATGTCTGTTGAGAAGCATCAAAATAAAGTGTTAACAGATATTAAGCAGACAGACTACTAATACTCTAATGACTGTTAGTTGACATGTAGTTGACATGTTACTTGTAGTTAGTAAAATGTCTATTGAGAAGCATCAAAATAAAGTGTTAGCAGATATTAAGCAGACAGTCTACTAATACTCTAATCACTGTTAGTTGACATGTAGTTGACATGTTACTTGTAGTTAGTAAAATGTCTGTTGAGAAGCATCAAAATAAAGTGTTAACAGATATTAAGCAAACAGTCTACTAATACTCTAATCACTGTTAGTTGACATGTAGTTGACATGTTACTTGTAGTTAGTAAAATGTCTGTTGAGAAGCATCAAAATAAAGTGTTAACAGATATTAAGCAGACAATCTACTAATACTCTAATCACTGTTAGTTGACATGTAGTTGACATGTTACTTGTAGTTAGTAAAATGTCTGTTGAGAAGCATCAAAATAAAGTGTTAACAGATATTAAGCAGACAGACTACTAATACTCTAATGACTGTTAGTTGACATGTAGTTGACATGTTACTTGTAGTTAGTAAAATGTCTATTGAGAAGCATCAAAATAAAGTGTTAGCAGATATTAAGCAGACAGTCTACTAATACTCTAATGACTGTTAGTTGACATGTAGTTGACATGTTACTTGTAGTTAGTAAAATGTCTGTTGAGAAGCATCAAAAATGTTAACAGATATTAAGCAGACAGACTACTAATACTCTAATGACTGTTAGTTGACATGTAGTTGACATGTAGTTGACATGTTACTTGTAGTTAGTAAAATGTCTGTTGAGAAGCATCAAAATAAAGTGTTAGCAGATATTAAGCAAACAGTCTACTAATACTCTAATGACTGTTAGTTGACATGTAGTTGACATGTTACTTGTAGTTAGTAAAATGTCTATTGAGAAGCATCAAAATAAAGTGTTAGCAGATATTAAGCAGACAGTCTACTAATACTCTAATGACTGTTAGTTGACATGTAGTTGACATGTTACTTGTAGTTAGTAAAATGTCTGTTGAGAAGCATCAAAAATGTTAGCAGATATTAAGCAGACAGACTACTAATACTCTAATGACTGTTAGTTGACATGTAGTTGACATGTTACTTGTAGTTAGTAAAATGTCTGTTGAGAAGCATCAAAAATGTTAACAGATATTAAGCAGACAGACTACTAATACTCTAATCACTGTTAGTTGACATGTAGTTGACATGTAGTTGACATGTTACTTGTAGTTAGTAAAATGTCTGTTGAGAAGCATCAAAAATGTTAACAGATATTAAGCAAACAGACTACTAATACTCTAATCACTGTTAGTTGACATGTAGTTGACATGTTACTTGTAGTTAGTAAAATGTCTGTTGAGAAGCATCAAAATAAAGTGTTAGCAGATATTAAGCAGACAGTCTACTAATACTCTAATCACTGTTAGTTGACATGTAGTTGACACATTACTTGTAGTTAGTAAAATGTTTAAAGTGGACCATAGAAATAAAGTGTTACCAAAATCTTAATCATTCCAAACTTTTGACCGATAGTGTATTTGTACTTGTCTACAAAACTCATTTCAAGCATTTAAGCAGAAGCTTTTTGTTATTTTTTAAAAGATGATAAATATAAATTCAGTCAAGTCTGTCTAAACGTTTGACTGCTAGCGTATTTGAGTTTTTCAGAATGGTTTTAAAAATTAAACTTTAACACAGATACTGTATCTTCCACAGTCCTTACCCTGCGTGCCGTCGTGTTTCTCTTTGATTTCCAGGCAGCTGCGGGCGATACTCCTCAATCTAGCGTGATAGTTGCCCAGCTCTGGGTTGATGTAGGTGCCGTTGATAAGGATTGGCTTTGGAGTGACGGCTCCCAATACTGCAGACAACAAGACAGAGATATGACTGCGACCTCTACAAAAACTAATCTGTGTTCACAGTCAAATGAGTTCAATGTAGTTCAGTATTCACAGTCCACTTACTTGTGTGCTTTAAGTGCAAAAGGCACATCAGAAAGAAAGCGCAGCGCAGCATAGTTTTGAGTTTGAGCTCTTAGTTCTCGTCTGAAGAAGATGAAGTTCTGTTGGGACGCTCTCTTCTGTCCAGCAGCTTTTATCTCCCATCCCAGCTGATATCTGGAGTAAAACTGCCTTATTTTGCAACACGGGTTCAATCATTAAACATTCAGTAAAGCCGGGGCTGGATTGGAAATCTGGGAAATGCCCATTACTGAAACTCATATACATCATCACAGGCTGTTTGCTTTTTCTGCAACTTATCAGTTTGTTATGGAACATTACATCCATATTTATGTTCTTGGCACGTGCTTTCATCACAACAAATTACAGGAAAGTGCATGAGTTTGTGAAAGTGATGAATGCAGTTGATTGTTGTCATTGACAAACAATTCAATTCTGATAAGCTGAGAAAAAGTGAGATGATTTTCTTATGAATATATACTGAAATAACTGGTAACATTTAGATTAACTGGTTAAGTCAAACATTTATCTAAATACATTAATTCATACCAACAAAACTTATTATTATGTGTTGAATCATAAGGTAACAATTGCAGGTTTCTACTTTTTACTGTGAATGTTTCTTTTTAATTTTCATCTAGCTGTTGCTTTGTCTTTCTCTTTTATTTTTCTGTTCAACACTTGCACATTTACATTGCAGCTTCTGATGAAAATTGTGTCATCGTGCACAACTAAAACTTCTTTGTTTTAATTGTGGACTTTTGCTTGCACAAGGACTTTTGTAAGCACACTGTGCCATAAATGCCAAGGTCAATGTCCACTGAACTGCTACTGTCTGTCCGTCTGTTTCAATATGTTTCATTTTAGGCATTTCCCAATAGCTGATAATGACAATCATGTGATAAATTCCCCAAAATAGATCCTTCTGAAGTAATTCGGGAATTTACCACATCACAGAGAATATTAAGAGTTAGGCGAGGCGGTTTGTGAAATATTTAGTAATAATCCAAAATTTGCTTGTTTTCAATATACTATAAAATACAAAACTATAAAGAATCCCACTTTTCTACCTAGTCTGTTTGTCAAAAAGCAAAAAATATTATTATTATTTGATTATTAATACTACTGTAACTACTGAACTGACTTTACAGGCACAAACCATTGCTCTTGCTTTGCATCTTTCTGAAGTGTCAGATAGAAAGATCATGAGAAAATAAAATGAGTTTGTTCACGTGCATTGTGAACTGATTTGAACTCACTGCCACTAAAAAAATGGATTTTTTACTCAGATCTAACACAGATCGTAATTTGTTGCACGTGTGAACCATAGGTGTAAACCCAAAAATTTGCACAAGATCCATCCGTTCTGAGCTTGCAAATGTGGTTTTAAATCAGATATCCAATCATGTTTGAAAGAAAGAAAGCTTTTTAATGTCGCATTATGAAGAAGATGTGCCTGTGTGTGTTTTTACTGAGAAAGTTAAGAAATTGCACACAAACAGAAACATTCTGGTCTGTTTCTGTTCAGTCAGATTTTGCACTGCAAACTTCATGAAAGCTTTTTTTAACTTGTCAATGCTGGCAAATAATCATGGCCACCAGACATGAATGAAATAAGTTTTGCACGGCCATTCAAATCCCCAAAGGCAGGGTTTCCAGGTTTCCACAACAAAACCTGCCCAATTGCTTCTCAAAACTAGCCCAAAACTACCCCAATTGCATTCCAGAGGGTAAAATCCATGTTTTTGACAGGATAACCATTGTAAAATTTGCATTCCAGGGACTAAATACAACCCAAATTGCTTGTGAGATAGCGTTGGCTAAATATCATGTTATCTGGGGTCGTTTCAACCCGCGGACATGAAATCAACCCACAGCAACAGTGTTAAAGTAGCCCAATTCCACAGGAAAACCACAGACCTGGCAACACTGCCCGAGGGTCAGCCATGTCTCATAGTAAAGCGATCACCAACAGAATCATTTTGGGCGGGGATTAATGTAAACACAGATATCGGATACCAGCCGTGTCTAAAGTGAATGAAAACAGCTGGGACAAAAAAATCGGATATGGTCAAAAGATCCGATCTGTGCTTTAAGACTGTAAACGCAGCCTGTATTCTGTATAGTTGATGACAGTGAAGGACATTTGCTTCGGATGAAACGTCTTTCAAGTGTGTTTTCTCATTTAAAGGATTAGTTCAGTTCAGAATGAAAATTTCCTGATAATTTACTCTCCTCCATGTCATCCAAGATGTTCATGTCTTTCTTTCTTCAGTTGAAAAGAAATGAAGGTTTTTAAGAAAATGTCTGATGGTTTCTCTAGATAAGACTCTTATTCCTCGTCTGGGATCATGTAGAGCTCTTTGAAGCTGCACTGAAACTGACATTTGGACCTTCAACCCGTTGAACCCCAGTGAAGTCCACTATATGGAGAAAAATCCTGGAATGTTTTCCTCAAAAACCTTCATTTCTTTTCAACTGAAGAAAGAAAGACATGAACATCTTGGATGACATGGAGGTGAGTAAATTATCAGGAAATTTTCATTCTGAACTGAACTAATCCTTTAACAGTTCAGTCGTATCTGACTCTCAGTGATTCTATGGCCATCTCTTGCCATATTGAGGTCAGATCTTTCCACAATTACATGTTCACACACCTATGGACAATTTAGCATCTCCAATTCACCTATACTGCGTGTTTTTAGATTGTGGGGGAATCCGGCGCACACCCACACAGACACTGGGAGAACATCCAAACTCCTCACAGAAAGCCCTCCTGGCTCAGCCGGGACTCGAACCGGCGACCTTCTGCACCGTGCCGCCCTTTCTCTCTCTCTGGTGATCACATATCCTGTCTTGGTTCCTGCCTCAGTCTTAAAATGAACATTAATGTCAGTGTTGCATCCTGCCCTCACTCCACCTACAGACACACGTCATTCTCACTCACTCATATCTCTGCTTCTGGATCATGACAGATTTGTCTCAAGGCATGAGGTCAGGTCTGAATCATGTCACCTGTGGAGTGCTTAAGAGGCTGCGCTCTTGTCCTGACAGGTTCCTGAACACACGAAGGCCCTCAGTCTCTCTTCACCCTCAGAGGGGATGTGAAGGTCAGCAGAAAACCTTCCCTTTACTACTTAAAGAGTTCAGCTGCTTGATTATTGAGTATAATGAGGGTAAAGCATGACATCCAAGAAGGTCTGAGCTCAGAAATCAACTCATTTGACAGGATTAGATGCATGACTGAAGACTCATTCTAGTGAGCCTCTTTCTCTGGAGAATGAGAGAGAAGTGTTGATAATGACACTGCCATCCTCTCCATTATCTGTGTATTTATGCACATCAGAGATGTTTGACACAGAGCAGCTCTGAAACTGTTATACCTTTAGTCAAATGAGTTCGCAACTGTTTAGGAGAGTCTAATGAGCACATGTTTCCTCATACATTCAGACACAGATGTTTGAAACCTGTTCCCTCTATTTCAGTCTATTTTAATGAGGTTTTTTAATCTTCTTTCACCCTCAACCGTTCAGTCTTCATCTCCAGCTCAGTCCTGCTGGACTCTTTCTCTCTCTCAGAGTCTTTGTGATATAGTTCAACAGAATGCATCACTTTTTTAAACGCTGTATTCACTTTGTTGTCATTTCGAACTCTGTGATATCACAACTCGTTTTTAAGTCGTTTCATCTTTGTTGAATGCTGGACAGTGCAGCTTGTTTGTCAGATGGACAAAGTTGTTCTGAATATCCATCTGGAGATAAGAGGCTGTCGTCTGTCAGGAATGTGTTGTGAGATTGGTCGGCATTCCTTCCAGCCCTCAGATGAGACCAACTGACCTCAAGCCACTGAAACTTGTGTTTATGTGCGTCTTCACCGTTTCCTCTCCGTCTGCCGAAAACATCAACAACAAGCAGCAGTTCACCTCGGCCGGCTGGTTTACTGTGTCACCGTCTATTGTTTAAGCCATACAATGATGTTTAGATCCCTCATCCCAGTGTGATCAGGGGAGGTGGAGGTAGGGAAGTGGGGGAGGTCATGAAACACACACACAGAATGTGTCGGGACTGTGGTCTAATTTAATTCACAGATGCCATTTTGAAGAAAGCCTCAGCGTCGCAATGTGGCAGCCAGATACAGGATATCCTGGGACTTTTGTTTTTGTGCGTTTCATATGGGAAAACTCACAAATAATTGCATTATGTTTGTACACATGCATGTGTGGTGTTTGGAAAGAGAAAGTGAGTGAGATGTGCTTCTCTATGTTTAGCTTTTCTCACCATTCACATGATTATGACTGGAGGATAGATCCTTATGTGTGAACCTTTCAAGAACATGTCCGAGTCATATTTCCCCACAAAATCAACAGAAAAATATATACATATTTAATATTAAAACTATTTTAGGACTATGTTAGGAACACTACAAGAATAGTTTAAATTAAAAACTGTATGCCTTTTTTTCCCCATGGAACACAAAGCAAAAATAATAAATAAATAGGGTTAAAATGACTACACTGATGGACAAACCCAGCAATTGGGATGTTTTAGCCCAGAGATTGGGTTGTTTTAACCCAGCAATTGGGATGTTTTAACCCAGCGATTGGGTTGTTTTAACCCAGCAATTGGGACGTTTTAGCCCAGCAATTGGGACGTTTTAGCCCAGCGATTGGGTTGTTTTAACCCAGCGATTGGGACGTTTTAGCCCAGCGATTGGGACGTTTTAACCCAGCGATTGGGGCGTTTTAGCCCAGCGATTGGGATGTTTTAGCCCAGCGATTGGGTTGTTTTAACCCAGGGATTGGGATGTTTTAGCCCAGCGATTGGGACATTTTAGCCCAGCGATTGGGACATTTTAGCCCAGCGATTGGGTTGTTTTAGCCCAGCGATTGGGTTGTTTTAACCCAGCGACTCGGATGTTTTAACCCAGGGATTGGGTCGTTTTAACCCAGCGATTGGGTTAAATGTTTGCCCAACCTGCTGGGTAGTTGTATTTAACTGAATTATTGTTTAAAAATGTCTGTAAAAACAATTTAAAAACAATACAAAACAATAAACCTTTATTTAATTGCTTATTAATAAATGTTCACCTTTTGATTATTATTGTTGCCTCTAGCAATTATGTGTCTGATTTTTAATTTCCAACCTATTTTGGGTTCATTTTAAGCCAGACATATAGTAATTTTTAAACAATAGTTGGGTTAAATAACACAACCACTGGGTTTGTCCATTTTCAACCCAACTTGGGAGTGTACACTATACTCATGTCATACTATAGTTTTGTGTGTGGAACAGACAACAACTGTTCTAAATTCAGTGTAAACCACGGCTTCACAGGGCTTACTGCTTTAATATATATCCTTTGTGACCTTCAGACAGAAAGTGAAGGGGAGAAAGTTGAAAGCGAACAACTGGTACACAGTGCAGGAAATAGTGGGGAGAAATGTAGAGGAGAACATGAGTAGTCAAACCCTTGGTTTATACTTGGAGTTAATTGGAAAATGGAGAGAGGATTAAGTGTGAAAGCAGAGCCCTGTTTATTTAAGAGATAGACCCCGATCACATGGAGTGACCTCTGACCCCTGAGAAACACATGCACACTAGTTCTTAGAGAAAGAATAACTCCCTACTGCCCAATTCATGAGCATCAGATCACACATAAACATACAATCCAGCATGTAGGTCTCTGATCTCTTTGAACACGCGTGCAGGGACAGGGGAAGGCTATCGCGTCATCTCTCTCTGCAGCTCTGTGTTATCACTCTGGGAAAAGCTTTTATTGGCTCGCAGGTAATGGGATAGTTGATGTTAGGAGACCCCCATGTAGAGGGGAAGTGGGGGTCTGTTCTTTTCCCCTTTCACCATCCTCTTTTCATTGGCCACAAGCCTTCAATAACATATTATTCTCTTGCTTGCACAACCAAAACCATTGGGAGATGTTTGAAATTATATATGCATGTAAGTGAATGGTAACACGATTAATTCATTCATTGACAGTAAACTAACAATGAACAATTGTTTTACATTCATTAATCTAGAATAATGTTCATTTACTAGTTTAATGCATTAAAAATGCATTAGCATATATAGAATTATATAATAAAAATGGGCATTACCACTTGTAAAAAAGCAAGTAATTTTTATTTTCAGTATAAATTATATTCAGCATACAAATGAATGAATAACACTGATGTGAAAAAATGAACTTAAATGTTAGTATTTGTTATACCTATCCCTGGTTTGTAATAAAAGTTTGCAAAGTGATATCAAGACAAAAAATACATTTTCACCACTCCCAGTCCTTTCAGAAAACCATTAGATGCTTCAAATTTAAGCACAAATCACTTATTTTGCTTTGGAATTTTAAAATGACTAGCACTAAAGGTTGTTGGAGTGTGTCATAGGGGTGACTATCTGGGTCTGTGATAACAGAAACAGGTTCTGGACTTTACATCAGCACTCTCAGAGTTCAGATCCAGGCCTTGTTTTTGTTTTCAGGGCCCCTGAGGGTCTCACCTTAGGTTTGCTTCAACACTGATGACAGAAGCCAGAGACCAGGACTATTATTGTGTTTATTTAGGCAGTTTGGAAAATGATGTGTGAAGAGCTGGAGGCAGGGAATGAAAGAAGTGGGATCATGTTTCGTTAAAAGCACACCGTTGATTTCTCAGATGGGTGGAGTTAAGCAGCACTGTACACTCCTCCTTCAATATTTATCATTGGCTTGCAGGCCGTTCCCCCTTGAATGTGCCATCCCAGCCCACTAAGTTCCACAGTTCCTCACTTTATGTGGAGTCCTGAGCCGGGAAGCAGCTGCTGTGTGTGAGTAGTGCTTTAGAATAATATTGATTTGGCTGAAGGGGATAGCTGTATTTACAAATCAGAAGAAAAAATCTTTTATAAAAGTGCTTTTGTTCTGTGAATTGTGATCAATATTTTACCATGATTGTATATTGTTTAATATTTATATCATGTGTCCATTGATATCAGTAAAACTCAGTTTTAAGGGTAACACTTCTATGAAGTTGTAACTAAAGTTTTTCATGTTTCTCATTTTTAAGTTTACTGTAAATGGTAATTTATAGAGTACCTGGTTGTGGTGGTACTTTTTCCATAATAACTTTTTTTTTACTTTACAAAAGCATTTTTCTACTTTTTAGTATTTCTTTTTAACCATAGAGTAGGTTTAGGTTTTGAATATCTTTTGTGAATTGTAGATGACTTGTGATGCATTAGAATGACTATCTAGGTGCTTAGCACATCTGACTAAAAGGAAATAGGAAACCTCACACACAGTCATGCTCCAGGTTTTGCTCCTTCTGGCTGCTCTTATTGAGTGTCCACCCTGTTACGCCCACAATATGGGCACTGCTCCCCTCATTATCCAATATCGCGTCTGGGAAGAACAGCCCTCAGGGACAAGGGTGGGTCGCCTCCTGGATGACCTACGTGAGCGTGGGGTGACAGGGTCACTGGAAAACTTCCAGGTCGTCCAGCATGTGCATGCCCCACCGGTCACAGTTGCTTCAAGGGATGGTACCGTGTCAACACTAGGCAGGCTGGACCGCGAGGAGCTTTGCTCGGGAACAGAACGTTGTGAACTGGCCTTCAATGTTCTCTACAGAAAGAATGGTGCTATGCATTTACTCTCAGTTCATGTGGAGGTGATGGACCTAAATGACCACAGCCCAGTCTTCCCCAGTCTAGTGCAGGAGGTGGAGATCTCGGAGACAGCCTCGCTAAGAATGCGCATCCCTCTGGACCATGCTATAGATCCAGATGCGGGACATAACGGCCTGCAGACTTACTCCCTGTCTTCCAACCAGCACTTTGCTTTGGATGTCCGTACCTCTGGAGGGGCCAAGCAGGCTGAATTAGTGGTCATCAAAGAATTGGACAGGGAATTGCAGCCATCTTTAGAACTGGTTCTGACAGCATGGGACAAAGGAAACCCACCAAAATCAGGCAGCACTAAAGTTATAATCATAATTCTTGACTCCAATGACAATAGCCCTGTATTTGAGGAGGCCCCACCAGTTATTGAGCTTGCAGAGAACACAGTTCTTGGGACCATTGTCATTAATCTCCGTGCTACAGACCCTGATCAAGGTGCTAACGGGGAGGTTGAGTACTCCCTTAGTAAACATGCCCCACTGGAAGTGCAACGACTATTCAGCATCCATCCCAAAACAGGTGCTTTGACTTTACAAGGCCATTTAGATTTTGAAGAAAAGAAGGTTTATGAGGTAGACATCCAAGCTCGAGATCTGGGGCCTAATGCTATCCCGTCCCACCACAAGTTGCAGGTCAAATTGCTAGATGTCAACGATAATGCTCCCCGGATACACATAACATGGACTCCACCCGATTCCCCTTTCGCAACGGTCTCAGAGGGAGCACCAAATGAAACTTTCCTTGCTCTTGTGATTGTATCTGATGCTGACTCTGGGGCAAATGGGCAGGTACGAGTGCACGTTCAGAGTGGATCTGGCCCCTTCAGACTCAAACAAATCCATGGAGACAATTACATGGTCGTAACCAATGATACTCTGGACCGTGAGAGACAAATGGAATACAACCTTACTCTTCTAGCTCAAGACAGAGGTGATCCTTCCCTGTCCTGCATTAAGCACATGACTGTCCGTGTTGCGGATGAAAATGATAACGCACCAAAGTTCACCAAAAGTCACTACCGGAGTGTCCTCAAAGAGAACAACACACCTGACTTTCATTTCTTGACTGTGGAGGCGCATGATGTTGACCTGGACCACAGCGGAAGGGTATCATTCTCCATTAAAGAGTCAAATGAACTGGGGACACCAACAGCATTTTTCTCTGTCCACCCCAGAAGTGGGGCTGTTACTGTCCAGCAAACATTAGACTATGAGGAATCCCATTCCTACTCGTTTATTGTGGAGGCTGTAGATCAAGGATTCCCACCAATGACCAGTAGTGCAACAGTGCTGGTTGAGATACAGGACGTTAATGACAATTACCCCGTAATCCATGAGCCACCACCCAAGAAGGGAGTTGCACAGCTAAGTGTCCCAGTGAATGTGGACAAAGGGGAGATTGTGACTGAACTTGGAGATAAATCTCTGGAGGATAACTTCCACAAACCAAGAAATTACTCTTCTCTCAACAAACCCGAAGGTTTTCTGGCCACTACCATTCGGGCTAGTGATCCAGATTCTGGTCTCAATGGAAGACTCAGTTTTGGAATAACAGATGGCAACCCTTCCAACATATTTTTTCTGGACAAAACTTCTGGGCAGCTCTATGTGAACACATCTAATGCCACAGAATTGATTGGCAGAACTTTTAAGCTGGGCATAGCAGTGTCAGATATGGGAACACCTATGCTAACCACAAGAACCACTTTGGAAGTATCTTTCATCAACTTGCGTGACCACCTGAAGAACTTGTCTCATGATAACCAGTCCAAGTACAGTTTTACAATGCTTTTGGCAATCTGCCTTGGATCAACCTGCTTGGTATTATTTCTAGCCATTGCTTTGGCCAAGACATTCTGTCATCCTGACAAACGGGACAACCGTGCTTACAATTGTAGACAAGCTGAGTCAACCTACACCCGCCACCCAAGACGGCCTCAAAAGCACATTCACAAAACTGACATCCAGTTGGTACCAGCGCTTCGGGGGCGTAAAGAAACCCCACAAGAAGATGAAGCTGCGGCATTGTCATCTACATTACCTTTAGTGGAAAGAACACATCAACAGGGCCAATTTACCCTTACACCAACCCTTGCTCGCATGACTCAGAATCAAGCCCATATGGAAATGGATGGGAACCCACCACTCACTCAAAGCAAGATACTCAGAAAGCCTGGAAGCATAGAGTGGAATGGAACACTTCCTTATAACCCAGGAACACCATATCGAACCCTGCAAAAGACCAGGAATCCTTCCTCTTCTTCTTTCGCAAACTCGCAGACCAGCACACTCAGAAGAAACAAAAATGACGAAGTCAAGCCCACTACCATGGACCCCTCACAAACTATAGCTTCAGTTCCCAGTAATCAGGCCACATTACGGAGACCAAAGACCACAGAAAAAAAAGGAAGGATGGAAGAGTCAGACCACAGGCAGATCCTGAGGAACCTCGTTCGGCTCTCTATGGCAGCCTTTGCAGAGAACGGTTCTATTGAACTGTCCTCTGCCTCACCCGAGGTGCAAGTAAGAGAATTTGTCTTTTTTAAAAACTATTTTAACATTTCAGATATGAAAATACATTTGAAGGTTATTGGGTTGGATTTCAAGGCACTCCAGTTCATATAAGCTCAAGTAGATGATAGTTTTCCCAGTTGTACTGCCTCATATCTATAGCAGCCTAAGGGGACAGTTGACAGATCATGAAGGCATGATGAAGTGTATTCAGAAACAGTTCAGTGTCACACAGTAACTTAAACCTTTAATATGCCTCAGGAGAAAACCCTGCCAATCCTCAACATTATCACATTACAGAGTCATACTGAATGTGAGAAGAAAATACAGATTCCACGGTTGTCCTTTGGGGGGGAAGCTACTTAGATACTTCTGCAAAGTAAGATTATACTTCTCAGACATGTATGGGCTGGAGGGAGTCAGCAACAAATTGCTTGTACTGATTTGATTCTCATTAAATGAAAACAAAGAACTACTTTTCACCAGCTTATATTTCAAAATACCAAAAGTGCTGTGCTAGTCAAACGGTGTATCCTTTGGGTCTGTATCCACCCAGATGCTTACCTCTACCAAAGCATTTAGCAGAACAAAAGGTCCTGGCACGGGTTTGAGTCCTCACGTGAACACTCAGGAAGAGCGTTTATCCTGACCTCCCCCACCCCTTCTCTTTTCCTCCTCTCTAATCCACCCTCCCTCGCTCACTTGGCCCAGTTGGCAAATTAGTCCTATGGTGGCTGCAGAGGAAAGGGGCCGAAATGTCACCGGTGCCTGTCCTCGCAGCCAAGGCTGGGTTTCTTATGTGTATCCTGGAAGGAAATAGCCTCTAGAAGAATAGACCCTGTGTAGAAACAGCTTCCTGTCTCCCCACACCACTTCACTTAACAATCTCTCTAACCCATTTTCCCATCCCAGAATGCTTAATGCAGGCTGGCCGTCTATTATGTTGTAGCTTAATCTGCAAAATAATATCATGAATTATGACATTATAGCAAATCCAAATGGCCTTTAAACTTGTTAGGCGTTGAATATGTGACATCTTGTAGAACATTTGTTGATACTTTTAAATTTTGTGAAAATTCATAATCAATAGTGTCATTGTGTCAAATAGTGTCAAATTCCCCTATATAATAATTGTTACATTTTGTGTGTTTTTAATTCTACAGCAGGTGTCTCAGCTTCTGTCACTTTTGCATCAAGGACAACTTCAGCCTCGACCAAATTTCCGCGGAAACAAGTATTCTCACAGAACTGGCCGGTAAATCTTTTTTTAACTTCCTTTTGACTATTTATACAAGCTCTCGACCAAACAGACAATAAATGTAGTACTCATCCCTAAACTTAAACACCCAACAGAAAACAATACCACAATAACCACACTATCACAATAGCCATCTCAGAAGCGGAGATTTTATCAGGTAGATTTCTGGTAAAAAGGGAAGTAACAGTCAGTCAGTGAGTATGATGTATCCGATCAGACTCTATCTTACTTTACACACAGATTGGTATCTGGCAGAATACACTACTGTTTCTATGAATTTCACTTATGTTCATTCAGAATCAAGAAGAGAAAGCGTAGACTGTGACTCATCTGTGCAGGACTGTGCTTGCTTAAAACAAAGACAGCGCAGTCACTCTTCCTTCTGCTGTGTGCTGTATTGTTTGAGTTTCAGTGTTAAGATTATTTTAGCTCAAAGTAAAATCCCAGCTTTGTGAACATTGCTTAACTGATATTAGAGATAATCACACTGCTTCACCTGAGTTTCCCTTACAAAAATGTGTCCTTCCGGCACCATGGTACAGTGACGGTGTATACCATTCAATATACCATGGTACTGAATGATCTCCATATTAAAATACCATGGTATTTAAATAACAAAAAAATACTGCATCATTGAGTTTAGAGCATGTTTTTGTTGGTCAATGGCACAGTCGTTTTCAGTTGCCTCAAAATAGCAACACGCCAACAATGCACCTGAACTTGGTACCGAAGTTGGTACTTTTGACAACTCTATTGCCTATTTAATCATCTTACAGTCGTTCTGAGCTCTTTCACTTACTTTGACGTTGAAGCATGTTCTGAAACACTCTCACTGCTTTCTCATTGTGTACTGTAGGTCTGGGGATCGAGATGCTGATTGGCTGAGCACTAAAGACAGCGGTCATGGCGAGAGTGAAATGGGTGATATGGACTGGGAAACTGGCAGAGACTCACCTGTCGACCACTTATATGAAGAAGGCCTCAATAATCTCCTGACATCTGGTAAATGCTCATACTTTTAAAAGAATTATTGATATTTAATTAAAGGGATAGTTCATCCAAAAATGACAGTTCTGCCATTGTTTACTTACCATAAGACTTTCTTCAAAATGCAAATTAAGATGTTTTTAATATTCTCTCATTGTTTTTGTCTATTAATTAAAAGTCCACAACTAAAACTTAGGTGATTTCCAGATATCTCACATTCATCCTGTTTACCACATTTGTTTCCATATACAGTCTAGTAAGACAACAAATAAGATCCATGCGTAAAGTTTGTCGATCTGGATGTAATATAGTGAGATTTCTGCTGCTGTGTTTCCTTTGTCTATGTATAGAGTAAATGTTTGTGTGCAGTTCCTTCCCTCTATTGTTCTGAGGATTAGCTCGCTCTAAATTAATGGGGACCTTTTTTGTTCTCCTGAATCAAAGGTCTAGTTTGTTTTTTTCTAAATTAATCTCTCTGATGTCTGAGCAGATTTACTTCAAATCTTTAACTCAGTGCTGATCTCCACCAAATCACAGATACACAGTGAATGATTTTACATGCTGCTGTCTCTGAGGTTTTCCACTCTTGTCCAAAAACAAGGCTTCATAGGTGTCCCAACATTAAGTTGCCTTCAATTATGCTTTTTCTGATATTACCTTTCTTGTAGTGTGTAATGTAGCTGTTTGTGAATGTAAGAGGTCTGCAATGTTTGAATTAACGAGAAAGAACTGATTCTGATCTGCCTTAAACAAGTCGTCAGTAATTCCAGTCTTACTTCCTGCATGAACCAATCAGAGCAGAGCAGACCAGACCAGTGTTTTTTGCTAGTTTCAGCGCCACGTTGTTTAAATAGCAAATGCATTTGAGCCCATCAGTTCGCCCATGGTCGTGCTGGTCTGAAAACGAGGTGTGTTCAGATGCATTGTTGGCGTGTTGCTATTTTGAGGCAACTGAAAACAACTGCGCCATTGACCAACAAAAACCTGCTATAAACTCAATGATGCAGTATTTTTTTGTTATTTAAAGGGAGCAGCAGCACACAAACATGCCATATATTAAAGATATAAGATTATTATTGTGTGCATAATGATAAAAATGCTTTGGTGGAATCTGGCTTGTCCCGTGGATGTTCTTTAACCTCACGCACGAGCAGATCTGTTTCCTCGCTAGAGAAGCGTTCAGTTTAAAATACAAAATTTTAGAAACTGTATTTCATTACAGTTACATTTTAAATGGGTGGTAATCAAATTACAGTTACATATTTTAGATTACTAAAGTGATTACTTTGAATTTTAATACCATTTATTTCATTTAAACATTAATATAAACTGTGACGGACAATTAAAACAGCAATTGGTGATTCTCTGACACTGCAAAAGCATCCTAAGCTAGGCTACAGTTCTGCTCATAAGTTTCATACCACTTGCAGAATATACAAAATTTTAATAATTTTAACAAAATAAGAGGGATCATAAAAATTGCATGCGATTTTTATTTAATACTGTCCTGAATAAGCTTGTTTCACATAACAGATGTTTACATACACTCCACAAGACAAAATGACTGAATTTATAAAAATGGCCTCATTCAAAAACTGACACATCCTTGAATCGTAACAGTCTGTCGTTACCTGAATGATCCATGACTGTTTTCATGTTTTGCGATAGTTGTTTGTGAGTCCCTTGTAATTAAAAAAAAAAAGGTAATTGTGACTTTTCATCTCACAATTCTGGCTTTTTTCCTCATAATTTTGAGTTTGCATCTGACTTTTTTTCTCAAAATTGCGAGATTTAAACTCACAATTGCATTTTATAAAGACAGAATTGGGAGATGTACTATAAACTCACAACTGCAAGTTATAAAGTCAGAATTGAAATTCAGACTTTTTTTTCACAATTGCGAGTTTATATCTTACAATTCTGGTATATTTCTCGCAATTCTGCCTTTTTTCTGGAAAATTGAGACTTTATATCTCACAATTCTGACTTTATATCACCAATTCTGAGAAAAAAGTCAGAATTGTCAGATAAAAACTCAACTACCTTGTTTTTGTGTTAGCCTACATACTTATTAGTATTCCAAAGTATTCTAAAGTATTTAGATTGTTACAAAATTCAGGTAATCTAACAAAATACGTACTTTTTAAAGCATGTATTTTGTAATCTGTAGTGAAATACATTTTAAAAGTAGCCTACCCAGCCCTGCCCATGATTCATTAAGAGAATAGGGACAACCCTTTTGGACCATGCGCCGGGAGCGCCAACCATTTTTCCCGTCGTTAAACTAGGAAAAAGGGGATTCGGACACGCCCTAAGCGCACTTGTACCATACGCTTCAGACCATGTGCTTAGATCAGTAAAATAGGGCCCTAGGCATGGTTTAGAGAGACTGAATCCTTTATCCAACTGTTCAGACACTGAGAGAAAAGAGCTGATGCTCCAGTGGATATTATGAGAAAATTGTATTGTTTTCTGACCTTGGATGCATGTAAACATGTTGTAGGAGACATTAGGAAACTTTATAGTATAATAATTGGTAACTTTAAAAACTATAGTTTTGGTCAAATGGCAGAACTGCATGATCTTTCTCCATGAAGAATGCATTGCGATAAACTCATTTTAAATTAAAGATGGTGAGAGAATTTTGTCTGTGTAATATTTGTGTGTTCTTTATATTGAATCAAACTGTTCTGGAATCAGTTATAAGTGTGTGTACTTCATGTGCAGATCTCTCTGTGTAGTGTGCTCCACTTACTGACAATTAGGAACCTTAGAAGTTCACTAGGTTTAGGACCCGAGTGTGTGGTTTAGCAGTTTGGTTGAGTCAGTATTGCCTGAGAACTTCATCTGGTCGTGGTGTTAGTCATGCTGGAGAACACAGACGGTGTTTATTGTAAGGGGTTTTCTTTCTGAAGCATGCAGATACTAATTCCCTCTCTTCTTATGGAGTCATCTCAGATTTAACCACTGACTCACACTCTCTGAATGATCGTAACCCCTTTAGCAGATTGACTTCAAGGGTGATCCTCACACACACACCTGCTCACATGATAATTCACATGTCCTTGGGCTCTTCATGTCTTAACCCTTATTGTTAACCCTTTAGGACAGAGAAAGTGAGAGTGTGTGTGTGTGTGTGTGTGTGTGTGTGTTATAAACATTTTTCTGTCTCTACCCTCTTCCTTTGAAGGCCATCTGATCAAAACTCGCTCACAGCAAGGATAACTAAAACGCTAACTTATATAGATTTATATAAGATTTAATCATCATTCTAATTCTAACCAGTAAACAGTGAATGTCACACACATGTCGCTGTTTGGTTGTTTGGATGTGGTTGGATTCTTTTGGGGATTTTAACCATGTCTGTGGGTTAATGGGTTTAATCGTTTTAGACGAATTAACGACGCCACAATTTCCCTCCATAACTATTTATGAGGCTCTGTTAGAAGAGGGAGATTTGTGAAATAAAAGAAAGGAAATGTATGATGGCCCATTTAATTATTAGTGAATAATACTGTGAATTTAGAGGTGTGCAGGATTTGAAAGGGCTGTGGAGAGAGAGAGGAAGTCTTGGCCGCTCTGATGTGGTCGTGTGTGTTCGTTTGATCTTTACCCACACAAAGCTTTTGTTTCTCCCCGTCTTTAATTAAAACCCTGAAATCTGTGACCCTCAAGAACAGCTGTAAAACTGTCAGAATTATGGTGGTCGTGTGTTTCAGAGCTCCAGACTTAAAAATAAAGGTTCTTTACTGATTGATGTTTCCATGAGGAACCTTTAAAGGATTAGTTCACTTCAGAATGAAAATTTACTCACATGTCATTCAAGATGTTCATGTCTTTCTTTCTTCAGTCGAAAAGAAATTAAGGAAAACATTCCAGGATTTTTCTCCATATAGTGGACTTCACTGGGGTTCAACGGGTTGAAGGTCCAAATGTCAGTTTCAGTGCAGCTTCAAAGAGCTCTACATGATCCCAGACGAGGAATAAGAGTCTTATCTAGAGAAACCATCGGACATTTTATTAAAAAAATAAACAATTATATACTTTTTAACCACAAATGCTCGTCTTGCACTGCTCTGTGATGCACCACACATAACGTAATCATGTTGGAAAGGTCACGCAAAAACTCATTTTCTCCTCCAACTTCAAAATCGTCCAACATCATTGTTTTACCTTTTTTTGTAAAGGCCGTTTGACTTAGTTGACTTTCCAACATGATTACGTCATGCGTGGAGCATCTCAGAGCAGTGCAAGACGAGCATTTGTGGTTAAAAAGTATATAAACTTTTTTTTTTTTTTTTAGAAAATGTCCGATGGTTTCTCTAGATAAGACTCTTATTCCTCGTCTGGGATCATGTAGAGCTCTTTGAAGCTGCACTGAAACTGACATTTGGACCTTCAACCCGTTGAACCCCAGTGAAGTCCACTATATGGAGAAAAATCCTGGAATGTTTTCCTCAAAAACCTTCATTTCTTTTCCACTGAAGAAACAAAGACATGAACATCTTGGATGACACGGAGGAGAGTAAATTATCAGGAAATTTAGATCTGAAGTGAACTAATCCTTTAAACATATATAGAACTTTTCCATTTCACAAATGTTCTTTATCGTGGAAAAAGGTTGTTTAGATTTTTTAAAATGTTCTTCATACTAAGAAAAAGCAGCAATTTTAAGAACTGATCACTGAAAGGTTCTTTGGGGAACCAAAAATGGCATCTGTTTTTGTGCTATAGAAGAACCTTTCTTAAAATAACCATTTTTTCTTAATGTGAAGAACATTTTAATCATTTAAAGAACATTTAGTGCAATGAAAAAGTTCCATAGATGTTAAAGGTTCTTCATGGAAACACAGATGCCTTCGTGTTTCAGAAGCTGCTTCACTCACACACACACACACACACACACACACACACACACACACACACACACAC
The DNA here is from genome assembly GCF_018812025.1 of Megalobrama amblycephala. Lineage (NCBI taxonomy): Eukaryota > Metazoa > Chordata > Actinopteri > Cypriniformes > Xenocyprididae > Megalobrama > Megalobrama amblycephala. The sequence continues at coordinate 1,878,268 of NC_063066.1, forward strand.
ACACACACACACACACACACACAGAAAACCTGTGAATTAGAGTCAAGCTATAACCAAATTTAACCTTATTCACTTAACCAAGTATTTGAGGAATGTTTGTGGCTTGATGAAGGTAATTTCCTTGTTTATTGGTGTTGTATCAGCACTGTGTTGAAGTGTGTGTTAAACAGCAGCGCTGAGGAAACGCCTGTTTACAGTATTAAAGATAAACGCTCACCTCGTCTTGGTATTTCCTGTCATCCTGTTTTTCATCCACACAAACTCAAACAAGTAAACAAGTGAAGATTCAGCCTTCAAAAATGTCAAATGTTTTTGTAAATATTATATTAAAGCTGCATTTATCTAATATATAAAACACTTGTAACAGGTGAATCAAGACAAAAAGGATTGATGATGTATTTACATTTTGTTCATTTTGAGCAAAGAAAGTCATATCAAAGTCCCTTTAAGACAAGTCATTTCACTCGGCGGCCATCTTTGAAACGCCTCTCGGGAATCCTGGGCATCATGCAGCTCCTATCTCTTTGAATGGGGAAACATTAAATTCTCCAAAACTGTTCGCCAACCTTACGATTAAATTTCATATTTGAAATCACCAATGAAATCTAACAACAACCGGCTCATAAATTTAGTTTCTAAACGCTCGAATCATGACAAAAAGGAGGCGCGCGTCTGACTGTTTCTATAGACCTTATGTAGCCCCGCCCCTTTTCAGCGTTGCGCTCGTTGTCTTTTGACTTCCGGTTTGTATTTCCACAGCGATATTACGTTTATGAATGAACTGCTCGTTTTAAAATCTTCCCGATCTACTGACATTTGTTAAGACATCTGCTTTAAACACAACAATGCTCATGATAACTTTCATTAACTCTACAACAAGTAAATCCACTTAACCATCTAATTATTCTTTGACAGCGATGCCATAGAAATGTACAGAGCTACCGCAAAACGGAAGTTAAAAGACAATTTCATAAAGATGGCGGCGCGCTTGTTTCTCTGGTAAATAAGGTCTATAGAAACCGGTGATTCTAACGGCCGCTTAAGTGACGCGATGACTTTACCAGTCAGCGATTGGCTCTTATTTAGAAGGCGGGACTTATTCCGCCATATTGCGCGTTACACTTTCTCCCATTCAAAACAATACGAGTGACACATCTTGTGTTATTCTATAGTCTACTCTATAGTTTATTCTATGGTAATATTTCTGTCCTCTGTTTCTTCAGATGACGTGTTCTCAGACATTCCTGATCCAGCATGGATGGCTCGTCTTTCTCTTCCTCTGACAACCGACTACCATGAAAACCTGTTTGTCCCGGACGGACCGCCGTCCCCTGATGCCCTCTGTCCCATGGCCAGTCCTGATGATTCCACTTCCTTCTCCACGTTTGGTAAAAGCCCAGAGAAGCGCGGTCTGGGCGGCAGCGCTCTGATGTCAGAAGTGAGCTCTCTGTTTGAGATGTTGCTGACGCAGAAGGCCGATGGCCAGTCGTGTCCTCCAGCTGACGTGCTGTACAGACTCTCGGCCGCGTACAGACGCTCGCTCGGCTTAGATGCTCCTGCCGCCACACGCCAACCAGGGCAAACTCCCATGATGCAGTATGCCAACCCTATACCATAAGAACGTCTCTGATGCTATATCATTTTTGGGATGCATGCAAGCCTCAGGAACACGAGCCTGACCTCTGAACCCCCACGACAACGGCTCATGACCTTCCTTTTTTTCAACCAGGTCTGTCTGGAACAGGCCATGACAAGAACTTGTAATATTTGTATGAGATTAAATCTTTCAGTGCATGAAACAAGACTCAAAATAATCCTAGGCCTTTCAAATATTTGTTTGCAAAAAGGTGAATTCATGCAGTGAACATTGGGAGAAACGAGTCTCCTCTTTAGGAAGTCAGTGTTTATATTCCCCTGAAACAACCTCACTAAATCTGCAGGGCTGATCAGCGCCCACTGCTGGCCTGTTTGCTTATTTTTTATGGGACTTTTCTGTTACTGTTTCATACCCTGTAACTGATTCTTGTAATAGTCAGAAATAAGCCGAACACTGTAAATTCAAGACTTGTTCACTGTAGGACTGCGAAGCACTGATGACAGAATTCAGTCATTCTCTGAATGTTTCTTGTTTTTCTTCTTTTCTTTGAATGCCGTAAGTTATTGATATCAAAACAAAGATGTATAATTTTTTTTTGCAATATCTTTTTTGTATATGTGTAGTGCTTTTTTTAATTCATAATTTCAGCACTTTTTCTGTTTGTAAACCATATAAGCGAAATAAACCATTTTTAATAAACTCGTTGAGCTATTATTATTCAACGAATAAAAAAAGTCACACAAATTCAAAACTGAAAAAATAAAAGTTGACAAACTATTATTCATTACAGTTTTTCTCAGTCGCTTTGGTACATTTCTCAGATCAGAATTGAAATTCTCAAAACTACCTGTTCAATTCTCACATCATTGTGTCACTTGTGCACATCAAAAAAGCAGATTCTCATTTCTTTGAACAAGTTGCAAATGCTTTGGTACATCCATGCAAATGATTATGTACAATTCTCTGTTGTTTCCTACATTATCAGTTGCTTATGTCATGTTGATCAAAATGTATTATATTGGGTCTCTGTTGAATAGTCTCACGCCCCACAACATTTAGGCACAAGCTCATAGCATAAGTCTTTACATGCAAAATGGTTGAACAAGTTATCATAATATGTCAAGCATATTTCTATACTTTCTATATTTCCATTAGACTTTTTTCTAAATCTGTCCTGAATTGGTAAATTGCTCCCAGGTGAATCTTGACTTTCTCTAACGACATGATTCAATGACTCAATGACATGTTCTGTCAATAAAATACAGTACAAACAGTAAGAGAGTAAATTTGAATATTTTCCATTCTCTTGCAATTACACTCACACATACACTAAGATGTAACTTATAATTGACAATAATTGTCATCAAAACTTTAGCCATAGTTTCCATCAGAACATCCCTCCAGAGTAAACGGTTATATTGAGAACATGACTAAACAATTTGACTGTCTTATCCGTACACAATGACACAAGGACTTGTCATTCTGATGGCACTGACATGTTCATTGACACAGATATTTACTTTTGAGAGATGAACTAAGGATTTTGAGTAAGAGAGTGGCTTTTGCAGGTTATCCATGGTGTTTTGCTATTTGTACAAATTGTTTTGAGAAATGCACTTACTGTTTTGCAAATTGTGAGTTTGATTCGAGAAATGTACCAAAGCGACTGAGAAAAACTGTAATTTCTTACACAAAGACCAAAATATTGAAGCACACACATTCTCAATTTATCCAGAATTGTGCAGCTTTTTAATTCATTTAAAAAAAAAAAAGCTGCATTTATTTATTGCATTTATACATAATGACAAATTATGAAGTTTCATATTCTGTAAAACAAAATTAAGTGAGTTTATGTTTATCAGCGTGTTCACAAAAACAAATTTATTTCAACTCATTGACAAATACTGTAGTTGTTCCTGTTCACAAACTCCATTTTGTTCATTTTTTCAAGACTATTAAATGTATCTTGATTTAAAGATGTTTAGATGTTTGTATTGGAAAACAGGACAAATATACAGAGGAAGAACGTTTAATTTTTAAACCACTAGATTTTTAAAATGCATACATTTAATGCCATGACTTTATGAATTTAAGACTTTCTGTTCTGATTTAAGACCTTAATTTGTGTAAGAGTGAATTAAGACCTGCAGAAACCCTGATTAAAGGGTTAGTTCACCCAAAAATGAAATTTCGGTCATTATTTACTCGCCCTCATGTCGTTCCACACCCGTAAGACCTTCATTCATCTTCAGAACACAAATTAAGATATTTTTGATGAAATCTGATGGCTCAGTGAGGCCTGCATTGACAGCAATGACACTGCCTTTTTTTAATGCCCAGAAAGCTACTAAAACATATTTAAAACAGTCATGTGACTACAGTGGTTCAACCTTAATATTATAAAGCGACGAGAATATTTTTGTGCGCCAAAAATAACAAAATGGTGACATTATTCAACAATATCTAGTGATGGGCGATTTCAAAACACTGCTTCGTGAAGCTTTACGAATATTTGTTTTGAACACATGACGTAACGAAGCCTCGTTTACTGAAATCACGTGACTTTGGCGCTCCGAACCACTGATTCGAAATGTGTTGTTTGTAATGAACTGAGAGTAGCCTACTGATTTCAAAGTAGATTTATTCAGACAACCAAAATATAGTATAGAAACCACTTTTCCACGTCCATATAGTCAGTGTCATGTTTCCTCCTCCGCCGCTGCTGTAGTGTGATTAGTGTCATCCCGAGCGGACGGGTCCGGAGACACAGGAATCCGCTGTATGAAGATCACGGACATCCTCTTCAAAAACTGCATTCATCAAGTTGATGGCATAGCCTGTGAACATGTATTTGAACATTTACTTTGATTCTTTGCACATTTGTAAGTATCGTTTAAAATAATTATTTTTTGGAAAAGCTTACAGAATGTTGGCCGTGTTTTTACTCGTCTGACCGCACGTCCTCTCTTTTTGGCCTTTGGAAAGAGAAGCTTGTGCAAAAGTTTCCCTCTAGATGTCTTTTGTGGGCGGACGGCGTTCTCATTAAAGTGCATCGCTGCGAGGTACAACCTACAGCACAAGACAAACAACAAAATGTTCACTGTGTGCGATATAGTCAATGTGTTTAACACTAAAATGATGAAAATATTCAAAATACTCTTAAAATACAGTAAAACTATACCATTCTGTAAACTCAAATGCACTTTTATTTAGAAACTGATTTGCATTTTGACTGTTCAACCCCAAACCAGTTCCCCTAGACATGTGTTGTGTTCTGACCCGTGTTCAAGATGTACCTGCATAGCATCCCGGTGAAGGGGAAGACAACATTTCTGGGTGCAAATTGCAAGAGGACTTTGTGAAATGACTCCACAGGTGATGTCTGGTCATGTGGGCTCAGCTTCTTCACGTCTGAAAGTACTCTCTTGTTCATCAGGACCTTATGTAGCCTATTCAGTGCTGTCGAACCTTGGGGGAAATCAATAATGTTATTGATGCGACACATGTAGGATTTACTTAACATGCTCCATTAATGCTGATAATGAGTGTTTTTTCTTGGCACACCTGGTTGAAACCACTTGCTACGGTCCTTCGACACCCTTTGTTCATGCTGACACCTAGGGAACGCTGGGTCAGGATGTGTGTGAATGTCCTGAATGTGGTTGATGATAGAGGTCCACTTGGCTACCCTCTCTGGTCCTGAATCAGAGCTGGTGGCAGACCAGTACAGGTGGTTGGTGATGCTCTTACGCCACTTCTTCAGCAAACTACACTCCTTCTCTCTGGAAATGTTCTCCAGCTTCTTTGACAGTCCTGATGAAGAAAATTTACAGGTAAAACAGTTTTTTTGCATATTTGAAATGTAACAAAGATGCAAGCATCACCTTTCACCATGCGCCAGACGTCATAACAGTGGTTGATTTTACGATGCTTTAGGACCTGTCGTATCTGGGGGTGACGGTCAGTGACGACACAGTCCAGCTTCACACCGCTTTCCTCCAGGAGATCCACGCTTCTTCGAAGGCCCTCCTTCTCCATGTGGACTCTTCCCCTGACCTCGCTGCTCTGTGTAGAAACACACAAACATAAAATGCATGTGTAATATCTCCATAAATGACATATTATGAAGTGTGTATGAAAAATAGAAGTTATGCATGCTGTATTTTCACTCTGAAATGTGCAGATTTGTTACAAACTGATGCTAAAAACAAAGAGGTCAGCGGCCGACATGACATTTAAAAAGGTAGCATACTTGCAGTTTTTACGTATTTGCACATAACAAGAGTGTGTGATCCATGAAGTCCAAATACCTGCACCAGCTGTATGTCTATAATGTTGTTGTTCTGCAAGTTCATCAGGGTGTAGCTCCCATATTTTGCAGAATGTCCTGCAATTAAAAAAAAGAAGAAGTTACTAATCATTTGGAAACACAGCAGAATTATTTATAAGACAGAAACACATCATCTGCATATTTACAAGGTACCGCCCGAGGGCGCCACCTAGCTATAAAAAAAAAATTAACAATCATATTTTTCAAAACTCCTGCCTAGATAATCACAAAATAGGTGTAATTTGAAAGCTTAGAGTCTGAACTTTACAATGTTTGTAGCCAATTTGTTTAACTACTGAGTACTGCGGAGTTATTTGCTGAAAAACAACAAAACAAAATATCATAATTTAGGAAATATTTTTTTTTTGTACTATGTACTCCAATGTGTCAAAAGCATCATACAGCTCAGATAATCATGTGTTTTATGTCATTTTAATAGAATACAACGAGTATAATTGTTTTGGGCTTTGATTAAACTTGAATGAGTTTTTGTACGTGAAGGCCATATGTAAATAATAAACCGATGCAGCATTTGTGTCACGTTTCAGCTTGTAACTTCAAGAAACATGCTAAGATTGTGAAAACTGGACATCATTATTTACAGCAGATTAAAATGAGTCCAAAATCAGTATAATCCAATAAACTGCTCACGCAATTATGACGCATAAAACCCCACAGACGCACAGATGCTAACTAAAACTTAGCTTTCACGTGGCATTTCCGCTTATAACTTCATGAAACGTGCATAGATTGTAGAAAATGGCACATTATTATTACGGTGGATGCTCCAGACTGAAACGAATCTCGTGTCGGTCACGAGTTACTCCATGTGAAATAATGATTTTAAAAATGCCCATCAGGGGGCGCCAATGGACACTGGTTCCAAATGCTGTAACTTTTGATTTCTTTATGCGATCAACATAAAATTTGATCCAGAAACAGCTCACATATAGAGGAACATCACCAAAAAGAATTGTCCTCCTAGTTATTGCATGTCAAATATGAAAAATATGTAAAATTTCCCTTGAGCAAACTTTTAAATTAAATTTATTTTTTTAATTCATTTAAAAATGTACACATTTTTCTTTCAAATATCAACCTTTTGACTCTCCTTGCTAGAGATTTAAAGTTATGAGTCATTATTTTTGTGCGTGTCACTCAGAAAACAAAAAATAAAAAATTTTCCAAATGCTGTAACTTTGTGATCATGCGATCACCACAAAATTTGATCCAGATACAGCTCACATATAGTGTTACATCACCAAAAAATGATCTCATTCCTTATTTTCTTCATGAGATATTCCATTTTAAATTAGAAGTATATGTAAATTCCCTTTTTTCCACATTTTTTTTTTTTTTTGCTGTTTATTTGCAGTTTCTCAGCATGAGAATATCCATTTGTTTTTTAAGTTTCTGTTCAAAATGATCCTTACTATAGTTTTGGAGTTACTAGTCTTTACTTTTCTGTGTGTCACTCAGAGCTTAAAGGGTTAAATAGAAAGAGAAACTGAAATAAAACCTGCACCTGACAAGTCTGCTCGCATGTCACCACCAAGAATGACGTTGTTGTTCTGGCTCAGGTAGTGCAGTTGCAAACTTTGCTCCTCTTTCCACTTGTGGATGATAGCAGGTTCAAGGTATGTCCTGGCATGCCTTCTAAAAGCATCGTATGTATGCGTTTTCAAGTACATCGCCCTGAACACCTTTAAAAACAATTGTAAAATGATTAGTCCCGTCTAGCTTTGACTTATTCAGTGTGTACAAAGGATACGATACCTTCTGCATCTTCAGAAAGGAAGCTCCGCTGAAGTAGATGGCAGCAGACAGCTGAAGGTTGCCCACAGGAGTGCTGCCGACCACAGGCTGACTCCTCCACTGCCTGAAGAACTCACAGTGAGGGCACAGCTGGTCCACGGCTATGAAGGTCCCTCTTCTGTGTGGGCGGACATTACAAGCCCTGGTGCAAACAGGACAACTCTCGAACAGGCTAAGGAGGCATTTTTCAAAAACGATGAACTTCGCATCCTTATGGACTGGCATTGATGTGGCACTGAAAAAAAAAAATCAACATTGTGCCTGTTAGTGAAAACCTCAACACAAAGTCACTGAATTGTTAGAGAAATATATCTTTTGTGATGATTCTGACCGTGCAGGATCGTATGAGGAAACATTGCCCATTTCCTCATCCTCCTCCAATTCAACACGGGCTCTTTTGGCCGGCCTTGAAGCCTTCAGTGGTGTCGATGTAAATGGATGTTTTGTGGCCCATGACATTTCAGTAGATGTGGTGCCTACCGCCACACTTTGAGACGACACTGTCACCTGTACGCCTAAATGTTAAAAAACAGAATTAGTAAGGGGAATGAAGTTAACCCATTCAAGATTTCAAACTGGGCACATCTCTGTACATCAGCGCAGACGGCACAGGTGAAAAAAGTGCAGTAAAATACACTTTATTTTAGTACACAATTCATCTGTCGTTATAATGCTGCACATGATCAGTAACATTACCTTTGTTTTCAAGGTGGACAGGACCATCTGTTTGGCAGCCTACATCATTTGTACGCAGGGGCAGTGATGTACTCTGAAATACAAGCGTGCAAAATAATTATACTTGTTATGTATAATGACTATCGTTTCAACTTAGGTGGTGGAGAAGGTCACGTTAGCTAGAAGGAGCGAGTGTATGGCAAGCCGTTCTGACTTTTATTCATTCTCAGGATATGAATTCTTGATAACAACAATTAAATTCTTGATATCTGTAATTGTATTTTCACTAGTGAAATGTCACCAAAATTAAATTGTTATCAAGAATTGATTTCTTACTAGTTGAAATTCCAATTTCACATATCAGAAGTACAATTTTTACTAGAAAAAAATCATGATTTTTGATATCATTACTTACTTTGTTACTAGTGCACATATATATTCTTGATATCAAGAATTGAATTGCTACTAGTAACAATGTTAATTTTTGATATCAATAATTTGATAGTCACTAGTGACAATGTTAGTTTCTGATATCATGAATGTGATTGTTGCTAGTAAGGAAGCCATTTTAGATATCTGAAATTATATTGATATCAGAAATACATTTTCAGATTTCCAAAATTTACGGAGTCCCGGACATGACATGCAGGAAACAAAATAGACTAAATAGACTAAGCGCACGGTTTACTAATTCGTTCCCTCGGTTTACTAAAACGTGTGCTCGATTTAGTAAATCTAGGGAACTATAGTAAATCGTGTGCTCAAATTAGTAAATCGGGGGAACGAATTAGTAAATTGAGGGAACAAATTAGTAAATCATGCGCTCAAATTAGTAAATCGAGGGAATGAAATAGTAAATCGAGGGAACGAATCAGTAAATCGAGGGAACGAATCAGTAAATCGAGGGAACGAATCAGTAAATCGAGGGAACGAATCAGTAAATCGAGTTAAAGAATCAGTAAATCGAGTTAAAGAATCAGTAAATCGAGTTAAAGAATCAGTAAATCGAGGGAACGAATTAGTAAATCGAGGGAACGAATTAGTAAATCGAGGGAACGAATTAGTAAATCGAGGGAACGAATTAGTAAATCGAGGGAACGAATTAGTAAATCGAGGGAACAAATTAGTAAATCGAGTTAAAGAATCAGTAAATCGAGGGAACGAATTAGTAAATCGAGGGAACGAATTAGTAAATCGAGGGAACGAATTAGTAAATCGAGGGAACAAATTAGTAAATCGAGTTAAAGAATCAGTAAATCGAGGGAACGAATTAGTAAATCGAGGGAACGAATTAGTAAATCGAGGGAACGAATTAGTAAATCGAGGGAACGAATTAGTAAATCGAAAGAACGAATTAGTAAATCATGTGCTCAAATTAGTAAATCGAGGGAACGAATTAGTAAATCGAGTTAAAGAATTAATAAATCGAGGGAACGAATTAGTAAATCATGTGCTCAAATTAGTAAATCGAGGAAATGAATTAGTAAATCGAGGGAACGAAATAGTAAATCATGCGCTCGATTTAGTAAATCTAGGGAACTATAGTAAATCGTGTGCTCAAATTAGTAAATCGTGTGCTCAAATTAGTAAATCGAGGGAACGAAATAGTAAATCATGCGCTCGATTTAGTAAATCTAGGGAACTATAGTAAATCGTGTGCTCAAATTAGTAAATCGGGGGAACGAATTAGTAAATCGAGGGAACGAATTAGTAAATCGAGGGAAAGAATTAGTAAATCGAGGGAACGAATTAGTAAATCGTGTGCTCAAATTAGTAAATCGAGGGAACGAAATAGTAAATCATGCGCTCGATTTAGTAAATCTAGGGAACTATAGTAAATCGTGTGCTCAAATTAGTAAATCGAGGGAACGAATTAGTAAATCGAGGGTACGAATTAGTAAATCAAGTGCACAATTTAATTTTTTTTCTTGCATGTCATGTGCAGGGCTCTGTATAAATATAACAATTCAATTGTTATATCAAGAACTGACATTTCAACTAGTGCCAAATTAATTATTGACTTCAAAAAATCAAATTTTTACTAGTAACAATGTAATTATTGATATAAATTTTTTTTTTCTTTTTTACTAGTAAGAATTGCATTTCTGATATGTGACATTTGTGACATATGTGACTGATAGGTGACATTTCACTAGTGAAAATACAATTACAGATATCAAGAATTATAGTTTTTACTAGAGGAAATATAATTCCAGATATCAAGAACTGAATCGAGAATGAATAAAAGTAAAAACGGCTTGCCATAGGCTACGAGTGAGCTATCTGTAGTTAGCTCCTGAGGTATGTGTTGTTGATGAAATATAGGCTCAATTATAATTTTATTCGACAAAAGGGATTGACATATGTATCTACAGTTGCATTTTGTAGATTTATATGACAACACAGGCAGGAAATAAATAATATGTAAATAGCTTGTCATACTATTTAGTTATCTACTTGGAGTTTGCTAGTTAGCTAAGGTTAACTGTATAGCATCTTGCGTTGGATCTAGACAACTGTCGTTAATGTTGTTAGCTCACTAACTTTCAATTTAATCAGAAATGGTTGGATAAAATCACTTACTGCATGCGGCAGTATAGTAGGAACTGCCCCCTTCTTCAGAGTCAAACGCCGAGCGAATCCTGCCTGATACTGTCCCAGATTAGAGAAGCTGTCCGTGGTGAAATGAGCAGAGCAAACTAACAACTTTGAATTAAAGTGTTGCGGAATCCGGTTATAAACAAACATCAGCCATGCCTGTTGACAGTTTTGCTCTGCGGGAAGGGTGTGTAAAGTGCTCACTTCCCCTGCACAGCCTGGAACATAACACTTATTTCCATGATCAGCCATTTATCCTCTTGTTTCTTCACAATACCTGCAGAACTTCCGATGATTCTGCTGCAGTTCCGCCTGGCGAGATCATGGGCTGCTGTATGCAAATATTGGAGGCGTGCATATGAATGACCCCGACTGTTGGGATTCGCCTGTTTGTTTTTTTTGTTTTTTTTTGAGATTTACAATGGTGTTTTAGGCTTATTTCCATGTATAGAACTCTTTTAATTCAGTTATGCCAAGGTAAATACAGTTTTCCATTCTATAGCTCCTTGAAGGGAACCTATAACGCCCCTTTCACAAGATGTAATATCAGTCTCTGGTGTCTCTAGAATGTGTCTGTGAAGTTTCAGCTCAAAATACCCCACAGATCATTTATTATAGCTAGTCAAATTTGCCCCTATTTGGGTGTGAGCAAAAACACCGTTTTTGTGTGTCCCTTTAAATGCAAATGAGCTGCTGCTCCCGCCCCTTTTCCAGAAGAGGGCGGAGCTTTAACAGCTCAACAACAACAAAGCTGGAGAATCTCATGCAGCCAAAATGAGGATTATCAGCAACAGAATAGTAAATTGTCCACTCTAATTAGTAAATTGTGTGCTCGAATGCGTAAATCATGCACTCAAATTAATAAATTGAGGGAACGAAATAGTAAATCGTGCACTGAAATTAGTAAATCATACTCAAATTAATAAATTGAGGGAACGAAATAGTAAATTGTGCACTGAAATTAGTAAGTCATGTACTCGAATTAATAAATTGAGGGAACGAAATAGTAAATGATGCACTAAAATTAATAAATTGAGGGAACGAAATAGTAAATCGTGCACTGAAATTAGTAAATCATGTACTCGAATTAATAAATTGAGGGAACGAAATAGTAAATCGTGCACTGAAATTAGTAAATCATGTACACGAATTAATTAATTGAGGGAACGAAATAGTAAATCGTGCACTGAAATTAGTAAATCATGTACTCGAATTAATAAATTGAGGGAACGAAATAGTAAATCGTGCACTGAAATTAGTAAATCATGTACTCGAATTAATAAATTGAGGGAACGAAATAGTAAATCGTGCACTGAAATTAGTAAATCATGTACTCGAATTAATAAATTGAGGGAACGAAATAGTAAATCGTGCACTGAAATTAGTAAATCATGTACTCGAATTAATAAATTGAGGGAACGAAATAGTAAATCGTGCACTGAAATTAGTAAATCATGTACTCGAATTAATAAATTGAGGGAACGAAATAGTAAATCGTGCACTGAAATTAGTAAATCATGTACTCGAATTAATTAATTGAGGGAACGAAATAGTAAATCGTGCACTGAAATTAGTAAATCATGTACTCGAATTAATAAATTGAGGGAACGAAATAGTAAATCGTGCACTGAAATTAGTAAATCATGTACTCGAATTAATTAATTGAGGGAACGAAATAGTAAATCGTGCACTGAAATTAGTAAATCATGTACTCGAATTAATAAATTGAGGGAACGAAATAGTAAATCGTGCACTGAAATTAGTAAATCATGTACTCGAATTAATAAATTGAGGGAACGAAATAGTAAATCGTGCACTGAAATTAGTAAATCATGTACTCGAATTAATAAATTGAGGGAACGAAATAGTAAATCGTGCACTGAAATTAGTAAATCATGTACTTGAATTAACAAATTAAGGGAACGAAATAGTAAATTGCACCAAAAAAAGCCCCGAAATAACGACTTATTTAGTGATGGCTGATTTCAAAACACTGCTTCAGGAAGCTTCGGAGCGTTATGAATCTTTTATGTCGAATCACGATTCGAATCGCGTGTCAAACTGCTGAAATCACGTGACTTTGGCGCTACGAACCACTGATTTGATTCGTAACGCTCCGAAGCTTCCTGAAGCAGTGTTTTGAAATCGGCCATCACTATATAAGTTGTTATTTTGGAGCACCAAAAATATTCTCGTGGCTTTATAATATTAATATTGAACCACTATACTCACATGAACTGATTTAAATATGTTTTTAGTACATTAATGGATCTTGAGAGAGGAAATGTCATTGCTCAGGCCTCACTGAGCCATCAGATTTCATCAAAAATATCTTAATTTGTGTTCTGAAGATGAATGAAGGTCTTACGGGTGTAGAACAGCACGAGGGAGAGTAATTAATGACATTATTTTCATTTTTGGGTGAACTAACCCTTTAATCTTTTGTACAAATCCAGCATTGAATTGACCCAGTCTGTCGTAAAATTAAGCTCTTCCTCGGCTCCTTTCAAACATCTGCTGATCAGTTCTGAATCTCTGATGCAGTTCTTGCAAGTACCTTCAATGAGCATGAAAATCATACCAAAACAACAGATAAAAACAATTTAAACTTTATTGGAATCTATGTCACATTTCTTGTTATTGTCCACAAAAGGATAAAAAAAAAAATCATGGGACGCTAACAAAGTTCACCAGCCTACAATCAAAGCTTAAAACGTAGACAGGAAAAAACCCTCAAATCAGTCTTAAAGCAATAATTGAGAAAAGAAAAGAAGTTACGGCAGGTATCAGAGGAATTCATCACTACAATGATGGATATGACAGTGGATGTATATCTATGTATACACATGCACTATTACTGACAGGCGTATTCGCTGTGGGAAAATGATCACATGTCTCCGGAACGTTTCTGGATTTCTATTACAGGCTGTAGAATTTCAGACTTCTGTCCATGCCAGTGGAAGCCAGGAACTGAGCGTGTTCACCGAAAGCCACACCGGTCACCAGACCAGAGTGATCTACAAGAGACATGGCAAAGAAACAAACAAAACATCAGCTCAGAACATTCTTGCTGAATAACATCTCAAAAGCATTTCACTGAACGAAACTCGACTCACCAGAGAAGTTGAGCACCTCAGACCACTGCTTGCAGATATAAACTCTGATGTCCGATCCACCGACAGCCAGATATGTTCCACTCTGGTCGAAAACCAGAGACTTCACCTACAGGAGAAGGAAGGGAATATCAGTAATCATGGTAGACAGTGATGAAGAACACATGGCAGTGACATCTGAGGGTTATACCTCATAATTGTTGTCCAAAGTGATTGTCTTGAAGTTCTTCAGTTTCCTCAAATCCCACAGCTTCAGTGAACTGTCCTGAGCACCTACAGGTCAAACAAAACAGGTAGAAACACAATTAACATTTAATAAAATTATCAATTTGACTGCTTTAACACTAAAAATGTAAGTTGCTGCAATCGGGCACAATAAACGCTGTCATGTGATCTTGCGTTCGGATGCTGGTAAACCAAAATCAGAAATCAAATCATTCTGACAGACTTTGACTCAGGCGTTTCAGAACCACCAAACCAACATTTGAGATGCTGGTTAGACCAGTTATCCAATCACAGCCTCTGTTTAGGCAAAGTCACATGAGTTTTGTTGAGCATTGAGCAATTTATTCGGTAAATGTGTATGTGCACGCCTTCTTATCGGATAAGAAAAAGTATCTGCCTCAATTGAGTATGTACATCTTTTATGCGTATTGAATGAAGCGTTGTAGAAATAAATAAGACTTGACTTGTGAAATCAGGTAGGAGGACAAAGATAGTCCATCATTCCCTTTCCCACCCCAGTCAGGGTCATGTGACCTACCAGTGGCCAGATAGTATCCGTTCTCAGAGAAGGCGATGGCCGTCACAGGACCTGAATGGCCGGGGAAGTTGGCTACATTGGTCCGTTCCTTCAGATCCCAGATCTTAATCTGAGAATCCGCCGTGCCAGTGCCGAAGATCAGACCGTCGGGATGGAACTGAGCACAGGTCAGAGCTGAAAGGAAAGAGTCGGAAATGCATTCAATGTTTTATATGCATGTTGTGCATATTCATTTGCTCATTTCAACCAGAAGCCATTGCTGCCAAGAAGATTCAAATCTATCTAACGCAAGACATAAAACAGAAAAAAAAAAAACTTAGTCAACTCAATATTTAATAGTTAAATTAAATAGGCTAATTTAGGGGCTGTTTACACGACAGCGTTTTCAATTAAACACGTAAAATGTAAGCGTTTTGGCCATTTATTTACATGACGACGGCATTTTGGGTGCCTGAAAACGCAAACTTTTGAAAACGGGTTTCAAAGTATTAGGTTTTGAAAACCATGTAAACAACGAAAATGCGAATCTGTGAAAACGATGACGTCATGCACATGCGCATTACATGTTCAATCTATACCGTTTCATCGCCATCTAATGTCCTTTCAGCAGAATACAGCGTTTTTAGTTGTTTTTGCGGATTCGTGTGAATTGGGATCGTTTTATTGTCTGTACACGTATCGTTGTAGTGTAAATGTACCCTAAATCAAAGGTTATTAGCATTTTTGGAAATTTCATTATAACTATTGACCACAAGGTGGTGCTTTGAGTACTGTCAGGGCATGGAGCCAAAGACAGAGTTTTGTAATGAGATGTAAAATATAGCTTTTTACAACAAAATTCAAATGGCTGATATTGGAAAATTGGGTATCGTTCGACTCGCACAGAATCTAAAGAGACCAGTTTTATGATTTTTGGGCAAATGGTTCACAAGTTATAAGCAAAAATAGCAATTTTTCAGATCTCCAGACCACTAGGTGGCACTGCGCCAAAACTGTGCAGGTATCCTCAGGTCATGGTTATAACACAAACCAAGTTTGGTCAGAATACGCTAAAACATTAATGAGATAAAGCCTCACGTTCAATTTGGCGGGCACTTCGTCGAATACGTTCACGCATTATTCAAGAACAAATTGACTTGAATTCCATAACTTTTTATCTGCATGGTCAAAAGATGATCAGGGTCAATTTTCGTGAAACTCAGAGCAACGGCCTTCAATAAAGGTTAAAAAAAAGTTTTTTTTCCCCTGGAAAATTTAGTTTCTAGCCCTTACGGTTCAAAGGTTTAGCATAAACATAAGTGCAACTTTGGACTGTTGGTGGCGCTAGAGGGATTGATTTAGAGACTCCAAATTTGCTATGCTGACAGATCAGATTGTCCTCTAACTGTGTGCCAAATTTCATAACTTTCCCACAAGGTGCTTTTTGTTTTGCCATAGACTTCCAGAGCGGAAGAAGAAACGAAAGAATAATCAGAACGCCAAAGATTACAATAAATGACTATAAGAGTCACCTGAGGGGTAATTTTCCCCATTTTCCAAAACAAAATTCAGGCCCTGCTGTCAATGAAACAACAAGTTAAATCACTCCATTTAAATTAAGTTAGTTCTGAATGAGTTTTCAGTTCCCAAGCTTATAAATGTGGTGAATATTTATATTACCAACTAGGGCTGCACGATTTATCTCAATTTTATGCGCAGCTTGTCAGAGCTGTACGGCTGTGATCAGTAGTAAATGTTTCTTTATCTGAAAGCCAGAGGGCGCTCTTGTGAAGAAACTGCAAATATGCCCTGCTGCCGAAGTAGAACACGCGTTATTCCAGGAAATCCCATACTATCGCTGTAGCTGAATAAACAGAAGACTGAAATGTTTTGATTGATTAAACATGACTGAAACGTTTTGATAATGAACACACGACTGCCTTATTCTGTGTAAGAAGCCACATCATCTCACAGAAGGACGCTCAACTGTCGTTATGAAGTGAGTTTGGAGGAAAAACATGTTATTAAATGTTGTCTTTTGTTGGACAAGATGTTAATAAATGCTTCTCATGTCTGAAAAGAAGTTTGACGTGTTGCTTTTTCAAACACATAAGAGATTCAAACTCTCAGTGCTTTCAGATGGATTAGCATTTGGAGCCATAGTTCACTGAAAAGCCACGCATAAAAAATAAACAAATAAATAAATAAATAAATAAATAAATAAATAATCGCTGCTTTGCGATTTCATAATCGCACTAAGCCAAATTGTTTAAGTGCGATTTCAATGTTTTTTTTCTAATTGCCCGATTAATCGTGCAGCCCTATTACAAACTTAACATTGGATATATCTGACACACTGCCCAGAGAAATACATACCACATCCAGCGGTCTCATCAGTAACTTTAGTCAGGACACGTCCAGTCTGGATATCAGAGAAGGCCCAATACTACAACACACACGCATTTGAGAACCATTACACTCTGACAGACACAGAAACAGCTTTTCTTCTTTTCAAAAACAACTCTATATTCAGTGCATGTGTTGCATGTGAACTGTTCCTCAGCCATCAGCCTGCGTGTTTGTGTGTTACCTGGTCCTCAGATGAGCTCAGTAGATAGTCTCCGGTGGCGTGCAGAGAGAGGCCGGTAACACCCGCCTCGTGGGCCCTGATCACCTGCACGCAGTTGCCCCCAGTGACCGACCACACGCGGATAGTGCTGTCTGGAGACGCCGAGAACACCACCGACTGACAGAACATGTGAAGAGAGATGTGAGATCTGGAGAAACCGTGAATGAGTGCATGTATGAAGAGCAAGAGCGATGGCCTACCTGAGCAGGGTGGTAGATGACAGACGAGACCTTTTTGGTGTGTCCTTTGAGGGTGGCGACAATCTGCTCCTCCCGACGGTCGAACACCACCACGTTCTTATCCGCACCACCTGGACAGAGTGTGTAAAAACGGTTTGTGGCAGTATGTATGCGAGTGACATCGACATGCAGTAACTTTAGAGTTCAAATGCAGGTTTTGAAAGAAAAAACAAAAGTTACACAACTATAACCCACACATTTCAGCCTCTAACCATTCTTAAGAAAAGGGATGAGTCAATTATAAATTAATATATACATGTCTTATCCTAATAGCTTGGATGTTTAGAAAGCACATTAGGTTCTTTCCGATCCTCCGGGTGAATGTCAAAACAGTTTTGCGCTTATGGAACAGCAGAAATATAGCGGTTACCCCGGTAAACCCTGTATATAATGCAGCTGTGCTTTTTAGAAATGCCATGAGTTTGCAGGTATGATATAAACACCATAGCTAAGCATTATCATAATTCATCAACAGCAGATCATAAGCAATCGCTTGGCATAAATGTGGTTTTCATTGATCTGTAGAAGCAGCACAACGTTTTTACTTCAAAATATGCAATGCTCAATTAAACCATGTTTAATAATCAAATTAAGCCATATCACGATTCCTGTTTTTCTGTCCCCAAAAGAAGATTTAAGGATTAGTTCATCCAAAAATGAAACTTCAATGTGCATTGGAGATACATTTTTAAATAAAGTGGTAAAAGCGCAAAAAAGCACTCGCATCACTTCATAAAACTGAGGTTAAACCACTGGAGTCACATGGATTAATGATGATTTAATGATGATCTTTCTGGGGCTTGAAAGTGTTAGTTGCGTAGCTGCCAATGGAGGGACAGGAAGCACTCGGGTTTCATCAAAAATATCTTAATTTGTGTTCCGAAGATGAACGAATGTCTTACAGGTTTGGAACGACATGAGAGTTATTAATGACAAAATTATAATTTTTGGGTGAACTAACCCTTTAAGACTTTTCTTATACCATTTAAGATATATTAACGGCCTTAAATTTGATACAATCGAACTTAAGGACCCACGGGGACCCTGGTGTGATGGTGATGTAATCGTACCGGTGAGGACTTTGTTGGTGTCTGATGGGCAGAGATCCAGAGAGAGGATTCCTGGTACACTGGCACTGTGAAGACCCTATGAAGGGAGAAAAGAAAATGCTTCATTTGTGATATGAGCTCTGTTCCAAACACTACTACCGCAATATGAAATTAAATTAAAATTCATAGGCAATTAACTCGACACAAAGCTTGATGTTAGCATGATATTGTAAAAAGCATAAAAACACATAGCCAGGGCTCTAGACTGTGATCAAATGACCACACTTTGCAATCTTTTTTCTTCCCAGAGCAGCTAAATTTCATTAGAAGTCGCACTGGTGCCAACGCAGCGCTCAGAACAGATCAGCTGTGTTCGGCTTGAAGCGACGCTGCACAGACGGTTCGGTATATGACATCAAAGTCCCGCGAGAGCGTTTCGAACCTTATGGAGCCGTATGCTCTCGTGGTGCTTCGATGTCATACACCGATCGGCCTGCGCAGCCCTGCTTCAAGTCCAACACATCTGTTCCTACACAGCGCTGGGAGATCCAGTGAGAATTCACCACAGTATTAATAACATCACTGCAAGATCTAGTGAGAAGCAATACACAGATTTGTTTTGGGAACTTTGTTTCTCTTGAGTACTCACAGCATGGGACGCCACCTGGCGATACTTGCTGAGATCTTCTGCTCTGACCAGCTCCTCTGGCACAGTCTTTCCTCTCTGAATAACAAACCCAAATAAGAGGTTAAGAACACGTATTAAGGTACATAAAATAACCACAGTGATACAGAAGCACAAACTCAAACCGCACACCTTCTTTCTCTCGGTGGTCAGGACGGTGGCCTTGTCTTGGAGCTGTAAGAGAGAAGAACAGTTTGAGTACTTCTGAACATGTGATCACACACAGATGAATCACTGCTGAATGCTTGTGTTCTGACGCACCTTCTGTATGATCTCCGGAGTCATTCCAACCTGTTCACTGACCTCCATGGCCTCTCCGCCGGCACCCTAAGAGACCGAAACAGGTCAAAGATATATATATAAAAAACTAAAAACAGTATGTAATATTCACTTATCCTATACATGAAAGACAAAAATAGTCGGAACTAAATTGCACATTTAAATATGGCTGTCAATCCAGACACTGTGATAAATGTGTTAGCTGCATGAAAAAAAAAAAAAAAAAAAAAAAATATAATAATATTAATAATAATAATAAAATATATATATATATATATATATATGAAATACAGAAAGTGAAGAAAGATTGCTGCCATTATAAATCACTGAAGCTACTGAAGGTACAGAAAGCTGCTCTCTTTCGAAAACTCCCATTATAATTAATGAAACCGTGCAATAAATCTCTTATTGACATCGTGTTTATACTTCGACTCTGACTACAGAAGCACATCTGATTGGCCACTGCGTTCACATGTGGGGTTGAAAAGGGGCGGAAATTTTCTGGAAACTTTACCTGGGGAATTTAGGAAATATTTAAATTTGGAAACTTTAAAATTTATGGGAATTAATTGGAAATTTCTATAAAATATATCAAATACAAACATAAATATAAACATTTTGTTGGGTCATAACATGAAATGACAGTTATTTCTTTTTTGCATCCAATTAATTCTAATTTAATTTTTTTTTTTCTCGTTTAATTAATTTTGGGAACGACGACAATGCATTTTTAGTCAAATGCCTGTATATAAGATTAGTATTGACAAATATTACAATTTAAAATGTAATTTATTCCTGTGATCAAAGCTGAATTTTCAGCATCATTACTCCAGTCTTCAGAGTCACATGATCCTTCAGAAATCATTCTAATATGATGATTTGCTGCTCAAGAAACATTTATGATTATTTTCAATGTTGAAAACAGTTTTTTTTTTTCAGGATTCCTTGATGAATAGAAAGTTCAAAAGAACAGCATTTATCTGAAATACAAAGCTTCTGTAGCATTATACACTACCGTTCAAAAGTTTGGGGTGAGAATAAATATTCTTTTTAATTTTTTTTTTAAAGAAATTAATACTTTTATTCATCAAGGATGCATTAAATCAATCAAAAGTGGCAGTAAAGACATTTATAAATGTTACAAAAGATTAGATTTCAAATAAACGCCATTCTTTTGAACTTTCTATTCATCAGAGAATCCCGAAAAAAAATATTGTACACAATAAATGTTTCTTGAGCATCAAATCATCATATCAGAATGATTTCTGAAGGATCATGTGACACTGAAGACTGGAGTAATGATGCTGAAAATTCAGCTTTGATCACAGGAATAAATTACACTTTACTACATATTCACATAGAAAACAGCTGATTTAAATCATAATAATATTTCACAATATTACTGTTTTTATTGTATTTTTAATTAAATAAATGCAGTCGTGGTGAGCAGATGAAACTTCTTTTAAAAACATTAAAAATCTTACCGATCCCAAACTTTTGACCTGTAGTGTATATGTGAATCAACTTACTTTATTGTGTATTTTCAATATGAAAAATAACTTTCATATTGACGAATTAATTTCATTTTGAAAAAAATAAATAAAAATGTGTCATGGATTTATTGCATTTTGGGGGAAAAATAATCAGTTTTTATAAAAAAAAAACCCTTTTTATAACCAAAACTTGCTATGTGAAAGTTTTTTGGTGGTAAAGAAAACACATTTTTACTCAAATTAATGAAAATGCATGAATAGCGTTTTGGAACCAAACTCTTCAGATTTAACACTGGCCTAGTGGTTTTTCGGATATTTTTCTGCAAAAATCGTACACATCGCACCTTTAAAAGATAAAATCAGGATTTATACATGAAATGATTTGAATTACTGACCACAGCTGCAGGCTGGGAAGCAGGAGCGGCCTGCGGAGCGACCAGTCCAGCCTGAGGTTTGAGCGTCGCCAAAGCTGCAAGCAGAATAACGGACAGGTCAGTGAGGCACGACTGCAGTGAGGATCTCCTCCAGACAGCACAAACACGCTCTTACCCTCTCTGGCAGCCGTGACCTCTTTGGTGAGGCGAGCGATGACTCTGCAGGCGGCGTCGTGCTGGTAGAGAGCGTGAGACAGCTCCTGTCGAGTGGTCTGCAGCTGCTGCCTCAGAGTGAAGCTGTGCAGCATCACCGCGTCCTGGAAGACACAAACTCAGCGGTCAGACACACGTCGCACACTTATTCCTCACGCACTCAGTCGGGTCGGAGAACTCACCCACTCGTCCTGCAGAGATTTGAGGATGGCAGGAATGCTGGTGGCGGAGGGAGCCTTCGGTCGGATGGGGTGAGACACTGAAAGCACAGAAATAATGCATGTTGAAATCACAGCCTGAGAGAACGGAGCGTCTCGTGGATTCATCCGTGTCTGTACCCTTGATGTCGATGAGCTGCTCCTCGGACAGCGGCTGGCCGTTGATGGGGTCGGCTCCATTCTCCGCTATGTATTTCTCGATCAGACGCCTCTCGAACACTTGATTGGACACAGGAGACACACAGGGATGCTCCGGCACCTCGTTTGAAACTGGAATGAGAGGATTTACATTCATCATTTCAATACAGTGCAAAAACTGCTGGTCTTACTGAGAGTTTTTGACTTGTTTCTAGTCAAAATATATTAAAGTTCTGAAATCAAGAAGCATTTACTTTAAGTAAAAATTATTTTCTTGTTTTCAGGATAAGATTATTTTGCTTGTTTTAAGGATAAAACCTCACTTCATTTTGACTTATTTTTCCTAAAAACAAGAAAATAAGCCGCATTTTCTTGACAAGTAAAAATTATTTTCTTGTTTTTAGGAAAAATAAAGTCAAAATTAAGTGAGTTTTTCCCTAAAACAAGCTAAATAATCTGTCAATGTGGTATGCAAAATAATCTTATTTCAAACCAAAAATAAGATATAAATAATCTTGTTTTCAGTTTGAAATAAGATTATTTTGCTTGTTTTAAGGAAAAATAAGTCAAAATTAAGAAAATAAGCAGCATTTTCTTGACAAGTAAAAATTATTTTCTTGTTTTTAGGAAAAATAAGTCAAAATTAAGTGAGTTTTTCCCTTAAAACAAGCAAAATAATCTTATTTCAAACTGAAAACAAGATTTTATATCTTATTTCTGGTTTGAAATAAGATTATTAAGATATAGAATCTTGTTTTCAGGAAAAATAAGTCAAAATTAAGTGAGTTTTCCCTTAAAACAAGCAAATTAATCTGCCAATGTGGTAAGCAAAATTATCTTATTTCAAACCAAAAGTAAGATATATGATCTTGTTTTTAGTTTGGATTAAGATTATTTTGCTTGTTTTAAGGGAAAACTCACTTATTTTACCTAAAAAAAGGAAAATAATGGTTACTTGTCAAGAAAATGTTTCTTGATCTAAGAATTTTAAGATATTTTGACTAGAAACAAGACAAACTCCAAGTAAGAACAGCATTTTTTGCAGTGAAACATTTTATTTTAGTGTCCTGTAATAATGCAGAATAATATTATGCATCATAATATAAAGGAACTAACCCTAATATGATTCAATCAGCACTTAAATGTATAATCACTTATTAAATAACTCAATGTTTGTGTATTATATGTTTAAAATCAATTCGACTTCCCAAAACTTGATCTTCATGTTTATTTCCCCTATTATCATCATCATGACTATAAAGTTTCCCTCAGAGAGCTTAATATTTCTTCTAGTTTAATGAAATGCAGTAATTAAAGCGCAGTTTCTCACACACAAAGTTTCTGCTCGTATCGCAACAATGGCTAGCACACACTGCTAATCTCTCATGCTAACAGAATCAATCCTCACTTACTCGCACAAACCAGAGACATGTCGCCCGAACACACGCGATCCGCTTCTCAGATAGAGCCGGAGTCAGATCACTTCATCCACTGATTTTAAACCCACACAGAGTTCGTGATATTTTAATCAGTGAAGCTGCTGCATGTCCTCATCAGAACACGTTGAGACGCCGTGCCGCTCAAACACCGGTGCATGACGGGATACTGCTCCTCCAGAGCGGAAGATCAAACCGAAGGTGTTTCCTCAGGAGATTAATGAAATAGATTTGTACGCAAAAAAGAATGATATTTTAATAAAGATATTAATCTCTAGAATTAGTAATGTAAAATCTTCTCGATAATCACAAACGACTCGATTGTTTTGTGTTGAGAACGCGCTGAGGAATGTAACAGGCACCACGTGACATAACGGCTTCTTTGCTTTAATGAAAAACAACAAAGTATAAAACTGTGCCTATATTTTTGCAGGTTGTGTTGTAATAGATTTTAAGTAAATATTCGATTTCACTCTGCTATTTATCCACATCTCCATATGAATCAGAGTGAGTGAACTGTCCGAGTGATTCAGACTGAATCGCGAACCGATTTCAAAGATTCATTTAGTCACGAATCAGGGATCGGTGTTGCCAAGTCCGCGTTTTTCCCGTTCTTTAGAACTTCCGCATTAATATAAGCCAGCTCGAAAACTTCCGGTGATGTCATTTGCTGGTGTGTTGAGCATCAGTAGTGAAATAATCAGAATATAGTCACTTAAATAGTTATTCAAACGTAAGACGCCATAAAAAAATCGTACCTCAGTTTTCTCCTCGGCTAAATTCAATTCAACCATCAGTTTTCACACTTTCATGTGAAAAAAAGCTTCAAAAATTAAATATTTATTGTGCACTTTAGTTAGATTAATTGAATAAATTATGTGCTGAAATCATTGATCTTGCGCTGCACTGACTGACAGCTGCTGTGATTATAGAGAGAGAGCGGCGCTCGCTTTCTGTCATTCGTTCACAAGAAAAGTTATTGTTTTTCAGGAGATTTTTTGAGTATTTCATACTTCACATTAACAAAATGTATTTTTAAACCTAGTTATTTTATAATGTTTCATATTTAGTCAAAAAACTAAGTGAAAAATGATTAGAGGAAACGGCTGATATATGCACAAATAAATGCTACTTTGTCGCCACCTGCTGGTTAAAGTGGTAATTATTGTCTTTTTTATTTTCAAATAAGTGTTTTCTATCAAATGTGGAATTTCCTACATTTTTAAACGTTCGGTTTTACAGTGGGGACAATCTCAGAAGGATGAACAAATAATGTTTGTGGTCATCACATTAAAAATAACATTTGAAGTGCAGGTGAAATGTTGCTTGTGCGTTTCTAATTACAGACGCCGCGTTTCTTATTCAAACATTCCCATTAGCTTTGTCTTTATTGCAATCAATAAAACTGGTTTATTGGAAAATTAGGTAAATGTGAACACAATATTAAAAAGTCAACCATAGATGGTTTTGTGTCGATGTACAGCGACTACAGAATGAACAGCTAACAGTTCACCGGAAATGCCCGAGCTGGCTTAACAACAACCAGGAAGTAACCGTGCATATAGTCAATTTGTTGCCGCGGGTTGAATCAACCCAAAATAATGAGATATTTAGCCCCTGGAATGCAAATTTTTCCAGGGGAAACCCTGCCAAAAACGCAAATTTTGCCCCGCGGAAAGTGATTTTTTCCATGGGATCCCCTGAAATGCGATTGGGCTAGTTTTAAGAAGCAATTGGGTGGGTTTTGTTGTGAAAACCTGGCAACCCTGTCAGGGATCAGTATTTCTGATTCTAAGCAGAATTATACTGAGGAATCACGTAAGTATTTATATCTTTAACATATCATTAGGTTTTAACAGTATCATAAAAGCTTTAAACACGTGTAGGACTGATTTCTGTCAAAGAATAAAATAATATTTCTGAAATGTAAACAGTTCAGGGATCAAAATGTCATTGAAATCTCACACATTATTTTTTAATTAAAAAACGGGGATAATACATTTGTTAAGCTTTTGTTTTTTAATTGTTGTGGGTTTCATATACTTTTATTATAATTAATAATTATGATGTTTAAACTGGTTAAAATGACCCTAACTGGTTTTAATACAATTTATGAAAAATAGTAAATAGTAACCTTCGCCAACAGATAAAGTATTATAACTTTACAAAAACACATTACAAAAAAAAAAATTACACTGCATACAATAATTGCAACTTTTCATTTTATTTCATGTTTGTGCTTTTGGAAATAGATTTTTTAATGGATTATTATCCCTAATTAGTCTTATTATTTTGCATTGTTGACACAAAGTGTGTGCTTTCATTAAATGTAATTGTTTTATTTTATTTTTTAATATATATTGGTGTGTACCTTCACCTGCGTGTTACACTCTAAAAATGCTGGGTTAAAAACAACCCATGTTGGGTTGAAAATGGACAAACCCAGCGATTGGTTAAATATTTGACCCAACATGCTGGGTAGTTTTATTTAACTCCACTATCGTTTAAAATTACTGTATTTCTGGCTTAAAATGAACCCAAAATAGGTCACATAATTACCATAATAATCAAAATATGAACATTTATTAATAAGCAAATTATTAATAATAAAAAATATTATATTGTTTAATCATTATTAAACATTAAACATTAATAAATGATAATTTCCAACATATTTTGGGTTCATTTTAAGCAAGAAATACAGTCATTTTTAAATAATAGTTGAATGGTTGAGCAAACATTTAACCCAACCGCTGGGTTTGTCCATTTTCAACCCAACTTGGGTTGTTTTTAACCCAGCATATTTTTTTAGAGTGTATAGTTATGTGTTGTGACGGCAAAATAAATGATGATAATAACAAAAAAATAAAAAAATAAATAATAAAATGACAGAAAGTCAAAAGAAAAAAGATTTATTGATGATACAGACAAAAAAATACACAGATGTCCATCTATTAACTCCATAGCAGCGAGAAACAATGAATCAATCCTGGTTTATTACTGTAACGGCTGTTTCAGTTCGAAGATGCCGGTTCCTCCTTTCACAACCTTTCCTACGACCAAGCAAGCCGACGGCGAACAGAGTTTATCATCAGAACCTACGAAAAAAACAACAAGCGACAATTACACGACTGAAACAATATCAATGCGCATCATCATCAGGAGTAGCGCCTACAGTACCCAGCATCGTGGCCTGCTTCAGAAACTTGAAACTGGTCTCAAAGGTCATCTGTTGCAGCGGGGAGCTGCTGGATTGAATGGCGATTCGGTTCAGAGGCTTGTACACCCCCTCAAAGCACATGTAGTCGGCCACGAGAGAGAGATGGCGCGGGTCCACCTCGATCCCTGTGAAGAGAGGCAGCGGTCAGATCTGCGGTCAAGCGCGCACCGCCACAGGACGGGTCAGAGTACGCTTCATTACCGTAGACGGCAAACACATCTTTAATCTCCTTCTCAATGACTCGCAGGGCCACCTCGATGCCGTACGTGTTGGCCATAGCATGAACCTCGTTGGAGTATAACCGGTTCAAGTCCAGGATCTGGAACAACAGAACGGATTGTATTACATGCCAGATTTGGTACTTTTCACTGAAGAAGGACATTAGAGTGACAGCAGGGATGCACAGATACGAAACATTTGGATGATAACCGATAACTCTTTATATTTGAAAGCTGATAAACGATATATTGTTCATTGTAATGGACTGCATTAGACTCACATCAGCATGTTTGAACATCTCCTGCATGTTGATGCCCTCGGTGTTGAGCACCATCTCTTTTGAACCGTCCTTTGTGGTGACTTCGTTTAACAAGCAGCGTGTGATTCCTTTGGTCTCCATGATGACAGAGTTCTGAGCCTGCTTCACCACCACTGACGTGAGGTCAAAGTGCACTGTAGTGACGGGCAGGACCAGGGTCAGCTGTGAAACAGAAGCATTTTTTACAAGTGCATCTCTAAAGAGCATGAATGTGTAAATGATGAGGTGATGAAATCATTCGGACACACCTCACACCACAGCCCGTTCTCTGTGTCATATGTGTACTCCTCCATAGCGGGGCTTAACTTAAGCACAGTGTTGATCCTCATCGATTCCTGTGACGTTTCCTGTGACGTTTCCAGCGGCTGTTCAGAGCTGTTGGGACTCTCACCAGACTCCTCCTCAGCCATCTCCTGAGCATCTCCTGCGTCCTTCTGTCCGTTCTCGGCCACGTCCTCCTGTTCCTGATCACTGCCCTCCTCACCCTCACCCTCCTCGCTCTCGTAGTCCACCTGAGGGGTCACATCACACACACAACACAATTTTACTTGCTCTTGTGCAATAAACATACAGGGGCACATCATTTCTGTGCTGTGAGCAGAATCACTGAATCATAAAATCATAACAATGGAATTTAAAGGGACAGTCACACTACTGACATTATTCGGTTCTATTGACTTCCATTCATATGAATGCTGGAGACCGGAAACGTAAGCTCAAGCAAAAGTTCAAGTTTGATGAACTCTGACCTGATGAAGGCATGTGACCAACAGAAGATCTACGGCTGAATTAAAAGAACACATTTTGGCATTAGAGTGGACAGTAGATTGTATATTTTTGCTTTATGGATTATTATTATTATTATTATGTGTTATATGAGCAGAGTGTGACGTCAGTTCACGACCATTGCAGCGTCCGTGGAAATTTCGTGTGCAAAGTCATGTGACCTCAGCGTTAGAGTGTAACCTGGAATGTCATGGAATTTGGCCAAATTCACTCGGATATACGTCACAATAGAGAAGGAAACACTACTGCAACTTGTTTCATGCCGATTCGCTATATTCTATACGACTATATACTATACGACTCACTATACTCACTAATCAAAAAATTACCGTTTTCCATTGAAACAGTAATATACCATAAAAACAATGCATTCTGGGTAATATTATTTGTCGATAGGCTACTTTCTCGAAAAAATGACAATTATTACCAAGAATGCATTGTTTTTACAGTATATTACACTGCATTCTGGGTAATATTATTTGTCGATAGGCTACTTTCTTGAAAAAATGTCAATTATTACCAAGAATGCATTGTTTTTACAGTATATTACAATGCATTATGGGTAATATTATTTGTTAATAGGCTACTTTCTCGAAAAAATGTCAATTATTACCAAGAATGCATGGTTTTTACAGTATATTACAATGCATTCTGGGTAATATTATTTGTTGACAGGCTACTTTCTCGAAAAAATTTCAATTATTACCAAGAATGCATGGTTTTTACAGTATATTACAATGCATTTTGGGTAATATTAATTGTTGACAGGCTACTTTCTCGAAAAAATGACAAGTATTACCTAGAATGCATTGTTTTTACAGTATATTCTGTATATTACAATGCATTCTGGGTAATATTATTTGTCGATAGGCTACTTTCTCGAAAAAATGTCAATTATTACCAAGAATGCATGGTTTTTACAGTATATTACACTGCATTCTGGGTAATATTATTTGCCGATAGGCTACTTTCTCGAAAAAATGTCAATTATTACCCAGAAAGCATTGTTTTTACAGTATATTGCAATGCATTCTGGGTAATATTATTTGTCGATAGGCTACTTTCTCGAAAAATGACAATTATTACCAAGAATGCATTGTTTTTACAGTATATTACACTGCATTCTGGGTAATATTATTTGTCGATAGGCTACTTTCTCGAAAAAATGTCAATTATTACCCAGAAAGCATTGTTTTTACAGTATATTGCAATGCATTCTGGGTAATATTATTTGTCGATAGGCTACTTTCTCGAAAAAATGTCAATTATTACCCAGAAAGCATTGTTTTTACAGTATATTGCAATGCATTCTGGGTAATATTATTTGTCGATAGGCTACTTTCTCGAAAAAATGTCAATTATTACCCAGAAAGCATTGTTTTTACAGTATATTGCAATGCATTCTGGGTAATATTCTTTGTCGATAGGCTACTTTCTTGAAAAATGTCAATTATTACCCAGAAAGCATTGTTTTTACAGTATATTGCAATGCATTATGGGTAATATTATTTGTCGATAGGCTACTTTCTCGAAAAAATGTCAATTATTACCAAGAATGCATTGTTTTTACAGTATATTGCAATGCATTCTGGGTAATATTATTTGTCGATAGGCTACTTTCTCGAAAAAATGTCAATTATTACCCAGAAAGTATTGTTTTTACAGTATATTGCAATGCATTATGGGTAATATTATTTGTCAATAGGCTACTTTCTCGAAAAAATGTCAATTATTACCAAGAATGCATTGTTTTTACAGTATATTACAATGCATTCTGGGTAATATCATTTGTCGATAGGCTACTTTCTCGAAAAAATGACAAGTATTACCTAGAATGCATTGTTTTTACAGTATATTCTGTATATTACAATGCATTCTGGGTAATATTTGTCATTTTAAGAAAAGAGGCCAATAGGCTACTTTCTCGAAAACGACAAATAATATGAAATATTATATAATATTATGTACGAGGACATGAACTTCTTCTGAACATTATCATCATATCATATCCACACAGAAACTCAAAGGTCTTCACTACAACCCGCCAAAATAAAAGTTCGGTTTTACTGAGTAATTATGCTCTTTTTCAAAGTCTTGATGTTGATTATTTTCCTCATATTCTCCATTGTTGCAGCTCCTCTCTTCCCAGTCTGTCAGTAACGCTCTGTTTAGTTCCTGTCTCTATGAAGCCCCTCCTTCTGAAAAGCACAATGTGCTCTGATTGGTCGGCTGGAGCAGTGTGTTGTGATTGGTGTTTGGGAAATGCCCCGCCCCTTACCATAACCGCCAGTTTCAACACACTACTGACTAACTCAACCAGGCCCCGCCCCTTTATTCTGCGCATTAATTATTTAAATGAGGAATACTGTGAAGATGGAGTTCAGAAACACTGACACTGTGACACATTCACCTTTAAGAAATAGGGTGAATTCTAATACCTCCTCTTCTTGTTTTTCCTTTCTACTGGAATCTGTAGCATCAGCATCGCCTTCATTCGCCTCGTCATCCACAATATTTTCATTTCCTGCATCCTCATCGGCCTCAACCTGTGGAGAAGTCAGACATGCTACCATCATTACTCAATTATGACACGGCAGCAGCACACGAGTGCTCTGTAGTGACCGTGTACCTCTGCCGCCCCCTCGACACCCCCCGCCACCGGTCGATCGGCGTCGCTCGGCGTGGCTTTGCGCGTGTCCACTTTTCCCATAGCTGACAGTTTAGAGTTCAGCCTCTTAATGGTCTCCAACAGCATGCGAAAGAATCTGTAACGCACAAATAAGCCTATGAGATGTCAGGGAAATCATCTGCAGTGAAATAGCCGAAACTGGAGATCTTTAACCATACTTCTGCTCCATGTAATGAAGGATCTTGTTGGGGGTGAGCAGCTTGTCTTGCTGGTATCGCTCAGGAGGCAGGAAGTGGAATGTGATTTTATAGACTCGTGATTTCTCGCTTAGTTTTCCTTTCTCTACGTAACGGAAGGTTTCTATCACATCCACCTTGTGAAGCACCTGTGAAGATCAAGAGCACATGCGAGTTTTAACAATCATCATGTGAACGATCAGGAAATTTTAATTCTGAAGTGATTTTTGTTAAATACTATGGCAAAAAACATTTGATGACATTTTTTTTTGTGATAACACTCATTTGTGTTATGAAGATGACTGAAAGTATTTTTGGAATGATAAAAGATGACATAATTTGAACATGAATGAGATTTGAGATCAGCTGCTTACTGAATAACACAACATACTGACACACAAGTAAACACTGCCCACCTCTGATAAACACACGCGTGTTATCTTCTTCCGCAGGGTCTTGACTTGCTTCAAGGCTTTCTTGTTCATCCGAACTGGAATGCTCATCATGGGGGTTTTGATCTTCGAACCCGCGATCATGAGTATTTCTCTTAATCTGATGATTTCACATGGAGAGATTGTTTAGGTGGATCACAATTACTCTTAACTTCGCTCTTTTCGCTTCATTTTGTTATGGAGAATCGTGAAATTTCACTGCCATTGCTATGGATTGCAAAGTGAAATCTGACCTAGGAATTCCCAGGGTGACGTTCATCTCTCCTCTGCCGGCGAAGTGGAAGGTGTTAAGGGTCATCTGGGTGGAGGGCTCTCCGATGCTCTGAGCCGCCAGCAGACCCACGGCCTCTCCGGGGTCACACAGAGCTCGCTGCCACTTCAGCTGCAGGAGATGCCTCAATCTGCAACACACACAGTGATTATAGTACGCAATTAATCCTTAAATTACATGCAATGTCTTCACTGCGGTGGCTCTCAAGAGGGGTGCACAGAAAACCTTCAAGGGGGACTTAAAATCCTGCACAGTGCTCCTTTAAAAAGAAAGGGAAGAATATTCTGTGCTTAAAATGACGGGTCATTTTTCTGTCCAAAGGCCTTAATAATAATAATAAAAACAAAGATATGACATCCAAAGTATGTAAGGTAGTACAACTAGATCTCTTTTATTGAATCTAAAAGGTTTTAATTATATTTTGCTACATATAAAGGTATTTTAAAGATTTTGAAGTTTCAAAAGGTCATTCGGTTTAACCGTCACAAATTTCATTTGAAATTAAAATGTCTGAAAATGTAATAAATATGTATATATTTTATTCTGGCATGATTTTATAACATCATATAACAACATAGTGCAAAATTGTATTAAAATTATGTGTAGAAGTCGTTGCTTTGTTATGAGAAAGAATGTCCGGAAAAATGAATTTCACTGATGTCATTCGGAGTAACCGATATAAAGGGATAATTTTGGATCAAGTCATGTGATCAATATCATGTGACATCATTCAGACACCTGCAAAGGACCACATGATCATGAAGTAAAGTAACTAACTCTCTCTTAACTATTTGAAAAATTCATGTTTTCTCTTGATCATACGCATGTCCCGAAACATCAGGTCATTCGGTGCAACCGCTATAAAACATGGAAAATGTTGTAATATTTTAAAAACTTGTACTAAATATTAAATGTTTGATTGTCCTTTTGCTAGATATCAGCCTGTTAGCATTGTTTGAAAATATCGTCATTCGGTAAAACCGAAATTTTGGTTAAACTGCATGACTTTTTTGGTGACAAATTTTGTAAAAAATGACAAAATCAGTGTTAATTGATTATAAAAACCACAGAATCTCATTGTTAACACTTAATAAAACTTCAAAATTAATTATATCTCCATTATGTTTTTTACACTTATAAAACCTTATTCGCAATTTATTTTACTTACTTATTTTAATCTATTGACTGTAAATTAAAAAAAGAAAACAAACCATCAGAGCAGATGTACTACAGGAGACCTAATCTCCTACATCAAATATTGTTGTGGACAATGGACAACAATTTTCCGAATTCAAAACTTAGAAGTCTAGAAATGGCGGTTTAATCCAGATATAATAATGTTTAATGTTAAACATTACCTATCTGAGTCAACGATTTCAGCAGACGTCTGAAATTCCTGCTTGATGTTGAACTGCTCCAGGTAGGACTCAACAATGGAGTCGAACGTCTCAGACACTGACCCGAAGCAGATGTCCGGCCGGTAAAGAGACAGACACGGGTCCGGACAACGAGACGTCTTCTTCAAATACTTCATACGGCCAGAGTCATCCAGAGCTCTCCACCTCTCCAACAGCTAAATACAAGAGATCTTACTGTGCATTAAAGTCACCATAAAAATCAAAACCCACAATTCTTATTTTTTTATGGAGCATTTGCAGTGTTTATTCTAAATGATTTATTGATGCACATGTTCCTCATAATCTTGAATCAGAATATCTTCTCCTCCCTCTTGCAGCATCTCTTCTCTTCTCTGAGGATGAGGGCGGGGCAACCTGTCACTCACATGAGATCCACCAATAGCAAACCACAACCATCCAATCAAGCCCCGCCCCACATTTGTTCTTGTTTGCAAAGCCGTTTCACTCGGATATATACGGCACAATAGAGAAGAAACGAGTACTTCCCTCTGAAATCAATCTGAGTTATTCTGGAAAGGTCTGAGGAATTGAATCATCTTTCTAACAAACTACTTCACAGGATGCCATCGTAGAACATTTGTAAAATAAACCTCTCCACAAACGCTTCAGTACCTGTAGAGTGGCTGCCTTTCTCCCGCTGTCCAGCTCCTGGTACCCTACTTGAGACTTCACGTGGCTCAGTTTCTTCTGCGAGTAGAGCAGGAAGGCTCCCTCTCTGGGTGAAACACGTTCACGCTTGGCTTTCCATCTCCTAATGGCTTTAAGGTGATTAAACGTGGCCTGTGAGTCCATTTTAGCCAGAACTTCATCCAAGCACTTAGACTTTCTAATAACCTAGAAAATAATGCATCATATAAACTGTTAAATGTTGTCTTCCATCAACGTAGCAGTGCAGAAACATGTCTACATAGTCACCTCGTAGTTGTCTTTGATGAAAGGGAACTGCCGTGGCTGTAGGAACTGGGTCTTGGGGATGTCTAGCCCATCTTCTCCGTAAAGAAACTGGACCACACTTCCATCACTGTCCCGCACAGTCAGATCATACTGGACCACAAGACCTTCTAGATGCTTGATCACACACCTGAAACACAGCATGACTTCAGATTCCCTGACAGAACAGTGTATGTCACTGTGCAATAGAAGCAGCTCAGATCTACCTCTGCAGATAACCAGATCGACTGGTTTTGACAGCAGTGTCCACAAGACCTTCACGACCAGCCATGCAATGGAAAAAGAACTCCTGAAAATATAAAGAGACTCCAGTTATATTTAGTTTTCCACATATAGTACCTATTACTCTAAAAACACGATTTTGAGATGTTCAGAAGAAAATATAGGTGTATTTGACTGTACAAATGTGGCCACCATAATGCTAGGATGTTGTGGATTTATTACTATAGGGTTGCTAATGAGTTCTCTTCAACAAGATTTGAAGTATCATTTATGTTTGTAGCCCAGACTATAATATAGCTGCAAGCAACAATATGGGGTCAAACCTGAAAGGCTCAGTGCTTATCACAGTGCGCCACTGTGGACACGTTTGCCATGTTACTGAAAAGAGGTTTCAAGGTAAGAATGAGTACACGACCATGTCAGTTAGCATGTTAATGTTTAGCATGCCAAGCTAACTTAGCTTAAGCCCTCAGTCATTACTGTACGGCTGGATCCAAAGATCATCTGAGCCGATTTTGGGCAAAACTGGACAAGATTTGTAGGAGGAATTGCGAAAAAAAAAAATTTTCCATCAGCAAACTAATGGAAAATGACAAACGCGATATAGTCAGAAACGGCATAAACCAAAATAATTTTGTGACAATGTTTTCAAAAGCATATTTGCAAAAAACTTTATATTTCTGGAACACTAGGTGGCGCTGTGTTCAAAATTCGCAGGTGCCTCCAGGATATGCTGTCCATGATCCCTACCAAATTTTGTGCAGATATGTCAAATCATTTAAAAGATATTGCAATTTATGGCAAATTTCACAATGGCAAACAGGTGATTTATCCGATCCTGGCAAAATTGGCAATCACGGATTCGTCATGATCCAAGATTGTGACAAAAATTTCATAAGTTATAAGCAAAAATAGCCATTTTTCGGATCTCGTGATGGCAGAGATGGCAATATTCCAAAATTTCAGATGTACCCTCAGATGATGGTGCTGATCAAATGTATTAATAAATCAAACTCAAAGTTTGGCCGAGATACAGCAACTAATCTCATTTTGGGTCAAAATCATTAACTTCACATCCCAATAACTTTTAAACAAAAAAGTATATCAAAAATCTGTTCAGTCATTTCTTTGAGGTTCGATCCATTGATCATCTGAACCTATTTTGGTAAGAATTGGGCAAAATTTGTAGCAAAAAAACAGTTCATTAGTAAGATATGGAATGTGATCAATAGGAAGGGTGAAACGTTATAACAATTTGAATAGTGGATTTTTGAAATGGCGGTGGCGCTATAGAGTCGGTCCTAGAGACCCCAAATTTGGTCAAATTACAATTAATTACAAGCACTAAAAATGTACCAATTTTCATTATTTTCCTATGAACCGTTCATAAGGCTGCCATAGACTCCCATTGGGGCAGAATAATAATCATTAAAGTAGGAGCTACAGCACCTTCGGTGTTTGGCCCTTCATTAGGGTTAAGGATGTTGAACAAACCCCTTGAGCAACAGCGACTACTAACAAAACTGTGCATTCAAAATCCAGACTGAACATACAGGAGGTTTGATCCCTGTCAAGAATCTGCCAGTCACGAATCCTCCGGAGCGCGGCTGTGGTTCGTAGGGCTGAAAGCAGGGCAGGGACTTCCCAGAAGGCATCAGCGGTGGTCGGCGGCCCTCCAGCTCAATCTGACCCAATAAACAGGAGATCTGCACATTCACAGGAACATGGTTCAGAAGAAGATCACATGAATAACACCTGACCTCTGCTGGAGAATGCCAATCAGGGATCAAATTTAAGACTTTTTTAGACTTACAGTCACACAGAGCCGAAGCATAACCAAAACAATGTTCTTAAAATATCCTAAATATCACTATTTTGATGTTTAACAATCACATTCCTGTTTTTCTGTCCCCAAATCTAAGGCTTCTAGAAATAGTTAAGACCTTTGTTATACCATTTAAGACTTTTTATGATCTTACATTTGATCAAACTGAATTTAAAACTTTTAAGGATGTGCAGGAACCCTGTAAAAGTAATAAAAAGCTTCTATATTCAGACTCATCACCTGCATAGTGTTAACAGTAGATCCCTTGGCTCCGGACTGCACCATCAGCTGAAGGTTGTTTTCTGGGAAGGAGCGATGGAGACCCAGTGGCATGCAAACCTGACAACATAACATCGCATGAGAGGAAACCCACGAAGACAGAGTGATCGTATTTCCACAGCGAGAAAGAATGTGAAGGACATTATGATGCTTTTAACATGCACCTTGTTGATGTTGTTGTTCACTTCATTGACCTCCTCTTTGAACTTCAGGTCCACCATGTTGAAATCTCTCTGGTCTGAGTTCAGATGTGCGTCCTGCCAGCGTTCTCTGGCTTCAGCGTCTCCAGCGGATGCGGGCAGGTTAAACGCAGCCTGAAGAGCCTGTTTTAAAACATGAACATCAATCAATATGAACCTCTGTGAGCTGACAATATTAAAAACTCAACATTTTTAAGTCTACCGTTGTAATATACTGGATATCTTTAAACAGGGGATCATATTTGTTTAGTTAGAGGAAAGTGGATGATGCCATGTTTTACACATACTGACAATTTATTTAGAAGTGTTTCATCAATTCTTCTTACTCTAACCAAAAAATGTAAATGTTTTCTTTAGAATACTCCTGTTGACACCTAGAATTAAGATGTGCTTTGGTCGATTGGATCACAAGTGGACGGAGCTAAATACAGGTGTAAATGAGGTGTAAACGTGTTGAGTTTGTCCGCATTCAACCACTTTCAGAGGTAGTTGAATGAATGATTCACTGACTCACTCATAAAGACTTCACTTGTTTCATTACTGGATGAATCAGCGTTTCCGAACAAATCTCTTGAATGAGTGATTCAATGACTGACTCATAAAGACTTCACTTGTTTCATTACTGGATGAATCAGGACTTTTGAACAAATCTCTTGAATGAGTGATTCAATGACTCACTCATAAAGACTTCACTTGTTACATTACTGGATGAATCAGGACTTTTGAACAAATCTCTTGAATGAATGATTCAATGACTCACTCATAAAGACTTCACTTGTTTCATTACTGGATGATTCAATGCTTTTGAACAAATCTCTTGAATGAATGATTCAATGACTCACTCATAAAGACTTCACTTGTTTCATTACTGGATGATTCAGCGCTTTTGAATGAATCTCATGAATGAATGATTCAATGACTCACTCATAAAGACTTCACTTGTTTCATTACTGGATGAATCGGTGCTTTTGAACAAATCTCTTGAATGAATGATTCAGTGACAAGTACTTTCTTAACAGTCGCCTAGCGCCATCTCCTGGTGTAATGATGCAATGATACAATCTTTATTTGAAGCGTAAAGTTACTCTCAAAAGGTGATTCACTCTATTTTGATCACTAACGTATACATCAGTGTTTATATCTGAAATATAATCTTTTATCTAGTACTTCTGTGATAATCTGAATTATCGTAAAGCAGAAATAATGATACTGTGTGGCTGAAAAGACGTATGATTGTACTTGTCATTTAGAAATAAGATCACGTGGGTGTTTGAATCAAGATCTTTTAACAGTTAATCGTGCAGCTCTCGCACCAGAATATTGATTTTCAATAAAGTCACACAGTTCAGAAGGTACTGCGGGTCAGGAATGAGCTGGTTGATCTGAACGATGTACCTTGGAGCCACATGTGACTGACTTTTGGATAATTTTCCTTCTTTGTTTGTTGGCTCCATCTTTTACTAGAATGTCCTCCACACCTGTCAGAAACAAATGACAGTTTAATATCATTCTGCCTTGAGGGTTCAGCAAGATAATTTGGCATTGATGTGTGATTTTACCCAAGGTGAAGCCGCGGTAAAGCTGCAGGTAGGCAGTGAAGAGTCGAGCCAGACAGCTGAGCAGTTTTCCGCTGGTCTCTCCTCCGTAGAGCTCGTAGCAGCAGTGCACCAGACCGTACGCTGAGCTGCCATAGTGAGCTTTATCCAGAACGCCCACCAGCAGCTCTCCCTGACGAATGACCACCTGAAACACAGAGCACATCACATCACCACCCAGGAACAGTCACCATAAAATAGGCAAGAACAAACTGGGCATGTCCCAACGATATATATATTTTTTACTTTATTTTTTGGAAAAAAAAATAACAGAAATTAATATGACAAACATTTGGCCACCTATGCATCTATACATAAAGTTACAGTATGTGTCAGATCATACAATGATGGGCCAATAAACTTCTCATGAAGTCCATTTTTCCCAGTATCGTTTTTGGCTGCTTGAGATTCTCCAGCTTTGTTGTTGTTGAGCTGTTAAAGCTCCACCCTCTTCTGGAAAGGGGGCAGGGAGAAGCAGCTCATTTGCATTTAAAGGGACACACACAAAAACGGTGTGCTCACACCCAAATAGGGGCAAATTTGACAAGCTATAATAAATGATCTGTGGGGGATTTTGAGCTGAAACTTATTATAAAGCCGCGAGAATATTTTTGGTGCACCAAAAAAAACAAAATAATGACTTATATAGTGATGGCCGATATCAAAACACTGCTTCAGGAAGCTTCAGAGTGTTATGAATCTTTTGTGTCGAATCATAATTCAGATCGCGTGTCAAACCGCCAAACTGCTGAAATCACGTGACTTTGGCACTCCAAACCGCTGATTCGATTCGTAATGCTCCGAAGCTTCCTGAAGCAGTGTTTTGAAATCGGCCATCACTAAATAAGTCATTATTTTTTGGCGCACCAAAAATATTCCCGTGGCTTTATAATATTAATATTGAACCACTGTACTCACATGAACTGATTTAAATATGTTTTTAGTACATTAATGGATCTTGAGAGAGGAAATGTCATTGCTCAGGCCTCACTGAGCCATCGGATTTCATCAAAAATATCTTAATTTGTGTTCCGAAGATGAACGAAGGTCTTACGAGTGTGGAACGACATGAGAGTGAGTAATTAATGACATTATTTTCATTTTTTGGTAAACTAACCCTTTAAAGTCATCATGATGCAGAAGTTGCATTAGTCTTTTCCTCCCTACTGTGCCTTATATCCGAGTTAAATGCTTCAAGAACAAGAACAAATGTAGGGCGGGGCTTGATTGTGACTACATGAAATAACTCTTTTCAAACTCTGAAGCACTAACAGCACTGTTCCAGAGTGTAATCCTTAATCACCTGAGAGTCACACATGGACTCCGGCTTGTATCCTGGAGCAGATCTGGGAGGCTCCTTCACCCAGGCTTTACTGGGAATCTTCGCTCTTCCCGTCAAGTTTAAAGGGATGTGGTTTTCCGGGATGACATTCAGCAAAAGGGTCGACACCACCTGGAACAAAACAACGCAAAGCTCTTGTTTAATATGTTTAATGTGCATGACGACATAAACAGCATGCGTATGAAGATTACCTGCTTTCCTGTCCAGAGCGGCACGGGTTTAATGAGCGCGGGACGGAGGAGCTTCACTCTGCCCATCTTGTCTGTCAGGCCTCTGTAGATGAGCGCAGTGTACTGATCCCGCGTGAAAAAACAGCCGCGGATGGTCATGCTGGTGCCAGACACCATGTGGTCCTGAATCAGGCCGGCCAGCGGCTTCCCATCCTACAGAAGGGGCAGAGACCAATGAAGGGGTTTCCAAAATGAAAGACAGTTCATTTGGTTTGATTCGGACGCAGACTCACTTTGGGCACTAGGTACTGCTGGTCTGTGCTCACTAGCGTGTAGGCCTCGGCTCGGCCCAGCTCACTCTGAGGGAAGTGAGCGTTCATCTCGTCTCCATCAAAGTCAGCGTTGTAGGCCTTACAGTTAGCGTAATGCAAGCGGAGCACTTTCTCTCCGGGCAGGATCCGAGCGCAGTGGGCCTGAATTGACGGTCTGTGCAGAGTGGGCTGACGGTTTAACAGCAGCACATCTCCATTCTTGATGTGCCGATTCACCTACAAGAGAGATGCATTAGATCCTCAAATAACACGAAACTTTAATGTCGACTTCGCACCGGTTTACGTCAGAACGCCAGCTCAGTATTGGCCAAAGCAGCATGACGCAAGATGACTTAACTTAAGGTAACTCACAATCTTCATGGGTATCCTGTGCAGGCCGGTGCTGGGGGTCAGCAGCTGTTTGGCCACAGCTTCTCTCTGGGTCAGGTTGTTGCTGAGAATGGTGCGAGACCCGTCTTCATTAATGACCATAGAGGCTCCAGGGTGGACGTCGGGTCCGTTCAGCACCGCCTGCCTGAGTTCCTTCACGTTCCAGGGCGTCACCGGCTGCGGGTACGTCAACTTGGTAGCAAAAACCTAGAGGAAGCATATCAAACTACTCTCAAAAACCTCAAGTGACAATCAAATATGTTCTATAGCCGCTAAACTGGGTATTTCACACGTTATTAGGGGCCAAAAAGTTGTGAAAAGGATGGTAAAAAGTTGTGAAATTTGGCACACTGATAGAGGCCAGTCTGAAGATTAACCACACAAATTTTGGAGTATCTAACTCAATCCCTCTAGCGCCACCAACTGTCCGAAGTTGCACTCAAGTTTACATGAATAACTTTTGAACTGTAAGGGCTAGAAACAAAATTCATTTCAGCTATTCAATTGCACCCTATTTTCCATCATAATTCTTTTGCACTACTTTTTCGAACATCTCCTAGATCATCTTTAGACGATGGTGATGAATTGAAGTTGATTAGTCAAACCGTTCTCGAGTAACGAGTTCTACGAAAGGCAAGCCAACATGGACATGAATTAACATCTCCAAAACGCTTAACCGTATTCTCACTAAACTTGGTGCGTGTTATGACAACCATGACCTGAGTATACCTGCACAGTTTCAGCACAGTGCCACCAAGTGGTCTGGAGATATGAAAAATTAGCTATTTCTGTCTAGAACTTCATTTCCATGAAAATCGAACCAGATCATCTGAAGTTGATTAGTCAAACTATTCTCAAATAACGAGTTCTACAAAGTCCACGCCAACATGGACGTGAGGCTACACCTCCAAAACGCTCAACCGTATTCTGATCAAACTTGGTGCATGTTATGCAGTGCCACCTAGTGGTCTGGAGATATGAAAAATTAGCTATTTCTGTCTAGAACTTCTGAACGGTTTGGCCAAAAGTTACAAATCTCTTTAGTGATATGCATGCCAAGTCAAGCGATACCCAATTTTCCTAAGTCTCCATTTTGAATTTTGTTGTAAAAATGCTTTATTTTATGAATATATTGATGTATCCTTAAGAATCTCAGGACGTGTCTTCGACACAATGCCCTGAAGGTACTCAAAAAGTTTGGGGGCAGCACCACCTTCAAAAATTATAGTGAAATTAAAAAAAAAAAAAAACAGCTTTAGTTTTGCCGATCCCTTGGATCATGCTGAGAACATCAATACTAATTGATACAATTTTTAATTTTTTTGCCCTACTTTTTCGAACGCCTCCTAGACCATTTGTCCAATTTTCATGAAAATTGAACCAGATCATGTTCACACCATGGTGATGAATTGATGTTGATTAATCAAACTGTTCTCGAATAATGAATTCTACGAAGTCCACGCCAACATGGACGTGAAGCAACATCTCCAAAACGCTTAACCGTATTCTCACTAAACTTGGTGCGTGTTATGACAACCATGACCTGAGTATACCTGCACAGTTTCGGCACAGTGCCACCTAGTGGTCTGGAGATATGAAAAATTTTCTATTTCTGTCTAGAACTTATGAACGGTTTGGCCAAAAATTACAAATCTAGTCATATGCATGCTGAGTCAAACAATACCCAATTTTCAAAAAATCAGCTTTAGTTTTGCCGATCCCTTGGAACATGCTGAGAATATCAATACTAATTGATAAAATAACTGGCTGAGACATTTTGATTTTTTTCCCCCTACTTTTTCAAACACCTTTTGGCCAAAAGTTACAAATCTCTTTAGTGATATGCATGCAGAGTCAAACGATACTCAATTTTCCTAAGTCTCAATTTTGAATTTTGTTGTAAAAAAAGCTATATTTTACGAATACATTGATGTACCGTTAAGAATCTCAATACGTGTCTTCGACACAATGCCCTGAAGGTACTCAAAAAGTTTGGGGGCAGCACCACCTTCAAAAATTATAGTGAAATTTAAAAAAAAAACACAGCTTTAGTTTTGCCGATCCCTTGGATCATACTGAGAACATCAATACTAATTGATACACTAACTGGCTGAGACATTTTGATTTTTTTTGCTCTATTTTTTCCGAACATCTCCTAGAACATTTGTCCGATTTTCATGAAAATTGAACCAGATCATCTTCACACCATGGCGATGAATTGATGTTGATTAATCAAACTGTTCTCGAATAATGAATTCTACGAAGTCCACGCCAACATGGACGTGAAGCAACATCTCCAGAACGCTTAACCGTATTCTCACTAAACTTGGTGTGTGTTATGACAACCATGACCTGAGTATACCTGCACAGTTTCAGCACAGTGCCACCTAGTGGTCCGGAGATATGAAAAATGTGCTATTTCTGTCTA
Organism: Megalobrama amblycephala; assembly: GCF_018812025.1. NCBI lineage: Eukaryota > Metazoa > Chordata > Actinopteri > Cypriniformes > Xenocyprididae > Megalobrama > Megalobrama amblycephala. The sequence goes on from NC_063066.1 coordinate 1,921,154, forward strand.
GAATTTCTGAACTGTTTGGCCAAAAATTACAAGTCTCTTCAGTGAGATGCATGACGAGATGCATTTTTTCATTGAATTATGTTGTAAAAAATGCTATATTTTACGAATGCATTAGGAATTATAGTAAAATTTCAAAAAACGTTAACAGCTTTAGTTTTGCCTATTGTCATGAGAGTGGTCTTGATTAATTGTCATTGTCACCCAACACCGACCACATCAAATGAATTAGGTGTCAGCGCCACCTACTGCTCAAAAGCAATTGTCACACTAAAAAAAGTGATTGTATTTGTGGGTTTTCAACCATTTTGCTTAAAATCGTTTTATTTTGCAATAATGACCAGCTGACCACACATTATCCCTCACATATACAAAACACGATCAAAAGGTAAAAGAGTCTCACCATTGGTATTCCAATCTCATTGGTTCCGATGTACATATCAGGACAAATGACAGAGCGTGCAGCGTAATCCACACGCTTTCCCATCATGTGTTTCCTGAACAAGCCGTCTTTCTTCTCCAAGAGCTAAAAGACACATTAAAAAGAAACAATCACTTAGAAACATTATTAAACTTATTAATGATGAATTCTGGGCTGTACGTCACAGATAAGCATTACGATTGGTCACACACTGACCTGACGAATGCCTGGAAACTTCTCAGTTATCAGTTTGTCCATGTCGCTGTCAAACACGATGTTGACGTGACTCTGCAGGCGGATCCAGACGTTGTAGAGCTTGTCTGTGAGAGTCAGTCCCGGGATGCCTATTAAGAAGGACTGATCCATCTCACTGCTCTCGACGGCTTCACCAGACTGAGAAAAATGACCGATTATACATGACACTTCTCATTAATAAGATGCAAAATGATGGTTGGTCGCCCATTATGGGATTTTGAATGGCCAATACTGATTTATTGACAACAATAAGCTGCTGAAACTAAATCAAAACACAATTTTTCCTCAAAATTCACTGAAAATTATTTATTTATAATAATTTAAAATAACTTAGGAAGCATTTCCTCAAAATTCACATGATGTTATTAATTCCATCGGAATCGATTTGCGTATGAAAGCCAGTGATTCTAGTTTATGAAGTTATAAACATGGATATTTTTCTTACAAAAATGCATCGCTTCGCTTTAGAGGGTCTTTATTAACCCCCTTGTACTTTTATGATCGACGGATGCACTTTTTTGGGATTCAAAATCTATTCATTGATTCAGCTTGGAAGAGCCAGAATATATTTCAATATATCTCTGATTGTGTTCATCTGTGTTCATATATACCTAGGATGGCTTGAGTGTGAGAAAATCATGGGATAGTTTTCATACATTTTAACCCTTCACCATTTGTTAACATAAATTCTTCTCACCTTATCTATCTCTGTCTGCGTGTCTTCAGTATCGTTAATCTTCTCAGAAGCGATTAATGCAAGCAATTTCTGAATGGTGAAATTATCCTTTAACACGGACTGCATGTTCACAGTCTGTCCGTTGGTGAACATCTGGTCTCCCAAACGATTAATAGGCCTGTACCTGTAAAATGCCACACAAACACAAATCATCCAGCAATAGATCTCTCTTTAAGAAGAAGAAACTACATGATCATCTTATTCAGGACATAAACTGACTTGCATGGAGGAACCACCAGCAAATCCAAGAAGAAAAGTTCAGGACTGAAGCCTTTCTCCGAACTTATCAGATGCTTCAGGAACAAACCTAAAGAAGACAAAAAGATCCATTATATTTGCATTACGAATCCTGGAAAGAAAACACCTCAGTGAAGTAAACTCAAGCAGTCTTACCTTCTATCTGCCAGAGTTTGAGGATATGCTCTCGCGCCAAACTTGGAGTCAAGAATCCACGCTTGGTCAGCTGTGTATCATCTGGAAGCGAACGCAAACAGATAGATGTTTAGCACGCTCGCTTTGTAAACACTGGATCGATACTTCCACCTACATCACGCGTGAGCTTTCCAACATGATTACGTCATGCGTGGAGCATCACAGAGCAGTGCAAGACGAGCATTTGTGGTTAAAAAGTATATAAACTTTTTTTTTTTTTTTAGAAAATGTCCGATGGTTTCTCTAGATTAGACTCTTATTCCTCGTCTGGGATCATGTAGAGCTCTTTGAAGCTGCACTGAAACTGACATTTGAACCTTCAACCCGTTGAACCCCAGTGAAGTCCACTATATGGAGAAAAAATCCTTCAAAAACCTTCATATCTTTTTGACTGAAGAAATAAACATATAATCATCTTGGATGACATGGAGGAGAGAAAATTATCAGGAAATTTTAATTCTGAAGTGAACTAATCCTTTATTCAGCTATTTCCCCATCTCAAAATTCCATACATTTCTAAACTTCTATCTAGACATTCAGACCATATATAACATCTGATAAATAGCTTTAAAATCCAACTGTTTAACAAGTTACATTCTGACTAGAAACTCAAATCAATGAACACCAAACCCAGACAACTTCAATGTTTTAGTGACTGTTTTCATTTGTTTAGAAAATATTATTGTCAAAATAATTCCAGGATATGCAATCCAGTATAATAATGTTTGCTCTACTACAAATTTACTAATTAAATCATTTATTATCAGGCATTATCAACTCCATCCAAGTCCTCAGCCACATAGCATTGTTTTACATTATATTCAGTAGAGTTATCTGTAAATATTAATTTTCACATCCATGTTCACTGCATGAACTGGTTTTCTTGAAGTGATAACATGCGCTTACATGATGAGAAGACACTTAAAATGCTTTAAAACCTACATAATGGAGATATAATTCATTTTGGAGTTTTATTAAATGTTAACAATGAGATTATGTGGTTTTTATAAATCAATTAACACTGCTTTTGTAATTTATTACAAAATGTGTCACCAAAAAAGTCATTCGGTTTAACAAAAATTTCGGTTTTACCGAATGACACTTTTGGTTACACCGAATGACGATATTTTCAAACAATGCTAACAGGCTGATATCTAACAAAAGGACAATCAAACATTTAATATTTAGTACAAGTTTTTAAAATATTGCATCATTTTCCATGTTTTATAGCGGTTGCACCGAATGACCTGATGTTTCGGGACATGCGTATGATCAAGTGAAAACATGAATTTTTCAAACAGTTAAGAGAGAGTTAGTTACTTTGCTTCATGACCATGTGGTCCTTTGCAGGTGTCTGAATGATGTCACATCCTGTCACGATACTGACCGCATGACTTGATCCAAAATGGTCTCTTTATATCGGTTACTCCGAATGACATCAATGAAATTCATTTTTCCAGACATTCTTTCTCATAACAAAGTAACGACTTCTACACATAATTTTAACACCATTTTGCACTATGTTGATATATGATGTTATAAAATCATGCCAGGATAAAAAATATATACATTTATTACATTTTAAGATATTTTAATCACAAATGAAATGGCTGTTTTGGCCTTTTGACGGTTAAACCGAATGACCTTTTGACACTTCAAAATCGTTAAAATACCTTTATGTGTAGAAAAAATAATTAAAACCTTTTGGATTCAATAAAAGAGATCTAGTTGTACTACCTTACATACTTTGTATGCTATATCTTTTTTATCTTAATTTTTATTATTATTATTATTATTATTAAGGCCTTTTGATGGATGATTTCAAAAAGAGTGCATAAGAATGTGATCTAAACTCACCGGGCTGCTCTAAATCTTTTGCGTTCATCGCTTTAAAGATGATGATTTTGCTGTTGTGTTCTCTGCGAACGATATCCTTCCCGGTTCTGAAAGACACACACACTTTCTCACAGCAGAACGAGGCTCCACACAAAGAGTGGTGAATATGACTTAAAAATATGAGAAAGGAGGAAAAAGTTGAGCTCCTCACTTGCAATTCATACATTTCCTTGAGCCCATTTGTGTTTTCCAGAAATTGTTAATGAGACTGGACTTTTTCTCACAGATGTGTTTGACCTGAAGCCAAAACAAATGTATAAGATGCAAACAGAAAATGCAGAGAGACAATACAATAACTAGTGTTGAGGACGCAAGAGACTCACAGGAGCCAGGTGCTTCTTGTCTTTATTGGCTTTGAGGATGGGATTAACAAACCCATCCAGAACTTCTTGCATTTCTAATGTGGTCGGCTGAGCGTTGACATTCAGGAACTTAGAGAGAGCGACAAAAACACAATATATAAGCACTTCAGTCCTATGAATGACCTCAATGACGAGAGAGCTTTGACCCTTTCTGACCTGATTGAGCACATTCTCCAGCTCGTACACCTCCCTCAACGCACCCACGTCCAGGAGCTTCAGCTGGCCCAGCAGTAAAAGGATAGCCGCTCTTGGACACTTCAGCGTGTGACACATCAGGCATGAGCCCCGGATGAGCAAAAATAATTTCTGCAAAGAGATTGAAATTAGGGCTGGGTGATATGACAAAAATAGGTTACACTTTATTTCACTGGTCCACTTTAGACATTCTACAAACTATAAGTAACTTTGTAACTACATGTCAACTAGCAGTCATTAGAGTAATATTAGATGGTTAGGTAAAGGTTCGGGTTAGTAGAATAAGTTGACATGTAGTTGACATGTTACTTGTAGTTAGTAAAATGTCTGTTGAGAAGCATCAAAATAAAGTGTTAGCAGATATTAAGCAGACAGTCTACTAATACTCTAATGACTGTTAGTTGACATGTAGTTGACATGTTACTTGTAGTTAGTAAAATGTCTGTTGAGAAGCATAAAAATAAAGTGTTAGCAGATATTAAGCAGACAGTCTACTAATACTCTAATCACTGTTAGTTGACATGTAATTGACATGTTACTTGTAGTTAGTAAAATGTCTGTTGAGAAGCATCAAAATAAAGTGTTAGCAGATATTAAGCAGACAATCTACTAATACTCTAATCACTGCTAGTTGACATGTAGTTGACATGTTACTTGTAGTTAGTAAAATGTCTGTTGAGAAGCATCAAAATAAAGTGTTAGCAGATATTAAGCAGACAATCTACTAATACTCTAATCACTGCTAGTTGACATGTAGTTGACATGTTACTTGTAGTTAGTAAAATGTCTGTTGAGAAGCATCAAAATAAAGTGTTAGCAGATATTAAGCAGACAATCTACTAATACTCTAATCACTGTTAGTTGACATGTAGTTGACAAGTTACTTGTAGTTAGTAAAATGTCTGTTGAGAAGCATCAAAATAAAGTGTTAGCAGATATTAAGCAGACAATCTACTAATACTCTAATCACTGCTAGTTGACATGTAGTTGACATGTTACTTGTAGTTAGTAAAATTAAGCAGACAATCTACTAATACTCTAATCACTGCTAGTTGACATGTAGTTGACATGTTACTTGTAGTTAGTAAAATGTCTGTTGAGAAGCATCAAAATAAAGTGTTAGCAGATATTAAGCAGACAATCTACTAATACTCTAATCACTGCTAGTTGACATGTAGTTGACATGTTACTTGTAGTTAGTAAAATGTCTGTTGAGAAGCATCAAAATAAAGTGTTAGCAGATATTAAGTAGACAATCTACTAATACTCTAATCACTGATAGTTGACATGTAGTTGACAAGTTACTTGTAGTTAGTAAAATGTCTGTTGAGAAGCATCAAAATAAAGTGTTAGCAGATATTAAGCAGACAATCTACTAATACTCTAATCACTGCTAGTTGACATGTAGTTGACAAGTTACTTGTAGTTAGTAAAATGTCTGTTGAGAAGCATCAAAATAAAGTGTTAGCAGATATTAAGCAGACAATCTACTAATACTCTAATCACTGCTAGTTGACATGTAGTTGACATGTTACTTGTAGTTAGTAAAATGTCTGTTGAGAAGCATCAAAATAAAGTGTTAGCAGATATTAAGCAGACAATCTACTAATACTCTAATCACTGCTAGTTGACATGTAGTTGACAAGTTACTTGTAGTTAGTAAAATGTCTGTTGAGAAGCATCAAAATAAAGTGTTAGCAGATATTAAGCAGACAATCTACTAATACTCTAATCACTGTTAGTTGACATGTAGTTGACAAGTTACTTGTAGTTAGTAAAATGTCTGTTGAGAAGCATCAAAATAAAGTGTTAGCAGATATTAAGCAGACAATCTACTAATACTCTAATCACTGTTAGTTGACATGTAGTTGATACGTTACTTGTAGTTAGTAAAATGTCTGTTGAGAAGCATCAAAATAAAGTGTTAGCAGATATTAAGCAGACAATCTACTAATACTCTAATCACTGTTAGTTGACATGTAGTTGACAAGTTACTTGTAGTTAGTAAAATGTCTGTTGAGAAGCATCAAAATAAAGTGTTAGCAGATATTAAGCAGACAATCTACTAATACTCTAATCACTGCTAGTTGACATGTAGTTGACATGTTACTTGTAGTTAGTAAAATGTCTGTTGAGAAGCATCAAAATAAAGTGTTAGCAGATATTAAGTAGACAATCTACTAATACTCTAATCACTGATAGTTGACATGTAGTTGACAAGTTACTTGTAGTTAGTAAAATGTCTGTTGAGAAGCATCAAAATAAAGTGTTAGCAGATATTAAGCAGACAATCTACTAATACTCTAATCACTGCTAGTTGACATGTAGTTGACAAGTTACTTGTAGTTAGTAAAATGTCTGTTGAGAAGCATCAAAATAAAGTTAGCAGATATTAAGCAGACAATCTACTAATACTCTAATCACTGCTAGTTGACATGTAGTTGACATGTTACTTGTAGTTAGTAAAATGTCTGTTGAGAAGCATCAAAATAAAGTGTTAGCAGATATTAAGCAGACAATCTACTAATACTCTAATCACTGCTAGTTGACATGTAGTTGACAAGTTACTTGTAGTTAGTAAAATGTCTGTTGAGAAGCATCAAAATAAAGTGTTAGCAGATATTAAGCAGACAATCTACTAATACTCTAATCACTGTTAGTTGACATGTAGTTGACAAGTTACTTGTAGTTAGTAAAATGTCTGTTGAGAAGCATCAAAATAAAGTGTTAGCAGATATTAAGCAGACAATCTACTAATACTCTAATCACTGCTAGTTGACATGTAGTTGACATGTTACTTGTAGTTAGTAAAATTAAGCAGACAATCTACTAATACTCTAATCACTGCTAGTTGACATGTAGTTGACGTTACTTGTAGTTAGTAAAATGTCTGTTGAGAAGCATGAAAATAAAGTGTTAGCAGATATTAAGCAGACAATCTACTAATACTCTAATCACTGTTAGTTGACATGTAGTTGACATGTTACTTGTAGTTAGTAAAATGTCTGTTGAGAAGCATGAAAATAAAGTGTTAGCAGATATTAAGCAGACAATCTACTAATACTCTAATCACTGTTAGTTGACATGTAGTTGACATGTTACTTGTAGTTAGTAAAATGTCTGTTGAGAAGCATCAAAATAAAGTGTTAGCAGATATTAAGCAGACAATCTACTAATACTCTAATCACTGCTAGTTGACATGTAGTTGACATGTTACTTGTAGTTAGTAAAATTAAGCAGACAATCTACTAATACTCTAATCACTGCTAGTTGACATGTAGTTGACATGTTACTTGTAGTTAGTAAAATGTCTGTTGAGAAGCATCAAAATAAAGTGTTAGCAGATATTAAGCAGACAATCTACTAATACTCTAATCACTGCTAGTTGACATGTAGTTGACAAGTTACTTGTAGTTAGTAAAATGTCTGTTGAGAAGCATCAAAATAAAATGTAGATATTAAGCAGACAATCTACTAATACTCTAATCACTGCTAATTGACACGTAGCTGTAAATTTACTTATAGCTGGTAGAATGCCTAAAGTAGACCTATCATACACCCGGCACAATGCGATGCCAGGTAGGCACAAGTGTTTTTTGCTAGTTTCAATCAGACGCAGTTATCATTGTCATGTCCAGCGCCACGTTGTTTTAATAGCAAATGCACTTGCGCCCATCTGTTCACCCATGGGTGTGCTGGTCTGAAAACGAGGTGTGTTCAGGTGCATTGTTGGCGTGTTGCTATTTTGAGGAAACTGAAAACGACTGCGCCATTGACCAACTGAAACCTGGCCTAAAGTTAATAGCGCAATATTTGTTTTGTTATTTAACGAGTGCGTTAGTAACATGAGTCTATAGGCGGGTACACAATACACTCTGCTTGATACACACAAAGGACACACAAACATGCCAAATATTAAAAATAAAATGATTACAATGTAAAAGATTATTATTATGTACAAAAAGATAAAAATGTCTACATGTCGTCATTGCATGTATCAGAATTGCCTATTTGCAGCAATGACCAATTATGGCAATGCACACAAGTATTTAAACTGACTCGTCAGGTTTAGGGTGTCTATATTCCGCCATGTAAATAGTGATAATTTATTGCACGTTACACACAAAACACACCCAAAGGGTTAGTTAACCCAAAAGAAGAATTTCTGTTACTCTCTCCCTTATGCCGTTCCACACCTGTAAGACCTTCGTTCATCTTCAGAACACAAATTAAGATATTTTTGATGAAATCCGAGAGGTATATGACTCTTCCATAGACAGCAATATAATCAACACTTTCAAGGTCCAGAAAGGCACTAAAGACATTGTTAAAACAGTCATGTGACTGCAGTGGATCAACCTTAATGTTATGAAGAGACGAGAATACTTTTTGTGCGCCAAATCAAAACAAAAATAACCACTTTAGTGAACAATCTGTTCTCTTCTGTGTCATTATCTTACGCAGGTGACGCAGTGAAGCTTCCGTGTTTACATCTGAATGCTGGCTCATTATTGGCCAAAGCTGATCATGTGATCAGCACAACGCATGCATGTGATGCTGACGCAGGAGCCGGCCAATAATGAGTCGACATTCTGAACCTGGAAGCGCTGGACGTAAACAACATATGAGAATGACACAGAAGAGAAGAGATTGTTTTGTTTTTGCGCACAAAAAGTATTCTCGTCTCTTCATAACATTAAGGTTGAACCACTGAAGTCACATGACTGTTTTAACGATGTCTTCAGTGCCTTTCTGGACCCTGAAAGTGTTGATTATACTGCTGTCTATAGATTCCTCTCGGATTTCATCAAAAATATCTTAACTTGTGTTCTGAAGATGAACGAAGGTCTTATGGGTGTGGAACGACATGAGGGAGAGTACTTTCATTTTTGGGTGAACTAACCCTTTAACTCCAGCATGAAAACTTCCGGCAGGGCACAATGGCAGCTTACATCAAAGAACAGAGGGTTGTAGACGGTCAGCGGCAGCTCTATGATGCCGAAGTGTCCCGGACAGCTGTCGAAGTCCTGCATGCAGGTGGAGCAGATCTCTTTTCTATCAGCAGGACCCAGCGCCAGGTCATACAGCCCGTTCGGAGCGGCACTGCCCACATTATCCAGCAGCAGGGAGTTAGTGATAGTCTTCACACTCAGCTTCCTGTTACACACACAGATACAGATGAAGAAGGTCAAGCCAGCTTTATTTCTACAGTACAGATTGTTTCAAAGGAAAATAACAAGTAAATGTACAAATAAATGCTTTAGAAGTGTTAACTAATAACAAACCCTTATTACAGCGTTACCAGTTCAGTTCAAAACTGTGTAAAGTTAATCAATTATTATCTTCTAGTTTGTTTTACCTCTTACATTTGATTCATACATAACAGGTGACAATATACCGCATATGGGGCATGTTGTCACAAAGCTAAACATGTGTTAAATGAACTGTAACGTTATGTATGTAACGCGCAACTGATCTCCGGCTAGTGTGTAACGTTACTTGTTCAAGTGTATTATTATTATTATTACCTTAATTCCTCCGCGGAATACATGCCAAACGACATGCCTTCTAATCGCCTCCATGGTGTTTCTTTAGAAAATTGCATTTTCTTAATAAAAACATATATTACAATAGAAAACTCTCTGTGTTTCCCATGTGCGTCATGTAGAGCTGTAACACGTGGGAACGCGTGCCGGACGACTGGACGATACCAAATAATACTGACAGGAATAATTTGACTGAAATATGAACAAAATCGACAGAAGTAGATACTCTAACTTAAGGAACAGTGATAGATATTAATTATTTGCTAGTAAAACACATGAATGATAATATTCTACGGGGCCGTATGAAAAATATGTTTTTAAATTGTTTGTTCAGATGGTATATCCCGACATTAGAAAGCGAATGAAAGGTAGAATGGAATTTTTTGTTTTATTTTATTTATTTATTTATTTTTTTTTTGTTTAACACTTCAGCGTTTATTTTAATTCAATAGTTATTAAACTTTCTCAGTGTCATTATCCAGACGTTAATTATTTTCCAGATCGCGATAGAAGTAGACGGTTTGGTCACATGATATCTGTTACTTTTCTCAGCGCTGATTCGGATGAACCAATGACAGCCGGAGGTTGTGTCTACGCGCTGAGCCATCTAGCGCCCCCTGTTGTTTTCACTGTAGCGTTAAAGCGCCACCGGATGGCTTTCGCTCGCGCACTCTGGTGTCATGGCGTCCTCCTGTTCACAAGCTCTCAGGCATCATGCTTGTAAGAGTAGCAGAATATTGCGGATTCATCTGCAGAAGTCGTGGCCTAATAGGTAAGATTAATGCACAAGATAAAGCTTATTTGTGCCTTTTTATTAAATTACATTTTTGTAATCTCCAAGCACTTTAAAATAATGACTGGTTGTCTCTAGGTCATTTCAAGGGGCTGTATGTGTCATGATTAATACGTTTAATCAGAATATAAAATGTTTTATCATAATAAAAATGGTTTGATTACAGGGGTTTTGCTCTGAATTCTGCTGCAGATAATCAACCTGCCGTTTCTTCACTAGGTTTGACAACTAATTTCTGTCTTTTTAATATGTTCTTTATTAAATTAAGCTGCTTAAATCTTTTTTAATATCTTTTTTTTTTTTTTTTTTTAGAAGAAATAGTCATTCCAAAGAAGAAAACATGGTATGTACTGTACTGATCAACACATAAAAGATCTTGCATGGTTTTTGTTATGCTCATTAAAGGTGCAATATGTAAGATTTCTGTCCGCTATATAAAAAACAAAGGCGTAGCTTTATGCGCGGAATCTTGGGACACGTGGTCTTCACATCACAGCCGGTGGAAACAATTGGGATAGGACTCGGGAAGAAATCATGTTCATGGATGTGATTATTAACGTTACTGTAGTGTGAAGCAGAGCAGGAGCGAGTGTTGTGGAGCTGAACGAGGAGCTGGAGCGATTGAGCAACACACGCCTCACGAGCAGCGGGACTTTTATTATGACACAGTCGCCGGCGCCGCTTCCGCTTTTCCTTTTTTGGAAAAAAAAGCTCTGTTTATCATATTAGATACATTTGAGAGTGTTGAAAATGATGTTATAACGTTACTCTGTGCGTTCGCTCGGCGGCTGCTGTGAGACACTGTTACACACTGCAGTAAGATAGATCGATTTTACAATATCATATTAAATGACGGATGGCTTGTGTTGATAAATATCATGCAATTAATTTTAAAACGTATTGTATGATGGAGAAAATGCTGTATTATTCTTACTAAAAATAAAGCTGCATCTGATTATGCTATGTTAGCTACTTCACAAAATAGTGTTTTTCTCTGAGGCATGGTAAAGCATGGTACTCGCAAAAAATGTGTATAGTGTTGAGCTATATAACAATAATTCATTTATAAAGATATCAAAACAGTTGTTCCCTTGTCTATTAAAACGTGTAATATATTAAAGCGTCTTTGGTGTTTCCATGGTTTCTACAAAATAAAACGGAAATCGAGGGTAACGTGGGTATGACGCCACTGACAGGCGACTCCTCACACGTCCCGGAGCCTTGATTAAAACTGCAATTTTCTCACGATTTACAAATAGTTGGAAACATTTGGGATATTGTAAGTACTCAAGTGAACAAAATATATAACACTGGCCTAGTGGTTTTTGGATATTTTACTGCAAAAATCTTACATATTGCACCTTTAATTAATTCATTAATTATCATACTTTTTTTGGTACTTCTGGCACTGTTTTCAACTGGTTTAGACATTATTTGCCCAGACGCAGAATACTGGTCTGATATTGGACCAGTTTCTTCTGGTGTCCCTCAGGGCTCTATGTTAGGACCTTTACTTTTTAGTCTTTATTGATTCCCGCATCCCTTTTGGCCAATTCTAGGTATTAAATATCACTTTTATGTCAATGACACACATCTATATTCTTTTTTTAATAAACAAAAAGTTTATATTAAGTGACTTACATTTTCGAAAATTCCAAATCGCTTGTTTTGCTTTATTTCGCCAAAGAAAATAGTTCCAAAGTCCACAGAATTGTTTTGCGTCTCTGAGCAACACTTCCGGAATGAATCAGCCGTTTGAATGAATCGGTTGAATCTCAATGACTCATTAACAGTGATTCGCTGCCACCTACTGGCGGGTTTAATTTTACATTTAAAAGTATCTTTTCATATTATAAATAATTCTCAAATAACAGTATTAAACGTTGTATATTTTCAACATTTCAAAACATTATTTATGCATTAGTTAGCTATACATTAGATTACAATTTTTGAGCCTACATAAAACCTTAAAAGCACTGTTTATTTAATTTATATGTTTATTGTGTTGTATTTATTTGCGCTATTACTTTTTATTTGTTCCTATTTTATTACTTACCGTTTACTTGTCTAACAATATTTTAAAATTTAAGTGAGTTAATCTAGTAGTTTTTGGTGTTATAAACTTATTTATTAAGGTTACATGCATCAAAAAAAATAGAAAATGATAACTAGGCTTATTTTATATGTCCATTTTCTTTTCTTTCTTTTTTTTATTGTGGGTCCAGAGAAAATTTTGGCAGGGCAAGTAAAAATTTGAACCACTGGCCCGACCGGGGCCAAAAATCCTTATCATTGAGCCCTGCTTTTGTTGTTTTATTTTGTATTTTTACCTTGTAAAGCACTTTGAAAAGCTCTTTAAGGTGCTATAGAGAATAAAGTTATTGTTATTATCATTATCAGGAGTAAAGAAGCTGTCTTACAGGCTCTGGCGTCCACTGTGAACAGGGTATGTTACTCACACAAGTTTAACATCCATGTTCAAAACACAATGTCATCTAATATCATGTAAGCAAAGTTACTATGTATGTGTTCTAGGATCCTACAGCATCAGATTACAGATTCCAGGATGATCCATATCTCACTCCAAAGACATCATTAGACTTTGTGAGTAATTCATAAAGATGCATTTAGACCGGATTGCTTTCGTACTGTAAACGTCATGTGGTCGAACAGCCAAAAAAAGACCTAACCTGATTTCTAGCTCGCATTAACCTCTTTATTTCTCCCACACAGAAATTATTTTCCTTGTCCCAGGAGTCGGGCAGAAACACTGCCAAATATTTCATCAATAAATACCCGAATTACTTCCAGAAGGACTACGCACAGCCTCATATTCCCGTGAGTGTCCGGTGCTCGTGTCTGATGGTTTGATTATCTCACGAGGGTTTGTGAAGAACCTGCTGTCTTGTGTTGAAGTGTTTGATGCCGGAGACTCTGGAGGCTCGGATAGAGGATCTGTCGGAAGCTGCGCTCACAGAGAGGATTCAGCTGAGGAAGGTCAGAGCTGCTGTGGATCTGTACGACCAGCTGCTGCAGGCCGGTGAGAGCCAGCGAAACAAGGCATTGTGGGTAATATAGAGACGGGAGTTCGACTGATGAGTGTGTTCTGTGCAGGTACATCAGTGTCTTTGGATGTGACCAATGATCTGTTAGATCTGATTTGTTTCTATGGAGACCGTGATCCCGCACAAGAGAATGTTCCGGAACAGAGGAGCGAAGAGACGGTAGGCACAATGTTCCTCATTTAAATAATTAATGTGCAGAATAAAGGGGCGGAGCCTGGTTGAATTAGTTAGAAACTGGCGGTTATGGTAAGGGGCGGGACATTTCCCAAACACCAATCACAACACACTGCTCCAGCCGACCAATCAGAGCACATTGTGCTTTTCAGAAGGAGGGGCTTCATAGAGACAGGAACTAAACAGAGCGTTACTGACAGACTGGGAAGAGAGGAGCTGCAACAATGGAGAATATGAGGAGAATAATCAACATCAAGACTTTGAAAAAAGCATAATTACTCAATAAAACCGAACTTTTATTTTGGCGGGTTGTAGTGAAGACCTTTGAGTTTCTGTGTGGATATGATATGTTCTGAAGAAGTTCATGTCCTCGTACATAATATTATATAATATTTAATATTATTTGTCGTTTTCGAGAAAGTAGCCTATTGGCCTCTTTTCTTAAAATGACAAATATTACCCAGAATGCATTGTAATATACAGAATATACTGTAAAAACAATGCATTCTAGGTAATAATTGTCATTTTTTTCGAGAAAGTAGCCTATCGACCTAATATTACCCAGAATGCATATCGACAAATAATATAGGAAAATAATCAACATTCAATCTAGTAGAGCCTTTGAAAAAGAGCATAATATGGCCCAGCGCTAAAATCTGTTTGGGTAATGCAAATAATCAATAATAAATGTGACTACTGAATTTTATAAAACATGTGTAATGATGATTTTTCTCCATCTTATGCCTATTTTACCATGGTTAAACCCCAGGAGGACGTCCAGGAGGAACCACAGCCTAGGAAAGGAAGAGCACCCAAAGCCTCGGATTTACTGAAGGCCACCTGGAAGTGAGTGTTTCTAATAAAACAGTACTCGTATACACTACTGGTCAAAGGTTTGGATTAATTTTAGACTTTTTAATGTTTTTGAAAGTCTCTTCTGTTCAGCAAGGCTGCATTAAATTGATCAGAATAATACAAATTATATTATAAGGATATTGAAATGGACCTATAATGCCTCTTTCACAAGATGTAATATAAGTCTCTGGTGTCTCCAGAATGTGTGTGTGAAGTTTCAGCTCAAAATCCCCCACAGATCATTTATTATAGCTTGTCAAATTTGCCCCTATTTGGGTGTGAGCAAAAACACACAGTTTTTGTGTGTCCCTTTAAATGCAAATGAGCTGCTGCTCCCGGCCCCTTTTCCAGAAGAGGGCGGAGCTTTAACAGCTCAACAACAACAAAGCTGGAGAATCTCACGCAGCCAAAATGACGAAAGTGTTCAGCCTTACATTGTTCAAACTGATGGAGAGACTCAGGAAGAAGTTACAACTTTTAGACGTTTCTGAATGGTTAGTGGATAAATTGATGTAGTTGCTGTGGAGTTGATTCAACTCATCCACTAGCATGTGCCGTCATATTCATCTTTTGTGTTGAATTGACCCTCATTTGGCGTAAAATGACGGCATGTCAACAACACTCTACTACAACAACTCTTCCTCTTCTCTAAAGCAGCCCAACATGGCCCCGCCCCCTTTGTTGTGTGTTCTTGGGGGCGGGGTTTATGTAAATTTTAGGGTTTGTGATGTCACTAACCCAGGAAGAAGCTCGTTGTAGTCTTTAAACAGAGAATTCTTTCATTTCTTTGCATTGAACTTTGAGCGTCGTAACTTTGCAGATGTTGTTTATGCTCAAACAGCAACATTACACACTAACTAAAGTTAAAAAAGTGAAATCATAATCAACCACCTCTTTAAATTTATATTATAAGTATATTAAAAGAAGGTATAAATGCAACCTCCTTTAAAAAACAAAAAAAACAAACAAGTTATTCCAAATCAATGACAGGTGGTGTATCTGCACAATACAAAGTTAAGAATATTCATGTCATGAGAGGAAACTTTGTCTCGTTCTCCCGCAGAGAGAATAATAATGCTGAGAGAATCTTTGCGCTGCTGTCGGAGCCGAACACGCGTTCATACAGCGCTCTGATCCGAGGCATGGTGAAGGTAACGTGTACAGGAACACATGCATGTCTTTACGAGTCTGATGTCAGAAGATGACTGTGCGTGTGCTTGATTTAACAGTACGGCGCTTATTCCAGAGCGTTCAGCACTTACACTGACCTGCTGAACAACCGGCTGACAGGTGAGCGTGTTCTTTACGCTTTATACGATTTTTTTCCAATTGAGCAGTTCCAGAGCTGAATATCTTGAATGTTTTGCTGCTGTAGCTGATGTGAACATCTTCAACGCCCTGATCGCAGCCGCCCCAGAAGCGCAAGAGAAGTACAATGAGAAGTGGGAGCTGATAGTGGTACGTGACTGTGGTTTTGTCGTGAATCCGCGTTCTTAAGTAGCTTCTGCATCAGTCTGGGTGTGTTTTGTAGGATCTTTTGAAGCAGATGGCAGAGCAGAAGGTCAAGCCGAACCTCCTGACGTTTAACGCCGTCCTGAAGGCTTTGAGACGCTGTGGCGCTTTGGGCAAATCTCAGGCCTTCCCTGTGATCAGCGAGATGAAGGCTCTCTCCATCGGTCTGTTGAGTGATCAGTCTTTAGGGGTTCAAGCACATGCTGAAACTCTATTGTAATTGTAAGGATTTTTATTATTTTTCTTCCGCCGTAAAATGAATCGCGCAACCCAAACCGTAAGGCCTACAGACTTGAAACTTTGCCGGATGGTAGTCCTCAATTTGGGGAGAACCTCAGAAGGTATGACCCCAATTGGCCAATAGGTGGTGCTACAGCGATCAAAAAGACGAAATTGCTCATAACTCATAGACTATTTGTCGTAGACTCGAGTGTCTTATATCACTGTAATCCTCAAAACAAACAAAATGTATATCTCCGATTTCATTTCTGGCATGCAAATTTTTTAGTCATTTTGAATTTTATCCAAAACCTACTTTTGCGAACTAGTCCTTGGTTTTTTTACCCGATCAGACCAAAACCAGTGCAGGACAATTATCTGGACTCTCTAGATCAATATCCTTCGGGTCGCTATAACACGATCATTTAGAAAGTAGGCGTGGCTAAATATACCCAAAAGCCTATAAAGCCTAAACGAAAACTCAGAATTTTACGAAAATTGCTGAGCACATGCAGGATATGACTCTAAAGAAGCACACCAATTTTTGTGTAGATCGGACCATAGGTAGCGCTATAATTGTGAAAAAACTTTAAAAAACATATGTTTTTAATGGTTTTGACTGAAAATGTATGTAACTTTGGGTGTGGTCGACTTATTTTCACTTGAATCCTGAATCCTTGCTGAGTCCAACGATACCAAACATGGTAGGTTTCGCCTTTTGGTTTGTGCAACGTTGTGATTCAGCGTTTAAAAAAACTTTTGCGAATATCTTCGAAACCGTTCGATTGAGACGAAACCACCGTAGGAAACACGGAAACTAAGTTGATTAACTAAATATTAAAGCCCAAATGTCTTTGACGTTTTTGGTTCACATTTTATGCTCTCATATATATATATATATATATATATATATATATATATATATATATATATACATCTATAACATATTTTCACCAAATCACACCTAAAAAACACGTAGATCGGGCAATAGGTGGTGCTATAACTGTCAAAAACCTTTAAAAACCATGTTTTTTCCCTACTGAATTGGCTGTAAATGGTCTTTTCCATCTATGATCTAAGTGTTTACATGCTTGCTAAATAAAATAATACCCTTTTATGTGCTTAAAGGCCTTAAAGTGCTTGAACCCCGGTAAATGCTGCTTGCAGCTTTAATTATTTCTGCTTATTATGTTATTCTGGCATGTAATCGATTGTTTTTCTTTGATTTCAGAACCCAGTCTGGCCTCTTACAATCACGTGCTCAGCATATTTTATAAAACAGGTGATAAAGACTCATTTGATGACAATTCTTAAATAAATGAGCAAGTTAAATGTGCATACATGGAAACTCACTATCGTGCATTTCCCATCATGCTTTGCTCTGCAGGTGCCCCAATTCAGGGCCAAAAAGACATTCTACAGGAAGTGATGTACGAGGTGTCAGGAAAGAGCTTTACTCCTCAGGACCCTGATGATGGTATCTGCTTATCATTATTGCTAGATAGAGCCTGTCCTAAAACACACACTCAACCACTTGTCTATATTCTGTTATATTTTGTTTTTCAGCACAGTTCTTCATCACTGCTATGAGAATCGTAAGTGCAACAATCAAACACTACTTTATAGTAAATGCCACATTAGTATGAGATGAGGTGTGACCCTTTTCGGCATCTCTTATCATCTACAGTGTCTGGACACCAAGGACATTGAGCAGGCGTACAGGGTCCATGAGCTGCTGCGAGTAGGAGAGAACTGGAGACTTATGGGAAATGATTTAAAACAGAACATCTACTAGTGAGTATATCATCATTTCCAGTCAATTCTTCCCCTGACGCGGGTCTATATCATGTTGCTTGTGTCTGTTTCAGTACGCGGTTCTTCAGTCTGCTCTGTCTGATGGAGAACGTTGATGTGGTGCTGCAGTGGTACAGAGATCTGATTCCCTCCGTGAGTGACACGCAATCATGCTTCACGTGAACGCTCACGGGATGATTGACATGCACTGATGTGTGTTGATGTGATCTGGTCTGCAGGTGTACTACCCCACTTCTAACATCATGACGGATCTGCTCCGAGCACTTGATACTGACAGCCGATTGGACCTCATCCCGCAGATATGGAAAGGTGATTGACTCATTTATTTATTGAGGTCCAAACACTGAAGGTGTGTAATGCTGCTGCTTCCGCTCTTGAATCTATGGCAGCCCATAGAACCGCTTGCGGAAAGTTGTGAAATTTGGCACACTGATAGAGGACAGACTAAACATTAATCATACCAAATTTGGAGTCTTTAACTCAATCCCTCTAGCGCCACCAACTGTCCAAAGTTGCACTCACGTTTAAGGTAATAACTTTTGAACTGTTCATTTTCCATCATTTAAAATTTTCCAAAATACCTAATTTTTAAATCATCTTCAGACCACGCTGACTAAAAGTTAGGGAATTTAAGTTGATTTGTCAAATGTCGAATAACCAAATTCTCGTATAACGTACAAACGAATTCGATGGAGAGCACGCCAAAATGAACATGAGGCTGTATCTCCTCAACGCTTAAGCGTATTCTGACCAAAATTGGTGCGTGTTATGACAACCATAACCTGAGGATTCCTGCACAGTTTCAGCACACTGCCACCTAGAGGTCAGGAGATATTGAAGAAAATGTCTGTTTTTGCTTTAACTTCTGAAAATGCTATATTTTACAAACGCATTGGCATATCATTACGAAATTTGGTATTTGTAATTAGCTCCGTACAACTTTGAAGGTACTCAAAGTTGAGAAAGTGCCACCTTGTGGTCAAAAATTATATTGAAATGTTAAAAAATGCCAATAGTTATTGATTAATTTTGAGTATTGTAATGAAGCTTGATAGATTGCTTGATGTATACCAAATTAGTCAGCCGAACTTCCTGTCCGCCATTTTGATTTTCAAATTCGAATCGCTTGATACCGACAACCGATTAGACCGCAGATATGGAAAGGTGATTGTCTGATTTATTTATTAGGGGCCAAGCACTGAAGGTTGTCTCTTTAGATTCAGTGCAGCATGCCGAGTCGAACAATTCCCATTACGGCCATTTTGGGTGTGTCGACCATTTTGAATTTTGTTGTAAAATGCTATATTTCACAAACACATTGGCATATCATTACATAATTTGGTATGTGTAATCGGCTCCATAACCTGAAGGTACTCAAAAAGTTGAGAAAGTGCCACCTTGTGGTCAAAAATTATAGTGAAATTTTAAAAAATGCCAATAACTATTGATTAATTTTGAGTATTGTAATAACTTGATAGATTCCTTGGGTCATGGTGAGAACATGGAAACAAAATAAGTTGTACGAACTTCCTGTCCGCCATTTTAATTTTTAAAGTCAGATCATCTTCAGACCATGCAGACAAAAAGTTATGGAATTTAAGTTGATTCGTTAAACTTCAAATAACCAAATTCTCAAATAACTCACGAACGAATCGGATGGAGAGTGCGCCAAAATGAACATGAGGCTATATCTCCTCAACGCTTTAGCGTATTCTGACCAAAATTGGTGTGTGTTATGACAACCATAACCTGAGGATTCCTGCACAGTTTTGGCACACTGCCACCTAGTGGTCAGGAGATATAAAAAAAATGGCTGTTTTTGCTTATAACTTCTGAACGGTTCGGCCGAAAATCACAAAACTGGTCTCTTTAGATTGAAAAATGACCAATTCCCAAATGCCAATAGCTTTTGATTAATTCTGCCTATTGTAATGAAACTTGATTGATTGCTTGGGTCATGGTGAGAATATGGATGCCAAATTAGTCAGCCAAACTTTTTGTCAGCCATTTTTATTTTTTAAATTCGAGTCATCTTCAGACCATGCCAGCAAAAAGTTAAGGATTTTGTGTCGATAGTTATTGTTTAACGCATCAGCAAAGTTGATGGAACATTTATTCAGATGACTGTCGTCTTGTTCCTCAGATATCAAGCAGTTGGGTCATGCCAACCGGCAGAAGCTGGTGGAGGAGCTGCTGGCGCTGATGGCCCGAGAGAAGCACAGTCAGGAGGTAGAACCGGATCACTGGTGAAAGATGATCTGCATTGGTTGATGGCATCAGTGTCGGTCTGTAGTAATTGTTCATGTGTGTGTTTCTGGACAGGTGCAGGAATCATTTGCTGACTGTGCGCTGGACATTAAGAGAATGTACAACACAGGTGACCGCGGCAAGGTTATGATGAGCTGGACGGCCGGCTCTCTCAGCGACGTCATCTCCGTTCTGCTCGCAGCTCAGAGGAGACAGGACGCCTGGTAAACGTCTTTTACAGGATTCTGTAATGTGATCAAGATCAAATCGAGTTAAAAACGCCCTCAGATCTGTTCCTCTCACTTCTCTTCATTCAGGGACACGCTGAAACTCTTCAAAACACACAATAGAGTTCCCAGGTAAGATCAAGAGTGCTTTTTTCCCCATGGCTTTTCCAATGATTTGTGCTTTTTGAGATTTTTAAGAAATTGCTTGAAAACCTCTACAAGTGAATATGCATTTAACATAAATGTTTTAGTCAGTTTTTGCCACATGCAATATAACAGAAATGTTTTATTTCTTGTCTTGATATGTTCACACTAACATGTGTCAGTGCGGAGCTGTTGAACCAGTTCTTGACGTGTGTGAAGGAGAGTGGTGATGTGGATCAGGCCGTGGAGCTGGTTCAGATCTCCGCTGGCTTCTGTCTGCCCGAAACGCCCGAACTCATCCAGAGGATCCAGCAGGAGTTTGAGCTCTCAGAGCAGCACAAGTACGTCTCGCCTTTGCGGATGATTTAGTTGAATTAGAAAATACAAGAATGAATTTGTAATCTGGTCCTCTTGCAGGAGCATCTTGTCTGATCTGGAGATTCGGACCTTTAACAGCGAGTAAATCTCGGGGCTGAGAGGCGTTCTGCAGTGTGGATGATCAGAGCAGCTGAATATCTGTTGAAATCTGCGCATTTTCTGTATACTTCAGCGTGTTTGGTACATGTGTAATTATTACTCTTCATTCAGATGATAACTCAACTCAATAAAAAAATCAGTAGTTTAAATGTTTTCCTCACTGGTGTTTTGAGTCTGGATTCATGTTCTGATGGGATCTGATCACGTGAGCTTGTTTTTTGTCCATACCAATCTTCAGTGGTACTGATCAAACACAAGATTACAGTTTATTGAATGGTTGACTTTTTAATGCAGTTATCACATTTACCTAATTTACCAATAAACCAGTTTTATTGATTGCAATAAAGACGAAGCTATTGGGACCGTTTAAAAACGCCGTGTCTGTAATTAGACACACATGCATTATTTTCCAGCACTTCAAATGTTATATTTAATGTAATGACCACAAATACTTGTTCATCCTTCTGAGATTGTCCCCATTGTAAAACTGAACGTTTAAAAATGTAGGAAATTCAACATTTGATATAAAACACATTTAAAAATAGACAATAATTACCACTTTAACCAGCAGGTGGCGGCAAAGTAACATTTATTTGTGCATATATCAGCCATTTCTTCTAATCGTTTTTGACTAAATATTAAACATTATAAAATAACTAGGTTTAAAAATACATTTTGTCAATGTGAAGTATGAAATACTCTCATGAAAAACAATAACTTTTCTTGTGAACGAATGACAGAAAGCGAGCGCCGCTCTCTCTTTATAATCACAGCAGATGTCAGTCAGTGCAGCACAAGATCAATGATTTCAGCACACAATTTATTCAATTAATCTAACTAAAGTGCACAATATTTAATTTTTGAAGCTTTTTTTACATAAAAGTGTGAAAACTAATGGTCGAATTGAATTTAGCCGAGGTGAACACTGAGGTACGTCTTTATTTATTTTTTATGCCGTCTTATGTTTGAATAACTAAATTAATGCTATGCATGACTATTTAAATGACTATATTCTGATTATAAACTAAGTTTTTCACTACTGATGCTCAACACACCAGTAAATGACTCTCACCGGAATTTTCCAGCTGGCTTATATTATTGCGGAAGTTCTAAAGAACGCTCCGTTCATATTACCCATTAAGACATTCCTAACAGGTAAAATAAATATAATGAATATATAAGCTAATATAGTGCATATATTTAGTGAAATGCTTCATTTTTCTAGTGAACTAACATGCTGTGGACACTAAATGACTTGCCTGAGGTTAAAAACACTAGTTTAACTAGGTTAAAACACTAGTTAAGAGACACATAAACATCTATGCATAGAGTGTCTGTTCTTGTGGCAGTTAGCAAACAGTGTTGCATTACCGCACACGCCCCCTTCTGGATTGGAGTGTGGATCGCACTTGACAGACTGGATTCATCATCTGACTGTATGCACTGAAACGTACTAAAATATATACAGACCTAACTGTATGTGAAATGAAAAGACACTTTTTGCTGCCGTGCCTTTAAGATTTCTATGGAAACAGTATATTTGTGAATTGTTTGCTGTCAGTTCCAATATGGCGTGTGCATCTCCATCCTTCAATAACAGCCTCATTCATCAAGTCTTCAGCAACAGATTCTCAACACAATCTGTGCTGCTCAAACTGTTATGAATCTGGCTCGTTTAAAATAATTAAAATCAAAATGAACCCTACTAAACCACATCTGACGGTAAAGTAAAACTCAGACATGCAAATAACTGAAATGCCGTTCTCGTCAACAACCATGATTTATTGATCTCCAATAGTGAATGAGAGCAGGACTGAATATTCTTAACAGTCTGGGTTAATAGACAACTTTGAAACTGAAGCGTTACATGTGAAACGGTGAACAGGTTAGTGTCCCGCTGCCATCAGTGGTTTTGACCCGCAGGCCCTTCAACCTGATCCTGAACAGTGAGATGTGCAGCATATACACTGAGGAGTGCCACTGCCAAGATCAACAAAACCCTTGAGATGTGTTTTTCCGCACACGAGGGACACTTACGGTCTG
Organism: Megalobrama amblycephala; assembly: GCF_018812025.1. NCBI lineage: Eukaryota > Metazoa > Chordata > Actinopteri > Cypriniformes > Xenocyprididae > Megalobrama > Megalobrama amblycephala. Next base: position 1,944,565 of record NC_063066.1, read on the forward strand.
TTCTGGATGGTAGGCCACTTAAGAACTGTTTTAAGGGCAGAAACTTCCTGTGAAAGTGCTTCGGACAGATAAGAAAACAAAATTTTTGGCTAGCACACAATCTATTTATAAATTAAATCAGCTGAGCGGAAGGTTCAGTTAACAGCGGGCGAATGACACTCCTCGTAATTTACATAATCTCCACAGAGTGGGCGTGGCTAAGGGGCCTGTGTGGTGCCCAACCCTACGGCGTTAGCATACGCCGATAGCAGGCTAATCACCTGCTTGGTTTCTAAGGTTAGCCGGGCTTCTTTAAGCCAGTCCTGCGCCACGCGCTGCGACTCGCCGCGAAGCTGGTTGATTAGCTTCGCGGCTAGTTCCAGGTCGCCGCGCTCGATGCTGTAAGTCGCGTAGGCGAGCAGCTTGAACGTGTCGAGATCTTCAGGTGCTAATTTAGCAGGTGGCGCTTCTTGCTCCCTCTCAAACAAAAGGACGGACTGCAGGTAGGACAGGAAGTACTGGTAAAGGCTGTTGCGGGTCTCGTCGATGAGCGCCACGCGTCGCGCGAGCCGGCGGATGTCGTAGAAACGTGCGCGAAGGAAAGCTTCGCTGTAGATCCCTCGGCTGAGAGACTCTTCGGGAATGGCGGTGGCCAATGCCTGCGCGAACTCGTTCTCCGCACAGCTCTCTTTGATGGCGCGCACAGCGCCCTCTAGAGGCTCGGTGGGGGAATCGGCACCTGCTGACTTGAGCGTGTAGTTCAGAGCCTCTACAGAAAGCCACAACTGGTGAGCCTTACGGGCCTCTTCCTCTGCAGTCACATGACCTTGGAGACAGAGAGATGTTAGAAACATCAATCGAAGGTCAAACAGAAGATTAAATTATGCCTCAGACTCACTGTCGATGGCCTCTTCGATGCCCTTCAGGCGGGCGTAAGCGGCGTTCATGTCCAGAGTGAAGGTGTCCAGCTGTTCTTGAGTCAGTCTGCGGTAATGAGTTTCCTGTTCCATCATCTTACTGGTCAGGATCTACAAACAAAGACACAATGTCACTTATTTAGACAGATAATATAGACTGTTCTCAAGCTGTTTTATTGACGTCTTTCTGCGGTTGAAACACCGATTGATTGACAGTAAATTGTTCTGAATCTTTCAACAAACCTTCTGATGTTCATTCACGTTTATTTCATGCTGTAGCTAGTAGTAAAGAGGAAGAGGTGATCGGTTCACGACAACAACAGAGATCTGTCACGCCACATTTAAGAGCGCCGAAATGGTATTTATTGTTTATATTTCGCAACAAAATTTGAGAGCTGAGACAAAAGTAACAAAGCTTACTGCGATTATTGGATGGGAGGTGCGATACAAATAATGTTTAGCGAAGTTTTGTTTACGCATTAACTGAAAACAGCACAGGTGTTCCCAGATTTTCACTGGTGATGTCGCTCACTTAAGAAAATAAAACATGGAAAAAGAACACAAACTTCACTATAAAAACAAGAATTTGAACACACTGCTGTGATAATTTATGGCAATCATGGACATTACAGGGTTCGACAGTAAGGACTGCCCGATGGCCCGGGGCCAGTGTGAACGACGCTCGGGACAGTAGACGGAACGGTCATTTGCCCGATCAGGCCAGTGCTGTAGGATATATATCGTCTATGATATCGTAATTGTTGATTTAATGATCTGATATTATCAAGTATGTCACTCACTTTACAAAAACCAAACACAAACACACTCATTGAGAGCACGCATGCTCTACGTGACGTAGTCTAGTAGGTTAGACTAGTGCGCATGCATATTTATAGTGTGCGCTTTCAGTGCGTGATTTAGTCTATTAAAATGCTTTTAGAATGACCCAGAATTCAAGATAAGGGACAAAAATGACCCTGTATATCTTTCATATTTATATAATTTAATATAGTTAACCAATATTAAACAAAGAGCGCCGTTTCTGTCCAAATATCAACATGATTACAAATGTGATATTGATTTTATTAACTTAATATCAAGTGACTTATATTTTAGACACCAAATCGCTTGTTTCACTCTATTTCACCAATGAAAATAGTTCCTAAGTCCACAGAATTGATTTGCGTCTCTGAGCAACACTTCCTGAATGAATCAGCCGTTTGAATGAATCGGTTGAATCTCAATCTCAATCTTAATTTCACATTTAAAGTGTCTTTTCATTTTTTTGTTTTATATTTTCAGCATTTCAAAACATTATTTATGCATCTGTAACTGCTCTTGACTGATTAACTAATTAATCTATAGTTATATAGTTAGCTATACATTAGATTTCTGTATGCTACCTGAAAATCTCCTGTTTAAACCTGTATGAAAAACTTGAAAAGCACCGTTTTTCATTTATATGTTTGTTCTGTTGTATTTATTTGTGATATTACTCATAATTTGATTATTTGTTCCTATTTTATTACATCCTGTTTATTTGTCTAACAATATTTAAAGTTTAAGAGAGTTAATCTAGTAACTTTTGGTGTCATATCCCTATTTATTAAGGTTACATGTATCAAAAACTATAACTAGGCTTATTTTATAGGCCCATTTTCATTTCTTTTACTTTATTTTTTGTTGTGGGCCCAACCAGGCCAGTAGAAAAAATCCTTATGCGCATGCATATTTAGAGTGTACGCTTTCAGTGCGTGATTTAGTCTATTAAAATGCATTTAGAATGACCCAGAATTCAAGATAAGGGACAAAAATGACCCTGTATATCTTTCATATTTATATAATTTAATATAGTTAACCAATATTGAACAAAGAGCGCTGTTTCTGTCCAAATATTAGCATGATTACAAATGTGATATTGATTTTATCCTGCGCCATTGATTTTTTTCACAGAATTGTTTTGCGTCTCTGAGCAACACTTCCTGAATGAATCAGCCGTTTGAATGAATCGGTTGAATCTCAATGACATTCGCTGCCACCTACTGGCAGGTTTAATTTCACATTTAAAGTGTCTTTTAAAAGTATTTTTTAAATAATTTCAAATAACAGTATTTAACGTTTTATATTTTCAACATTTCAAAACATTATTTATGCATCTGTGACTGATTAACTTTAATAAAGTTTAATCTATAGTGATATAGTTATACATTAGATTACAATTTCTGTTTGTTCTGTTGTATTTATTTGTGATATTACTCATAATTTGATTATTTGTTACTATTTTGTTACTTACTGTTTATTTATCTTACAATATTTAAAATTTAAGTTAGTTCATCTAGTAGCTTTTGGTGTCATAAAACTGTTTATTAAGGTTACATGTATCAAAAACAATAACTAGGCTTATTTTATAGGCCCATTTTCTTTTCTTTTACTTTATTTGTTGTGGGGCCAGTGAAAATTTTGGCAAGGCAAGTAAAAATTTGAACCACTGGCCCGACCGGCATTACACTGAGAGGAAGGCGAGATGACTGACAAGACAATGGCGGAGGAATCGCTGCACAACAGAGCCCAAGCATCTGACAAATGTCTCATCTTGTTCACGCATCGACTGGAAACAGCACAGACTAAAAGATTGATTCTTGAGATTTAAGAATCGATATCAGTTAATCAAATGAGAATCGATTAAAATCGAGAAATCAGCTCTAGTGTTCAAACAGCTGACGTGTTTATCCGTTGTAGCTCCAAAACTGTATTGGCCGGAACCAAATTTGGGTGCATCACCTCTTTTAACGTTTCAATGTTTCAAAAATCAGCACTCCCCGTCTGCCATTGGTCAGTCAAACAGGTAGTGAGGAGTGAAGAACTCCTTTAATCATTAAATTCTCTCATGAAAGACATGTAGACGTGAGTCCGCATGGACAGGCAGTGTAGGTACCTCCTGCGCCTCCTCGCGCAGCTCCTGTTCCTGAACCTTCAGCACGTCCCGCAGGTGATCCGTGTGAGCGGCAGCCTGACGGCGCAGCTGTGTCCTCATCTCAGCCTCCATCACCTCACGCATCTCCTGAACCTGACACACACACACACACCTTCAAACTTCTACAAAGACTATCAAAGTCATTCTTGAGTTCCTAAAAATACATATTCACGGTCAAATAATAAGTAATCTTGATGAAGCACAGACCTTCTTCTCCTGCTCGAGTCTCATGTCCTCGCGGCTGTGCTCCAGCGCAGAAACCACGGCTTTCTCCAGCGCTTTCCGATCCTCCAGCTTCTGCTGCTCCAGAGCCGTCTCGATGTGGATCTGCTCCCTCACCCGCTGCTCCGCCAGCTCACGGTTCAGCTGGTCAATGCGGCGGTGCGCGTGAGCGATCAGAGAGTTCAGATCATCCACGCTCAGCTTTCCCGCTGAGAAACACAACAGAGCATTGCTGTTATTAGGTTGTGGATTTATTTGACTCGATCGGAGGTGCTTCTATGGTGTTCTTGCATTCAAGAGCGGACAGGGATCTTGAGATGAACTTTAACTTAAAAGGGATAGTTCTTCTTTCAGACAAACACATTCTGAGTTATAGTAAAATACACTAACAGTCAAAAGTTTGGAAACATTACTATTGTTAATGTTTTTGAACACAGTCTCTTATGCTCATTAAGGCTGCATTTATTTCATAATAAATACAGAAAAAAACAGTAATATTGTGAAATATTATTACAATTTAAAATTATGGTTTTCTATTTTAATATACTTTAAAATGTAATTTATTCCTGTGATGCAAAGCTGAATTTTCAGCATCATTACTCCAGTCTTTAGTGTCACATGATCCTTCAGAAATCATTCTAATATGATTTATTATCAATGTTGGAAACAGTTGTGCTGCTTAATATTATTTTATTATTTTATAATACATTTTTTCAGGATTCATTGATGAATAAAAAGTTTAAAAATATCAGCATTTATTTAAAATAGAAATATTTTGTAACAATATACACTACCGTTCACAAGTTTGGGGTCAGTAATTTTTTTTCTTTCTTTTTTTTTTGAAAGAAATTAATACTTTTATTCAGCACGGATGTGTTAAATTGATAAAAAGTGACAGTACAGATTTATATCATTAGAAAAGATTTATATATTTTCAATAAATGCTGTTCTTTTTAACCTTTTATTCATCAATGAATCCTGAAAAAAGTATCACAGGTTCCTAAAATAATATTAAGCAGCACAACTGTTTCCAACATTGATAATAAATCATCATATTAGAATGATTTCTGAAGGATCATGTGACACTGAAGACTGGAGTAATGATGCTGAAAATTCAGCTTTGATCACAGGAATAAATTATATTTTAAAGTATATTCAAATAGAAAACCATAATTTTAAATTGTAATAATATTTCACAATATTATTGTTTTTTCTGTATTTATTATGAAATAAATGAAGCCTTAATGAGCATAAGAGACTTTGTTCAAAAACATTAAAAATAGTAATGTTCCAAAACTTTTGACTGGTAGTGTATATGCAAGCTTTTTGAAGACCAAAAAAGCACATCCATCTATCATAAAAGTAATCCATTCAGCTCCAGGGGGTTAATAAGTCCCTTTTGAAATGAAGCGATGGGTTTTTGTAAGAAAAATATCCATATTTAGAACTTTATAAACTGTATCACTATTAATTCTGGATATTTTTCTTACAAAAAACCCATCGCTTCATTTCAAAAGGGACTTATTAACGCCCTGGAACCGGATGGATTACTCTTATGATGGACGGATGTGCTTCAAAAACTCCCATTATGAAGCTTGGAAGAGCCAAAACACATCTTAACACCAGGTGTAAACAGGGTCACAGGTGTGTGTGAGATCTTACACAGTCCCTTCCAGTTGGCCTGTATTTCAGGTGTGATGTTGGCGAGCTCCTGCTGGAACTGAGCTTTGGCTTCGTTCACCAGCTCACTGTACTGAGACACGACCTTCGCCTCTGACTGCGCCGTCTGCACCTGTATGAAGATAAATGGATTACAGGCTTGATTCTGAGTTTCTCTAAGGCACATTAGCATGGTCAGATTAAGATGCTTACCTTGGTCACTACTTTGTCCAGATCCACAATCATGCTGTGCAGGTTCTCCTCAGCGGCCAGGATCTGAGGTCTCGCCGCGTCAATCTTGGCTTGTTTTGCGCTGTTGATCACTTCACGAAGCCTTTCAAGCTCTCCTCTGAATATACACAAAACAAAAATCAACAAAAACAGCACGTTTACAGCCCTTCTCTGAATCGGTCAGAAGCAGGCCTCACTTGGCTTTCAGCAGGGCGTCTCCAGCCTCGTCCACGGCTCTGGTCCTCTCGCTCAGAGCCTCGTTCAGAGCTTTCCATTGAGCCGACTTCTCGTCTGGAGGAGTCTGAACACAAACACACACAGGAGCGTGTTAGAATTGCTCTGATTGGTCACATGGCTCAGTCTGTTGCGATCGTGTGTACCTGTGAGTCCATGGCTTCTTTGAGTTTGTCAGTGTGTGCAGTGATGGCGGTCAGCGCAACCTCCTGCGCTCCGATGGCCTGCAGGGTGATCTTAGCGGAGCTGCCCAGAGTCTCCTCCAGTCCAGCAGTCAGAGCTTCAATTGGAATAATATTTCACAATATCACTGTATTTTTTATCTAAATAAATGCAGACTTGTTGAGCATGAGATATGTGAGCTCCAAACTGGTTGATGTGTGTCAGACTCACCTGCCAGCGCATCCTGCTCCGCCTTATCCTGCTGCGCCAGTCGAGCGCTCACTTCCTCCGCAGGCCTCTCCGTCAGCGCCGGCTCAGGATGACACTCTTCAGCTACACACACAAACACAAAACACTGAGACATTACAGCGCTGGGGGGGGGGGATACAATCATATTTGCAGTCTGCAGTTTGAACTGAAAATACGACAAAAATTAAAGCTGCAAGCAGTATTTACCGGGTTCAAGCACTTTAAGGCCTTTAAGCACATAAAAGGGTATTATGTTATTTAGCAAGCATGTAAACACTTAGATCATAGATGGAAAAGACCATTTACAGGCAATTTAGTAAGGAAAAATATGGTTTTTACAGGTTTTTGAAAGTTAGAGCGCCACCTATTTTTTTGGGTGTCCTCAGAGTGTTTCCATACATATGTGTGTTAATTTTGATGAAAATCTCATTTCATTTTGAAGTTATAGACACTTGTATATAAGAGAGCATAAAATATGATCCTTTAATGTGATTTTTTGCCATTTCCTATCAAAATTTTGACATTTGGATATTAACATTTAGTAAACCAACTTAGGTTCCGTGTTTCCTACGGTGGTTTCGTCTCGATTCGGTTTTGAAGATATTCGCAAACGTTTTTAAGCACTAAATTGTAACGTTGCATAAGGCCATAAGGCGAAACCTGCCATGTTTGGTATCGTTGGACTCGGCAAGGATTCAGGAGTCTAAGGACGTGACTCCTGTGAAAATAAGTCGACCACACCCAAAGTTATATATATTTTTAGCTAAAACCATTTAAAACAATTAGTTTTTAACAATTATTGCGCCACCTATGGTCCGATCTACACAAAAATTGGCATGCTTCTTTAGAGTCATATCCTGCATGTGCTCACCTAATTTCGTAAATTTCTGAGTTTTCGTTTAGACTTTATAGGCTTTTGGGTATATTTAGCCACGCCCACTTTCTAAATGACCCAGTTACAGCGACCCAAAGGATAAAGTTCAACTTTTCTTTTGATAATTATTGATCTAGAGAGTCCAGAAAATGGTCATGCACTAGTTTCATTCCGATCGGGGCGAAAAACCTAGGACTAGTTCGCAAAAGTAGGTTTTTCACATATTTGCGAATAATTAATGAACAATTTGATTGACAGCATTGGTTCTTGAGGCAAAGTTGTTCAGCATGAGGAGATCTATTAAATGATATGCATATTGTGTGGTTTTGTGAAACACCATGTGATTACCAAGGCGCCAACTAGTGGCCAATTTTTTTCAAAATTCTTACAGACCTCTAGTCTCATGAGTCGATCATGCACATCGAGTTTCGTTCCGATCGGCCTCCGTTAACCTTGTCTAATAGGTGCTCAAACTTCATTGGCCGATGGTGGCCATGTTTTTCGAGATACGCCAATGTCCTCATAGACCATCATGCCCCCTTGGACCAAGATACTGCATACCGAATTTTAAGTCGATCGGACTAATGCTTGCATAGTTATAGCTGTTTTCATGTTTTTTCCTTGTTATAGCACCACCTAGTGTCCAATCGACACAATTTTTTTATCATGACCAAAAATTTAGCCCCTACACGCATGTACCGAGTTTGGTGAAAATATCTAATTTCTTTCTCGAGTTATAGCCATTTTAGTAAAAGTGGCTCCACCCTTAGTAAACCAACTTAGGTTCCGTGTTTCCTACGGTGGTTTCGTCTCGATTCGGTTTTGAAGATATTCGCAAACGTTTTTAAAGCACTAAATTGTAACGTTGCATAAGGCCATAAGGCGAAACCTACCATGTTTGGTATCGTTGGACTCTGCAAGGATTCTAAGGACGTGACTCCCATGAAAATAAGTCAACCACACCCAAAGTTGTATATATTTTTAGCTAAAACCATTTAAAACATATGTTTTTTAAAAAGTTTTTAACAATTATAGCGTCACCTATAGTCCGATCTACACAAAAATTGGCATGCTTCTTTAGAGTCATATCCTGCATGTGCTCACCTAATTTCGTAAAGTTCTGAGTTTTCATTTAGGCTTTAGAGTATATTTAGCCACGCCCACTTTCTAAATGACCCAGTTACAGCGACCCAAAGGATAAAGTTCAACTTTTCTTTTGATAATTATTGATCTAGAGAGTCCAGAGAATGGTCATGCACTAGTTTCATTCCAATCGGGCGAAAAACCTAGGACTAGTTCGCAAAAGTAGGTTTTTCACATATTTGCGAATAATTAATGAACAATTTGATTGACAGCATTGGTTCTTCAGGCAAAGTTGTTCAGCATGAGGAGATCTATAAAATGATATGCATATTGTGTGGTTTTGTGAAACACCATGTGATTACCAAGGCGCCAACTAGTGGCCAATTTCTTTCAAAATTCTTACAGACCTCTAGGACCATGAGTCGAACATGCCCATCGAGTTTCGTTCCGATTGGCCTCCGTTAACCTTGTCTAATAGGTGCTCAAACTTCATTGGCCTATGGCGGCCATGTTTTTTAAGATACGCCAATGTCCTCATAGACCATCATGCCCTCTTGGACCAAGATACTGCTTACCAAATTTTAAGTCGATCGGATTAATGGTTGCATAGTTATAGCTGTTTTCATGTTTTTTTTCTTGTTATAGCACCACCTAGTGTCCAATCGAAGCAATTTTTTTATCATGACCAAAAATTTAGCCCCTACACGCATGTACCGAGTTTGGTGCAAATATCTAATTTCGTTCTCGAGTTATAGCCATTTTAGTAAAAGTGGCTCCACCCTTAGTAAACCAACTTAGGTTCCGTGTTTCCTACGGTGGTTTCGTCTCGATTCGGTTTTGAAGATATTCGCAAACGTTTTTAAAGCACTAAACTGAAACGTTGCATAAGGCCATAAGGCGAAACCTACTATGTTTGGTATCGTTGGACTCTGCAAGGATTCTAAGGACGTGACTCCCATGAAAATAAGTCAACCACACCCAAAGTTGTATATATTTTTAGCTAAAACCATTTAAAACATATGTTTTTTAAAAAGTTTTTAACAATTATAGCGTCACCTATAGTCCGATCTACACAAAAATTGGCATGCTTCTTTAGAGTCATATCCTGCATGTGCTCACCTAATTTCGTAAAGTTCTGAGTTTTCATTTAGGCTTTAGAGTATATTTAGCCACGCCCACTTTCTAAATGACCCAGTTACAGCGACCCAAAGGATAAAGTTCAACTTTTCTTTTGATAATTATTGATCTAGAGAGTCCAGAAAATGGTCATGCACTAGTTCCATTCCAATCGGGCGAAAAACCTAGGACTAGTTCGCAAAAGTAGGTTTTTCACATATTTGCGAATAATTAATGAACAATTTGATTGACAGCATTGGTTCTTCAGGCAAAGTTGTTCAGCATGAGGAGATCTATCAAATGATATGCATATTGTGTGGTTTTGTGAAACACCACGTGATTACCAAGGCGCCAACTAGTGGCCAATTTCTTTCAAAATTCTTACAGACCTCTAGGACCATGAGTCGAACATGCCCATCGAGTTTCGTTCCGATCGGCCTCCGTTAACCTTGTCTAATAGGTGCTCAAACTTCATTGGCCGATGGTGGCCATGTTTTTCGAGATACGTCAATGTCCTCATAGACCATCATGCCCTCTTGGACCAAGATACTGCTTACCAAATTTTAAGTCGATCGGATTAATGGTTGCATAGTTATAGCTGTTTTCATGTTTTTTTTCTTGTTATAGCACCACCTAGTGTCCAATCGAAGCAATTTTTTTATCCTGACCAAAAATTTAGCCCCTACACGCATGTACCGAGTTTGGTGCAAATATCTAATTTCGTTCTCGAGTTATAGCCATTTTAGTAAAAGTGGCTCCGCCCATATCGTACATTTTGGCGCCCCTTAGTGACCGTGAATCGAAATTACAACTTTTTTTTTTTTTTGACATTCAGACTCCAGAGAACATTTCTGCACTGGATGCACTCGGCGAAATGAAATCGGAGACAATCGTTTTGGTTTTATAAGACACTTGACTCTAGGACAAACGGTCTAGCGATTTTGCGTTTTTTGATTGCTGAAGCGCCACCTATTGGCCGATTTGGACGAGTCTAGGTATCTGAGTAGCGAGCAAGACTACTACCATCTGACGAAGTTTCAAGTCTCTCGGCCGTACGGTTTCGTCTGCACAATCAGTTTTAAGGCATAAGAAAAATAATAATAATCCTTACAATTACAATAGGCTTTCAGCATGTGCTTGAACCCCTAAAAAGTGGGTGATGTGAAATAATGAAAGACAATAAACACATCTTTGTAGTGCGCTGTCTGCAATGGCTGCATGCACACACACACACACACACACACACACACACACATCTGCTCTGTGAACAAATTACTCCGTTCAGATGATCAGATGAAGCATATTTGACAAAAAAAAAAAAAAAAAAAAAAAAAAAAAAAAAGAGGATACACATTTGTAAGTTATTAGGAAAAAACTCAAGCACAATGAGTTAGTGAAGAACTGAAGAAAAGCACAATGAACAGAACAGATGTTAGTCACATGATGGAAAGGGATCCATGAGAACATGCAGAGACACTGATCTGCCCAACAACTGATCACAAACAGCTCGTGGATCAGTTGTGGAAGCAGAAGGCCGTGAGGGATCCGGGGCTGACCTGCCGGCGTGTGGTCCGCTGGGCCGTCGTCGCTCGTACCCGGCGCGGGCACAGAGGGCACGTCGCTGATAGCCGAAATAATGTGAGCGGCCTCTGCTGAGGCTTCTGCAACAACAGTAGGACTCCATGAGAGAGAGAGATCACAGTTCAGCAACGGTAAACGACTGCCTGCGATCCTTCGTAGGTTCTGGATGTGATTAGTGAGCATGTGCTTCAACACTCAAATGACCCAGCAGTGGCTGAGAACCACATCCTGTGCGTTTGTTCTGAAATCTCATCTCATTTGCTGTTACTTATGAAACATATGCATTAATATGTACACATAAAAACCCTTATCGGCGGACCACACAACAACACTTCAAAATCAAAATCAATCAGAACAATGTATTACGACGGACACCAGGATAAAGGTTTTATCTAAAGTCATTCTCTTCCTCCTCATCTGGAGGAAAAACAAAAACTATGACCAATATGACATCACGCGTCACGTGTCCAGAAAGCTGTCAATGCATCAACATAAACAAATAATGACAACAAAAGCAAGCGATATGAAAATCAATTGCTAACAACATGAGAAAGTGTTCAATATACAATACAGATCTAGAAACAGCTGAACTATACCACAATGCATTATGATTCTATATCACACCGTCACTATATCATCAGTGCATCAAATCATGCTCATGTAAAATGGCCACACTGCCTCCATGAAGACCAACAACTCAAACATTGATTTCTCACATAGTGGCGTCCTGATAATGTTGGAAAAGGAAAAGTGATGATTCTTGATTGAACTGCTCTGTCTATGTGTTAAAGTTAAGCACACGCTGTCAGACTAACCTTTCACCTACTGAACCTTTAGGAATGCCACTAGTACATGCCATGATGATCATTAAAACCCTTAAAGGGTTAGTTCACCCAAAATATATATGACTCGTCCATAGACAGCAATATAATCAACACTTTCAAGGTCCAGAAAGGTACTAAAGACATTGTTAATACAGTCATGTGACTGCAGTGGATCAACCTTAATGTTATGAAGAGACGAGAATACTTTTTGTGCGCAAAAACAAAACAAAAATAACAACTTTATTCAACAATCTCTTCTCTTCTGTCATTATCTTACGCAGGTGATGCAGTAACAGCGTTTACGTCCGAATGCCGGCTCAGTATTGGCCAAAGCTGATCATGTGATCAGCACGATGCATGCGTGTGATGCTGACACAGGAGTCGGCGTTGTGACGTAGAACTTGGAAGCGCTGGACGTAAACAACGCATGAGAATGACACAGAAGAGATTGTTGAATAACGTCATTATTTTTGTTTTGTTTTTGCGCACAAAAAGTATTCTCGTCTCTCCATAACATTAAGGTTGAACCACTGCAGTCACATGACTGTTTTAACGATGTCTTTAGTAGGGCTGGGTATTGACAATTTTCTATATTCGATTAGATTCAATTACGATTTTGATTCGATCAATATCAATTATTTTGGATCAATTACAGTATATGGCAAATTTTCTAGAGGAAAATCTCTCAACTAATGCTGTAAACTACACATGAGTCAGCTGGTACTACTATAATAATATTGAAGGTTAAATTAACTTATTTATATACAAACACTTAAATTACACTCAATGATGTTTTTATTATAAATAAAGTTTAGAATTACATCATCATATTTCTACTCCAATTCGTTTTTTTGGAAATATAAACATTTAAATCGTGGCTGATTTATTCAAACATGCATTAAATATTGAAGAACATTAAAAATTATAATGAATATGTAACGGTGCATAGCTATATTTATCTTTCTAGAGTTCACTTTTCTATCTGACTAATGAGTTTATGGTCACTGAATATGTTTTTCTGAGGTAAATGTGACGTCACGTGACATTGAAGCTGTTTTATTGAGTCTTTCCGAGGTTGAAGCACTGATTGAGCGATTACACGAGACATGATACGGATTTCAGTAAGTTGTACTGTATATTTTAACATACCTTCAGATGTTCATGTTTATTTCGCTGTAACTGGTATTAAAGCGGAGGAGAGGATGATCACATGCTTCTCTTTAACTGAGGCGCTAAAGCGATCTGTCACGCCACATTAAACAGCGCCAAAACGGTATTTATTTTTTGAATCTCATAATAAGATGGACGTCATTTGAAATCTGAGACTTTGCTTCATATCAAAAGTAGCAAAGATTATTGTGATTTATTGGATGGGAGGCGCTACATATTCTGCTCATTCATCAACTGAAAACAGACTAGACTAATCGATTCTTGGGATTTAAGAATCGATATCGGTTCATAAAAATGAGAATCGATTAAAATCGAGAAATCGATATTTGTTACCCAGCCCTAGTCTGTAGTACCTTTCTGGACCTTGAAAGTGTTAATTATATTGCCGTCTATAGATACCTCTCGGATTTCATCAACAATATCTTAATTTGTGTTCTGAAGATGAACGAAGGTCTTACGGGTGTGGAACGACATGAGGGGGAGTAATTTCATTATTGGGTGAACGAACCCTTGAAGCTGGTAAAGTCTGATGTGTGTAAGCGTGAGTCTCGCTCACCCTGGAGCGTCTGTGCTGGCGCTTCCTCTACAGCCGGCGGAGCTTCCACAGGTGCTGGATCAGACTTCTTGGCTTTAGCTTTGGGCTGCTTGGACTCCTTCGTAGTTTCTGACAGTGAGGAGATCTGCAGGGGTTCGATCTTTACCTGTTAAGAGAAAAGTCTCTGTTAATCACTGATGGCCTACATCACATGACAGAAGCTCAGAGTGAAAGTGAAAGTGACTCTCACCGGTTTCTTCTGTAAAGGGACAGGTGGAGAAGGTGGCGGCCCAAGCACCATCTCAAACACCTGATCAGAGTAAGGAACGCTCTTCTCTACATTTGCCCGAAACTTCGGATCCCACTTGGCATAAAGGATCGTACCGCCAACACCGCCGCCGACCGTCAAAAGACTAGCGGCCACTATTTTCCCAGCAGAAGATCTGTGGTGCAAAAAGTCTAATTTGAGATGCAGACCAAAGCAAAACTTGTAGGTTCTTTTGATCCGGATCAAAACAGAATTCACTTAGCGTTCACACTGTTATTTTTAACACCGAACCTAAACATACAGAATAAAAGTCATCATGTAATCCTGTGCATTTTAGAGTCGCATCTCGTGACATCACGTCCTGTTTTTTGCGTTCATATTTCAGTCAAACCACATCAGAGTTCATTTTAATCCAAGTGTGAACACAGCCTAACATACACTATGTGTTAAACTGACCCGATGATTTAAAGTCAGTAATATCGTTGTAAGCGTGTCGTACCCAGAGTCTCCAGCTGTGGTGTATCTGCGGCAGTGCTGTAACGGATGGGCCGACGCTTTACCACACACACATTGCTGCAGAGAAACAGACAAATCATCATTACATAATAAACGACAATATTAAATATTTAATAGCTTCCTTTTACAATGAGCACAACCACTGTTTACATTAATTAATAACAGCCACTTATTTCTGATTTAAAGGGTTAGTTCACCCAAAAATGAAAATAATGTCATTAATTACTCACCCTCATGTCGTTCCACACCCGTAAGACCTTTGTTCATCTTCAGAACACAAATTAAGATATTTTTGATGAAATCCGATGGCTCAGTGAGGCCTGAGCAATGACATTTCCTCTCCCAAGATCCATTAATGTACTAAAAACATATTTAAATCAGTTCATGTGAGTACAGTGGTTCAATATTAATATTATAAAGCCACGAGAATATTTTTGGTGCGCCAAAAACACAAAATAATGACTTATATAGTGATGGCCGAATTCAAAAACACTGCTTCAGGAAGCTTCGGAGCGTTATGAATCCTCTGTGTCGAATCATGATTCAGATCGCGTGTCAAACCACCAAACTGCTGAAATCACGTGACTTTGGCGCTCCGAACCACTGATTCGATTCATAACGCTCCGAAGCTTCCTGAAGCAGTGTTTTGAAATCGGCCATCACTATATAAGTCGTTATTTTGTGTTTTTGGCGCACCAAAAATATTCTTGTGGCTTTATAATATTAATATTGAACCACATGAACTGATTTAAATATGTTTTTAGTACATTAATGGATCTTGAGAGAGGAAATGTCATTGCTCAGGCCTCACTGAGCCATCGGATTTCGTCAAAAATATCTTAATTTGTGTTCTGAAGATGAACGAAGGTCTTACGGGTGTGGAACGACATGAGGGTGAGTAATTAATGACATTATTTTCATTTTTGGGTGAACTAAGCCTTTAAATGCTGTTCAGTTGAAGCAGGTTTCAATTTCTTTATATATGTGAGACCCTGGACCATCATAAGTCGCACGGGTATATTTGTAGCAATAACCAACAATTCATTGTATGGGTCAAAATTATTGATTTTTCTTTTATGCCAAAAATCATTAGGATATTAATTAAAGATCATGTTCCATGAAGATATATTGTAAATTTCCTATCGTAAATATATCAAAAATGTATTTTT
The DNA here is from genome assembly GCF_018812025.1 of Megalobrama amblycephala. NCBI lineage: Eukaryota > Metazoa > Chordata > Actinopteri > Cypriniformes > Xenocyprididae > Megalobrama > Megalobrama amblycephala. The sequence goes on from NC_063066.1 coordinate 1,960,328, forward strand.
GTGAGTGAATATGCATTGCTAAGGACTTCATTTGGACAACTTTAAAGGCAATTTTATCAATATTTTCATTTTTTTGCACCTTCAGATTCCAGATTTTAAAATAGTTGTATTTCAGCAAAATATTGTCCTATCCTAACAATTTATTTATTCAGCCTTCAGATGATGTCAATTTAAAAAAAATTACCCTTATGACTGGTTTTGTGGTCCAGGGTCATTATATATATATATATATATATATATATATATATATATATATATATATATATATATATGTACACACACACACACACACACACACACACACACACACACACACATATATATATATATATATATATATATATATCAGACATATAGTAAAAGGCAATAAACAACAATGAATGAATGAACAGTAAACATTAGTTTCTATTTCTTCAATGTCTATCGTCTGACGATTAAATGTTTACCAGCTGCTTTCCATAGCATTAAATATTAATTAGGCTCATTTACATATCATGACGACAGCGTTTGTGTGGGAAACTTTCTGAAGTTTTCACTGACAAGGTCACGTCCTTCTATTGGACAAAACCAGTTCAAGGTCTGTACAGAGAATAAATCTACGATTAAAACGTTCTAGATGAATATGACGCCAGTAAAATACTCTTAAATGTAAATAAAGGTGAATAAATGTTGTAAAACTGAAGATTTTCAGTCATCTGTTAGCTATCCGTGTGACAGAAAATATGAATCATACAAATCCCGCCCTTATTTACGCTTGAGCGCATTCTAGGTTTTTATTGGTGGAGCGAGGCGTCACTCACTTAATCCTGCGCGTTCATTGGTTCCGCGGATCTGCCTATCATATTGTAAACGCCTCTTTCGACCTCACGTTACGTCGTTGACGTACAATAGCATTCTATACCGGTGCGCCAGCTAAACTGCAAATAACAAACCTCAACTAACACAATCATCAGCTCATTAAGAAGCGTGGTTTAATATAATCACCGGTTAATTAAATAAACCCTCCAGGGGTTGATATTATCGGTGATTTGAGGACGTGTGAGAGACGTCGGGCCTCGCTGTGGGTCACTGAATGACCGCTCGAGATAAACTCACCCGCGCCGCCGCACGCGCCCCTTTCCAGCACACGCGCAGCATGATTCTGAGGCTTGGACTGAAGAGCAGAAATACGCCACCGGCTTCAGCAAAACATTATAAATGTGTCAACCTCGACCGCGACTTCGCCTCAGCACACTGTAGATTACTCCAGCACTGGTGCACGTATGACAGAGCAGCGCATGCGCAGTAGGCACACCCAACGCGAACATACGTCACGAGTTCACAGAAAAGAAATATTCAGATTCTAATTTATTTATTTATTGGGTACTATTGTTATTTTTGTTTTGTAATGTATATGTTTTTACTGATTTTCTTGCTGCTGTTATTATTATTGCATTATTGTCATTTTTATTTAATTGCTTATTTTTTTTGTTACTGAATAAATCATTAAAAAAAAGATTCTAAATTATTTAATTAATTGATTTGCTTATTAAGCAATGATACTAATTTTTCCATTAAATACATGATTGTAGAACGCATGGAGCTGAGGTAGAGAGGAAACACTTTATTGTTCGTGTTATAGTGTAATTCTACATTTAAGTACTATATATTAGTATTAATTATATGTATTTATGGTTAGGGTTTGGTTGAGAGTATAATTATGCATAATTTATAGTTATTGCTACAGTAACGTGTGTAACGCACACTGTAAAACAAAGTGATCTTTCTCTCATTTTATTTAATTTTTCAGCTTTATTTATTTTGAAGACAGTGCTGGATTTTAGGCAAATCTCACTTGAGATCAAATTTTACCCTCAAAAAAATCTAAATAAAAAATATATTTTGCATAAAGACAGGGAAAACGTTTATTTTTAGGGGTCAAGCCCCGAAACTATTAAATTCGTTAGTTTTCTTATTATTACTATTATTCCGCTCTTGAGTCTATGGCAGCCTATAGAACCGTAAAAAGTTATGAAATTTGGCACACAGATAGAGGACAGTCTGAAATATTACCATAGCAAATTTGGAGTCTCTACCTCAAACCCTCTAGCGCCACCAACAGTTCAAAGATTCACTCATGTTTATGCTCATAACTTTTGACTCGTAAATCCTATTTGAATTTTTTGTCCAATTTGCATGAAATTTGGTATGTAGCAAAAAGTTATTAAAATATTGTTGGTCAGCCAATCCGTTCTCGTATAGCGCGTCAACGAATTTAAAGGCGAGCACACAAAAATGGATTTGATGCTGTATGTTTGTAATGATTTGGTGTATTGACACCAAATTTGGTATATGTCATTACAAGCATGACTTGGGGGTACATGCACAGTATAATCACAGCGCCACCTACTGGTGCCGAGATAGGAAAAATGAATATTTTTGCTTATAACTTTTGAATGCCTTGTTCTAAAATCATGAGGATGGTCTCCTTAGATTCCTTGAGGCATGTCGAGTTGAACGATATCCAATTTTCTTTGGTCGGCCATTTTGAATTTTGTCATGAAATGCTGTGTTTTACGAACACATGAACGTATCCTTACGAATCTCGGTGTGATTCATCAAGGCCATGTTCTAAGATGACTTGTAAAGTTTTAGGTCAGCACACCCTAGTGGTCAAGAGATATAAAGAAATTTATGAAAATGCTTATAACATATGAAAAATGCAACATATTGTCATTTAACTTACATCGTTAGATTTCTACGACACCAAATTTGCCATATTCTACCATACTTACCATCCACCATATTGAATTTTATTCAATACTTTTTTTTAACTCCTCCAACAAAATTTGTCCAATTTGTATGAAATTTGGTATGTAGCATCTACAGACACTCATGACAAAAAGTTATTAAAAGATTTTTGAACTCTTGTTTTATACTGCGTCAACAAATTTGACGGCGAGCACGCCAAAATGGATATGCGGCTGTATCTTTGCAAAGGTTTGTTGTATTGACACGAAACTTGGTACATGTCATCACAGGCATGACTTGAGCGTGCATGCAGAGTTTCGTCACAGCGCCACCTACTGCTCAGAAGTTATAAACCATGTTATTATGTTATAAATGCTTTAACTGATGTAATTTAAACAGCTTTATCCTAACCTCATGATCACAGAGGTCCACAAATATTTCCTTTTCTGTGGCTTGACCCCGTAATTGCTGCTTGCAGCTATATTTATTTAGGTATTTGCATTGTGACTTTGCATCAGGCACTAAAATGGTAGTGAATGGACAAAACTGAGTGGATCCACAATGTAACACAGCTGAGAAAGTTGGACTTTATTGAATTGAACGTCATTACAGGTATAAGTTCCCAAATCACTTTTAGAAGTCAAAGGGGTAAAGTCTGTATTAGTGTTAATGGCGAAACGCTGTTCAAAAATAATAAAAACTAACATGCTCCAACAAGACAATGACTTAAATTGCAGATGGAGCCATGAAGATTTGCATGTCAATGCCAAAGCCATTTTCAATTCTGCACAGGGCATTTTTATTCAAGTTATGTAAAGCTATAACTTCTTTTCCAAAAAATAATATCATATGCACATGCCCAGAGTGTTAATCCTTTATATAAAGACTCCTCAAGTCTTCACTTCCCCAATGACTCAATCTTAGACAGATTATTCACATTTGGAGACACATTGAACACAAGATGAAATTCTCAGGTACAGGAACGTATGGATTTTTCTTCTTGTCTCACTGGGATTTATGAAGAGTGCTACAACAGAAACTTTACCATTCAATATTTTATCATTTTAACTCTTAAAATCTATTACTTTTTTAAATCCAAGTACAAGGCATTTGACCCAAATCAAGTTTTTTCCCTTTAAAAAATAAGATTCAAAAAAATATTGGGAAATATGCATTTTAATTAAACACTGTGCAAGTTAAAACCACCAACAGAAACCCCAGGAGCCAATGTTATGAATCTAAAGACTAAAGATGAACACATCAAGTCGTTTTTCTTTTTTTTTTTTTTTAAATAAGTGCCAGAAGCAAGACGTAAACGAATCACATGAGGGCTATTCCGGTTCCAGTGGTTGAGTCGCACGTGGTCTCGCGGGTCTTTTCTTGTACGACGGCCACCGGCACACAGGGCAACAGTGCCGCCCACCGGCCAGCCAGACCACAATGCACTGCTGGTGGAACACATGGCTACATGGTAGACCCATGACGAGGCAATCAGTCTCAAAGTTCTCCAGACACACGACGCACTCGGTGCAGTGGAGCATCCCACAAGGCCACTGAGACCAATCAGTGTCCGGTTCCTCTCCACCCGACTCTTCTGACTGCGTTGCAGCCGGACACCCGTAATCAAGAACCTCGTGATGCGCTTCCTGCTCCCCGCTGGAGTCGCCGTTTGCGTTGGTCGTGGCCGTTTGTCGGTTGGGTCCCTCGGGTTGTGCGAGTCTGAACTTCCAGGTGGGCAGGTTCTTGATGTAGTCTGTTGGAACGAGCGGGTGAAGCCAGAGATCTGGGAATGCCAACCTTTCCAAAAGGAAGTTAGGATCGTCATCCCAGTCTGACTCAAAGTTCTGGAACGAGGCGATGGGATGCACTAAGTAGCTGGTGTACCAATCCCAAAGACTCGACAACCACTCCAGGTTGTTGGCGTTTTGGTCTTCATTGCTGCATCTTCTCTTCTTCTCGAAGTAGTCGATGAGAAGGCCGTGGGCTAGGTAAGTGCTGAGGAAGAGAGCTGGATGAGAAGAATAGAAGGTCCAGTCGGCTCGGACCCATGAGGCGATGGTAGTGGTGTCTGCGTAACGCAGAAGTTTCAAGCTGTACTCGTAAAAGCTATCCAAGTACGGAAGCTGCAGAAAACCAAGGATGGGCAGCCAGGAAATGATGAGTAGGGAATTATAAGTTCCTAGAGTGCTGATTAAAACCACAAAGCGCTTTATGGTGGCTCCTTGCGTGATGAAAAGATCCATCCAAGCCATTAGATTGACCATGACTAAGCTCAAAATGAACAGGTCATTGACTTCTGGCTGCACGGAGCGAAGGAACGCGTCCATGGCGTGCAGGGAGATGAATTCCCCAGTGCTGTTGCCGTATCGGTAGATGCCTTCTGGTGTTTTGAGGATGTATGAGGGCGTTTGCTGCACGCCAATCTCCTCCAGACAGGTGGTGTTGTCCCAGTTGCGCACGTCGACGAAGATGAACTCGATGCGCCCTGTGAACTTGATGCTGAGCGCTGAGAAGAACGCCGGGGGCTGAAGGAGTCTGGCGAACAAGAACATCTTCACCGGTTGCTTGTCCATCTGATACCAGTCGTCCATTAACTGCTCGGAGAGGCGGATGGTTTTGATGCGAGATGCAACGTGAGAGGTCATCCATTTGAAGATGTGCTCGGTTTCGATGCGTCTGCCGTTGTACTCCTTCAACATGACCTTCCCTTTGGAGGCATAGGTCTGCGGGACGGACATGATGAGGGTGGACTTCATCCAGCCCCGCTTATGGCAGTACCTGAGAAGGGGGAATGACGAAAAACATTAAAATGCCTTTTTTTCCTATAAATTTGTGAATTTAAATAATTTATATATTTCTTGTGTAGATGGGAATGAAGGAAGAAAGTCGGATTTAAACTTAGTTAATGAAAACTATGATGAAAAATGTTTATCAAGGAGCTTAAAGGGTTAGTTCACCCAAAAATGAAAATTCTGTCATTTATTACTCACCCTCTTGTCGTTCCACATCCGTAAGACCTTCATTCATCTTCAGAACACAAATTAAGATATTTTTGATGAAATCCAAGAGTTTTATTTTTATCTCTCATAGAAAGCAACGTAATTACCATCATTCATGGTCCAGAAAAGTAGTAAAAACATCGTTATACTAGTCGATATAGTGCTGGGCGTAAACAATGTATGAGAATGACACAGAAGAGATTGTTGAATAAAGTCCTTATTTTTGTTTTGTTTTTGCACACAAAAAGTATTCTCGTCTCTTCATAACATTAAGGTTGAACCACTGTAAGGTTGAACAACGATGAGTACCTTTCTGGACCTTGAAAGACCGTAATTTTGTTGCTTTCTATGGGCGATAAGAAACCTCTCGGATTCGAAATATCTTAATTTGTGTTCTGAAGATTAACGAAGGTCTTACGGGTGTGGAACGACATGAGGGAGAGTATATTTCATTTTTGGGTGAATTAACCCTTTAATTCCTGTGAGTAAGACGAGACGATGACGAGGCGACACCAAGGTCATTAAACGGTAACAGCATTGACGGAAAAAAACGAGATTAAAATGTAATTAAAAAAATAAAAACTTTATCAAAATCGCTCTTTGTTTGTGTCAAAAAAAAATTTGTTTGTGGTTGCCAGATATCAAGAGTTTGAAATCCCTCAATCGGGGCTTTTCTGTTCATTTTCTACCCAGTGTTTTAATTAAGCCTAAAGTATAGTTCACTTTTTACGCGTTTGCGAGGGTCAGCGTACAGGGCGTGAATTTTGTTTTCAGAAGAGTACTTGTACGCACAGGTCGCATTTAATTTCTTTTGCAGTAATTAGTTTATCCACAAGGTGGCAGCCGTGCCCTGGGGGCGTCGATTCACAAGGTAGTCAAAGAAAAACTGCATAAACAGAACAGAGCGGAACTCATGCGAGCTACAGCGACAATGGAGGCCTACATAGATGAGAGATTGTGTGAAGAGGTTAGAAAGTACCCTCGTTTGGAACTATAGCTTGAAAGAATACAAATATATTTAGTTTTTACATGAGATTGATCAAAACTGTGCATGCGTCGAACACCTGTGTACGCGTACGAGTCTAATGAAGTATACTTCCCAAGGCTGTGCGTTCAACTGACACTAGCGTTCGCGTAAAAAAGTACACCCAGGGGTTTAATCTTTGCAATCTGGCAACCATGCGCACGCGCTCTACACTGTGGAAGAAGCGCTGATGATCTGAAAACACAGACAAACAAATTAGACGGAGTTTAACGATCTCCATTGAGATATTCTGTTTAAATGAAAGTGTCGTCCAGTCGGTTTCTTCACGAGCCGCTTGTTGAGAGTAAATCTACGACCAAACCTTCTGCGATGAACTGTAATAAATCCAAACATGATCTCACATATATTGTTTGCAATTGTGGTTGATGAATGTTTTAATAGAAAAACATCAAAGTAATTTGGAATTACTTTTCAGAATGTCTGAGTTTTAACTTTTGAGAGACGTTTCTTGTTTTACCAGTTTTCATAATGTAGAGAGTGTGTTCATTTATATGATAAATAGCCTATTACATATTATTTGACACAGGACTAAGATATATGATCATTTGACCAGTTTATCACATGGCAAAATCTGTTCATCTAGTCATGCTGTTTGTAAAAAATACTTTTGAAAAATATGTTTAAATAAAAATACATAACATTATCTAAAGTATCTGAACTTTGCACATTTACCATTATTATCAGGACTTCTTCTGTGGAGAATACTGTATATTCACAGATTGTTTTAACACCTTTTGTAATATAATGATGATTGGGTCAGATGTTAAACATACACTGCATTTCAGACATGCCATACTCGGTTGATCGGCTTACAGGAATGTGAAAAACAGCTTTCTTTCAGTTACTAGAAGAATACGGCTAACAATGTTGAGTCGTTTCTTACCTCGAGTCACTGGAGCAGTTGAAGGTGCCGGTTCGAATGCCAAACTGGGAAACTTTCTGCACCATTTTGCCCCAGTTGGCAGTGCTCAACAGAGGATTTCTGTCTTGGGCTATTACCTAAGAAACAGAAAATGATCTTTTATATTCACTTTCTATTTTATAGTTTATATACACTAAAATACACATCTCCAAAAGTATCGTTCATGTCTGTTTTGTGTGACACATTGAGGATTAACGGATCATTTGCAGCAGAAACTGATTCTAAGTTTGTTTTGACTCTCACATTTGAATATGAGAACAGGATAGAGACGTTATATTCCAGTGAAATGAGTAGGTTGAATAGGCTGAGGTTTCAGTTTCTGTTCTGCCTTAAAATAGTTCAGATAAACATGAAAATTTCCTTATTATGTAAACATTGTTTTTTTGCCATCCGGATGGGATGATCAAAACACAGATGGAGTAGATCAAAGCTTCAGTCGTTTCCTCTTCATGGTTCAACATCTCATTCAGTAACGTTAGACGGTTTTGATTTATATGCTGTTTAATGTTTGATGGTCGTGTTATTTATGTGCATCAGCAATGCTTCTTTCTGCTTCTTCGCCCGTGTTTTGATCCGGAGATTCTGTACTCTTTCAGAAGATGCATAATAGCGCCCCCTACTGCATAACAGTGGGACATCGCATAAAAACTGCTGGATGGAAACGCCAAGATGCGCATAAAGACTCTTTGAGTCTGATAATTTTTATATGATAAGAAAACATGCACAATCTACATTGTGAACACATTTACCAAATAAATTCCTCAATGTGCGATCGCTGCACAGCATCTGAAACGCTGTTTTGGTCGTTCTGAAATGCTATCTTACACGACTGCATTCCCAAACAGCAGCATCCACCTCCGAAAGATAACACGATTATTGTGTTTTGTCTGCGCACAATTTATTATATACGAAAATTATTCATATTAATTATTATTATTATTAACTTAAACATTTTATATTTGACTGCAACATGCCCTATAATGACTGAACTTTTTCTGATTATTTGTTATTGTTCAGTAACACTAAGGCTTCATTAGTTAACATGTTAATTCATTATTACCAAACTGACAATGAAAAAATACTTTTATTATAGCATTTAAAATAGCATTTATTAATCTTAGTTAATGTTAATTTCTAGTTAATGTTTACTAACATTACTAAAATCAAAAGTTGTAATTATTATTTAATGGACCTAAAACTAACAATGGTCAGTTGTATGTTTTAACTAATATTAACAAAAAAAATAATACATTCTGTAACAAATGTCTCAATCTTAGTTAATGCATTAACATACGTTAAAAAATGATACCTTATATTGTGTTACCTGTTCTTTATAATTCTTTTGCACTTTAATTTATTTGTGTATAGCGTTATTGTGTTTAAACGTTCAGAGTTCTTTTTGTTATAAGAAAAAGAGTTCTTAAACCTGGTATACTATGACAACACTGTTTTTGCAACTTATTACAAAACCGTGATAATACCGTATACCGCGATAAAAGCTTCAGCAATTATCGCAACATGAAAATTTGATAACGTCAAGTTAAATTAGCAACTTTGGATGGAAACATAGCTGATGGAAGGGAAAGAGTTAAAAAACAAACAAATAAGCTCCGCCCACGCGAGAAAAAGTAACGCAAAAGTAACGCGATGGATTACTTTTTTTCAAAAGTAACTTTCCCCAACACTGAATGACAGATTTTTGTTTGAATGTTTGAGAAACAGGATCAATACTAACCTGAACTAACCAGATACCATCTTTAGTGTCTTCCACTAGTTCATAAAAGTGCATTTCTCCGCTGAAGGTGGTGCTGGAGTCGGACCCGGTCTGCTCCTCGTTCTTCAGAGCGGAGTACAGCTCGCCCTGCATCAGCTCGCCTTCAAAAGCAAACACTGATGATTATCATGATCAACATGAGTTACAGAAGCACAACAGGTCGGCTGGAGATCATTACCCGAGTTTTCCACCAGTTCCCTCACGTCCCTCTTCTCCGCCAGCCCGGAGTATCCCAGTCCCCGGCACTCCAGGATGGTTTTGAGCTTCTTGAAGCTCAGTGTCACCGGATCCACCAGCTGGGTGGCGAAAATCCCGGTCTCGTACCAGACGATGGCTTCAAAGAACCGAGCCAGGATGAACAACATGAAGAAATACAGGAGCAAAAAGAAGAGTTTCCACCACATTTTCTCTCAGACGTTCGCAGTTCAGTATTATGAGGCACTGACGCTTCTTTATAAGCCGAAACCGTCCAACAAACTACTTCCGAAGCAGCTAAGAATCGTTTCCATCGTATTATATAATTATCCGGAGGAGAAACAGCAGAACAGCTTCAGAAGGCCAGTGTTGCTGCGCGCGCCCGACTGACTGACTGACCGACCGCATCTACGAACATCTACTGTCGCTTCATGATTTACTCCACAAACTGCGACACCGATGATTTAATCGCGATTCTGGAGAATGATGATGTTTCTGTGTGTGATAGTTGTGTTGTCTGTAGGCTCTGGCTGATGATCAGCTGGTGCGCACAACAAACTGACGTCACACTCTCATTTCCGGTGCAGAAACGCGTTCTGAAAATGGTGAATAATATTTTCATGATCTATATATATTAAAAAAATGTTGTTTCATAAATTTCTATTTTAAAAATAAGTTATGAAAATAAGCCTTCTGAAAATATTTCATGTAAGTTAATAAATGAATATTATATTTTTATTTTTATCGAAATATTTTACTATTTTTAGCTTATATTTTTATTTTTAGACTTAGCTATTGTTTTTGTTTTTAATTGTATATATAGTTTTTTAACTTTAAGTCATCATTAAAGTAGCTTCAATAAAAAAAAGTGTCACAAAATAAAAGTCCTCCTGGCTTCTGTTTTTGTCCTTTTTTGTTCTAGTTTGTATTAAATTAATCACTTTATCTGTTTACATCTGCACCTTTATTCTAAGCTCGAGTGCACGTATCTGATTATAATGGATCGATTTATTATTTATTTTGTATATGTTAATGAATATGTATTTTAACAGAATAAATCGTTTTAATTCATTTATTTTTTTTAAATATTTCTACTATTTCTAGTTCATTAAATTGTAAATACAATTGTTTAAAAATATGTTTGCAGTCATATACAATTCTATGCCTGTTTTTGTTTGCTTAGCATCGAAACACAGTGTCAAAATAAAAGTTCGCATTTTGTCACTAAATGTCATTAAATTGTAAATATAAAAATATTTAAAAATATTGCAGTTGTATACGATTTCTTGCATGTTTTTGTGAGGTTCTTAAGCATCGAAACACAGTGTCAAAATAAAAGTTCGCATTTTGTCATTAAATGTCATTAAATTGTAAATATAAAAATATTTAAAAAATATTGCATGTTTTTGTTTGCTTCTTGAGCATCGAAACAGTGTCAAAATAAAAGTTCACATTTTGTCATTAAATTGGTAAATATAAAAATCTTTAAAAATATTGCAGTTTTATTCGACTTTATGCATGTTTTGTTTGCTTCTTGAGCGTCGAAACACAGTGTCAAAATAAAAGTTGGCATTTTGTCATTAAATTTCATTAAATTGGTAAATATTAAAATATTAAAAAATAATGCAGTTGTATTCGACTTTATGCCTGTTTTTGTGAGGTTCTGGAGCATCGAGGTAAACAAATGATCGAGCACCTGCTCTAAGTTGAGCTGGGATATGCGCATATTACTTTTTTCTCTGTTCTTGAGCATCGAAACACAGTGTCAAAATAAAAGTTCGCATTTTGTCATTAAATGTCATTCAATTGTAAATATAATTGTTTAAAAACATGTTTGCAGTTATATACCATTTTATGTCTGTTTTTTGTTTGGTTCTTGAGCATGCTCCACGCATTACGTAATCACGTTAGAAAGGTCACACGTGAGTACCGCAGTAGGGCGGAAAACTAATTTTCTCCTCCAACTTCAAAATTGTCCAACATCGTTGTTTTACCTTTTTTTGTAAAGGCCGTTTGTCTTTGTATGTTCACTTTGTAAACACTGGATTGGTATTTCCGCCTACGTCATGCGTGACCTTTCCAACACGATTACATAATGCGTGGCGCATCACAGAGCAGTGTAAGACAAGCATTTGTGGTTAAAAAGTATATAATTTTTATTTCTTTTAGAAAAAGACCGATGGTAAATTGTAAATATAAAATATGTTTGCAGTCATATACCATTTTATGCCTGTTTTTGTTTGGTTCTTAAGCATCGAAACATACAGTGTCAAAATAAAAGTCTGCATTTTGTCATTAAATTGTAAATATAACATGTTTGCGGTCATATACCATCGTATGCCTGTTTTTTGTTTGGTTCTTAAGCATCGAAACATACAGTGTCAAAATAAAAGTCTGCATTTTGTCATTAAATTGTAAATATAACATGTTTGCAGTCATATACCATCGTATGCCTGTTTTTTGTTTGGTTCTTAAGCATCGAAACATACAGTGTCAAAATAAAAGTCTGCATTTTGTCATTAAATTGTAAATATAACATGTTTGCAGTCATATACCATTTTATGCATGTTTTTGTTTGGTTTTTGAGCATCGAAACATATAGTTTCAAAATAAAAGTCCGCATTTTGTCATTAAATTGTAAATATAAAATATGTTTGCAGTCATATACTATTGTATGCCTGTTTTTTTGTTTGGTTCTTAGGCATCAAAACATACAGTGTCAAAATAAAAGTCTGCATTTTGTCATTAAATTGTAAATACAAAATATGTTTGCAGTCATATACCATTTTATGGCTGTTTTGTTTGGTTTTTGAGCATCGAAACACAGTGTCAAAATAAAAGTCCGCATTTTTGTCCCGTGATCACTCAGTTTCAATAGTTTCATTTCACTTTAAGGGTTCGGGGACAGTAAAATTTGCCCCTCATCTCTAGCATAAGTTGTCCTCGGCTTCATTTGAAATAGTAAAGCCCGAACACTAGTGTAACGCGACTTGTTTTTGTGTCAGATGAGGGAGCGGTCGCGTGAGCGTGGAGGAGGGCGTGACGCGTCTGACGCGTATGACGTGGCCAGCAGTATCAGCCGAACTCTCGTCTACATTTCAATAGACCCGTTTCGCTCTCGGCGCTTCCAAAATAACATTGTTTGTTAGAAATGGAGGTAAACACCTGCAACATCCAAGTGCTTCTGCAGGCAGCTGAATATCTGGAGCGGAGGGAAAGAGGTATTAGACGCGTTATTTCCTTCTCATATTGTTTGCATTGAAACCGAAGCCGTTTCGGACAGTCTGCTGTTTTCGTGTGTTTTCTACACGTTTATTAATATTTACACTAATTATTTTTCCATGCAGGTTCTGGGTGTGTTTTCCTTGTTGCATAGATTTATTTGTGTGTTTGTAGAGTGGCGAAAAGAGCGTTTATTGTTGATATTATTGTGTTTGGCTCTGTGACCTACATTTCAGTTCTGTATTGTACACAAAGGCGCGAAATCGTCATCGATTTGAAAATGTAGCAGCGCTGCCCGTTATTCTAAAGCGAGTTACATTGTATCAACACGTCACGAATAGAACCGTATAGTTCGAATGGAACGCGCTGATTTCAAAAATTATATCAAGTAGTTCGATGGCGCCAAAATCAGAAAGCGCTCGCACAGCTGATTTGATGAGATGCTGACATCTCTCCCTGCATCTTAGACGTGTTTTTAGATTTATAATCAGTCAGATGTCTGTAAAATAACTTATTTTAAGCATGTATCTTAAATAAAAGGAAGTATGCTGGGTTATCGATCACTCATGTTATGTATTATATATTTTCAGAGGCTGAACACGGTTATGCCTCAGTTCTTCCGTTCTACAGTAAAGGGGTTTCAGATAAGAGAAAAAAGCAGAAATCAAAGAGTCCTTCACCCGGGAACAGCAGGTGAGTGTGACAGCACTGCTCGTTTCAACATCATTTTGTTGTTGTACAACAAGATTCTTGATATTTAGAAAATATTTAATTCTGTTGTACACCGATTCTTCACTTCTGCTGTTTTTATGCGAATGAATGATAGTTCAAAGGGATAATTCACCTATAAAAGACTTATGTTGTGTCCCAAATGAAGCACTATACACTGTGCACATAATGTAGTATATACTGTCTAGTATGTGAGAGTTGAGTGCATGAAGTGTCCAAGAATTCGGATATTTGTAATTTTCAGTGTGAACACTATTGACACTATAAAACAAAGAATATGCACTCAATTTGTTCATCCTCACATTCCAAATTTTAATTTTTGGGTGAACTATTATTTTAGGAAAGGTCAATAGTAATGTCTAATAATAGACAGAATTGCTGTCCCACAAGCAAAAAACACATTTAAAAAGCATCTGAGTATTCAAATTTGAGATGTTCACTAAGATCCTTCTATTATCTATTGAATCCCACAATAATATTTAAAATATCAGTAAGATTAATATATATAAAATCATCATTTATTGTGTATTTTCAATTGGCAGGTGTCTGTCCTGAACCCTGACCCCTAAATTTCAACTTGTGAAAATGATATTAAAATCATTTTTCTATTTTCTTTTTTTTTTTTTTGCAATTTTTTTTTAAAGTTAAATTCTTTAAAAAAAAATCTTCTATAAAAATTTCTATTTTTAAATCATTAAATTTTATGTAAAAAAAAAAAAAACGTGCCCAGCATGTTAATGTCACTACCGGAACAGTGTGTGTTTGAGTCTGATTTTAACACGCATGTTTCTGTGTCTCTCCCTCTCACAGCCTCTCTTTCACAGCAGATAGATCATCATTCTGAGTTAAATGTGTTCAAAAGTCTGAAAATCTGTGTGCAACTTTAGGGAACGTCACTAACAAACACCTTTTTCTGCAATTAAACAAACTATTTTGGGCGTTATTCCATAAAATGTAGTTTTTGTGTGTGTTCAACTGTTCAGAACTGAGCTAGATAACCATGTGCTGATTATCATCTTTGAGCGGCTCAAAAGTGTCTAAAATTGTCACTACCGAAACTTCACCACATGTTTCAGTAGACATCATTGTTCTGGTAGTGACAAAAGGAAACATAATCATTTATTTGGGGGAAATAAACTAAGTTTTAGTATGTGAGTTAAATTGTATCATGTGATGTGTCACTACCAACACATTACTGTCACTACCGAACATGTGCAGTCACGACCGAAACATGAGATGATTTGTCAAAAATAAAGTATATTGATTTATCATTTAAGATGTTATTATAGTGTTTGATTCAAACTAATGAATCCTTCACTTTGAAATCAGTTTGATAAACTTTATGACTTTTACAAAGAAACATTGGATTCAAAATACAACAAATCTCATAAATCACACTTGAAATATTGTTAAAATTGTAATTGTTATTGATTTACCTGTAAAAATTTTTTTTAAAAATAGCAAAAAATATCACATCACAATCTTAATAGGTCAATGTGACTCTTCTTATTAAATTATTTATTATTGTGTTTCGGTAGTGACAAATTTGAGGAAAACTTTCTGAAGATACAATATGAGAATTAACTGTACGATTACTAGAAATGTGTACCATGGTATTATACAATTTGCATACATGCAAAATTTGTGGAAAAAGACACATTTGTTTCAAGTCGACTCTGAAGCAGTTCTGTAGAATGGCCCATATAAAGCTCTCTGTTTCTGTTTCAGGTCTGTTCACAATGAGTTGGAGAAACACAGGTAACACAGTTTTATTCTCATTCTGTTCAATGACGCAATATCACTGTAATATTGAGTGTGTGTTGTGTTAACGTGTGTGTGTGTGTGTGTAGGAGAGCTCAGCTGAGACACTGTTTGGATCAGCTGAAGCAGCAGGTTCCTCTGTCGTCTGATTCATCGAGGAACACAACCCTCAACCTGCTCAGACAAGCACAGCTGCACATCAAGGTGAGCCGGATGAACGACAAATTCACAATCACGATGAACCGATCAACCCATACAGATCGTTCATAAACAATACAGATTATATGTATGTCAGAGAACCTATATTTATCTAAAGTTTTACTTCTGTTTTTCATCTTAATGTCAGAAAAAATATATTTTAAAGCAGAAGTAAAATGCAAAATAAATTGACAGTGTAATAATTTAAAATGGAGAACATGACAAGGGAGTTTATCAGTTTTGCATAAACATAATCAGTTGTTTTAAACCACAATTTGAAGGGAAGGTTTAGGTGTTTATTGGGCAAAAGAGTAAAGTTCACTGGAACAAAAGTACATTGTCAGGAAAGTATCAAACTAAACAGTGAATATATTTGTTGTTGTCTAGAATAGGTTATGAAACACCTGAGCGTCTGACAGCAAATAATGTGTTATTCTGCCCCATGAATTTCTATGTTTTTATGCAAAAGTTATACTCTGGTATCGCAATCACTCGCAGAGGTATTTCCACACACATAAGTGATCATTAATAGTGAAATAAATAATAAATGAGCATGCTGGAGCATCATCTAATGAACATGGGCAACAGACACAGTGACTCGAACACAAAAACATTATGTGGAGCAGTTTTCCAGCATTCTTCAAAATATCTTGCTTTATGTTCAACAGAGGAAGGAACTTCAAGCAGGTTTAGAACAACTTGAGAGTGAGTAAATGATATTATCGCTTTAAAACGATATTTATTCCCGACATGCGCTCAAGGCTGTTTTAGTTCATTAATGTAAAGTTACGTTACATCTCTGGGACTATTTGAGTGTGTAATCCATGAGACGACTGGTGGATTCGATGTTACAAAATCTGATTGTAGTGATAACAAACAACAGAACATTTACTATGAATGGTTTGGAGTCTGCCAGAAAACTGAGCAGCAGTCCTGATTGATCGATCAGAGAGATCATGTGACGCATGTGGTTTATGGGCACAGAAGAGGTCGAATGAGACAGAAGGTTTGACCGTGTGTCTCTGTGCGACGGCAGAAGCTGCAGGAACAGGACGAGCGCGCGGAGCTGCTGAAGGATCGTCTGCGCTGGGAGCAGGAGCAGCTGCGCACACGGCTGGAGAAACTGCAGGGCGGTTCGGAGAGGATGCGCAACGACAGCCTCGGATCAGCCGTGTCATCTGAGAGATCCGACTCCGAGAGAGGTGAGAGATGGTCTTCATTTGAGCTTTCAGGGTCTACATTCTATTTAGGGCTGTCGATTTAACATGTTAATTTGGTGTGATTTAATTATGGAAAAAATAACGCATTAAAATTATTAAGTACATGATTTAGGGAAATGACTGTGTGATGATTAGAATGCAGTTAAAATGCCACTAATATTCGAGAGATGAGGTCAAAAATGCCCCTGTGTAGATTTTGAACTTATATTTATATCATATGATATAGTTTAGCAATATCACACAAGCAAGAGTGCTGTTTTTTTCCCGAATATCAGCACAATTTCAAATGTGATACTGATTTTATACAAGTTCAATAAACAAGAAGTTACATTTTAGACTCAATATTCCCTGTTTTTGCAATTAAATAGTTCCACAGCGAATGAATCCACCGTTCCTAACGAATCGAGTGAGTCAATGATTCAACGTCTGACAGTTGCTTCGTTGATATTTATATTAGGGATGCATGATATATCGGCCACCATATCTGTATCGGCCGATATATGTTAATTTTTAATGTTATCGGCCTGATAAGAAAATTTGGCTGATATATTAAAGCGATAAATAATGGAGACAAGTCTGATCAGCTGAGGCACTGTTCACTATGATGATTTTGAATTGCTTGAAATATGATTGAAATCAATTCAAAAGTGCAACATTCTACATAATATTATAATGAGAACATTATAATGTGTTTTGGGATGTGATTTTTTTTTTTTTTAATAGTGAAACTTTTGTTTTTTTTAATCAGGCTTTCAAAAATTCTATAAAAATTTTGATTTAGATTTATCAGCTAATATATCGGTTATCGGCTTTCAAATATAAAGAGTTATCGGTTATCAGTATCGGCCAAAATATTCATATCAGAGCGTCTCTAGTTTAAATGAATTGGTTGAATGAATGATTCAATGACTCACTCATTAAGACAGTGACTTGTCGCCACCTACTGGTGGTTTTAGTTTCATATTTAAAGTGTAATTTCATTTTTCATTCATATTCATGCCACATCCTCTGAGCTGCATTAAACAGTCTGTGTAAATATGCATAAATACCACTTCAGCTTCTGAAAAACATAAAGGTTATTGGCATATTGTAGCCTTAAAAGTTTAAGTGTAATAAATTTGATTTTTAAGCAAAATATTTCCTTGCAAAGCTACTTTTTGTAATGACTATTTTCTCATGTAACACGATAATGACTTTAAATGATCTTTTAGGGGTAATTTCTGATATGAATGAATGATTATGAATAATTTGCAATTTAAGCATACCGTGCACATTAAGATTTCAGCACATCAAGTAATTAATTAGATAAAAAAAATGTAACTCTAACTTGAGAACACTTAACGTCACGTTTACCTCAGAAAAGCCGTTCGATGGCCATAAACTCAATAGTTTGAATATATATATATATATATATATGCACTATATTGCATATTCATTGTATTTTTACTTGTTCTTTAATATTTAATGTATGTTTGAATAAATCTCATGTTTTTGTCAGGCACCATTTAAATGCTAAAAAGGGGATGAAACATAATTATATCATTAAAAATGTATTATAACATTATTAAAAAAAAAAAACTTTGTGTAATTTCAGATAAGTAGACTACAAATCAGTTAAATTTAACCTTTAATATTATAGTGATGTCCAACTGTGGTTCCCGGTATAATTTACAGCATTAGTTGAGATTAATTTGCCATGAACTGAACTCACAAGCTTTTGAATCAGAAGTCTGTGTCAATGCCCAGCCCTAACTGATAGTGATGCATAATGTACTAAAGAAGGCTGTCTGTGGATTTAAGAACAGCCACAAGGGGGAGCAAACACTCCTGTAAACTGACAGAGAGGTTCTTGTTGAAGACCAAAATATGATCTCTGTTCGTACAGTCTTATAGTTTGTGTTATCATGTCTATTGATTCTCACGAGTCTCTCGATCGTTGCAGAGGACGTTGAGATTGACGTGGAGAGTATGGTGTGGACGCTGGAGTCCGACGGTCTGGGCTCGTCTCACGCCGGCATGGACCACAGCTACTCGACCTCTGACCACACCTGGTTATGACCGGCCCAGAGCTGGTGTTCAGAGGACGAGGGACTCCAAACCAACATGTTCGATGGGCTTCACCATCACCGCCACGGAGCAGCCTTATGTTTCTGACATTCTGAACCATCAAACTTCATCTAAGCATGACTGGAATTGATTTTGTGTAGTGTACTCTTTACACTCGTGGCATTATGGTGCTCTAGTATGCTATACACTCGCGAGATTCAAGTGCAACGAGTTTGGTGATGCTTTATTTCCACAGAATGATTTATTTTTCCTTTTTTCCCGACTAGTTATGATCATATTGTAGACGCTAGTTGTGTTCACTTTAGGGTCGGCCTGCAGTACACATCGGCTTGCACTTAAATCTTTTAATACCCGGCTTATTTAATTCTGAGTTTTGATACGTTGCACAAAGCATACGCATGAGCACTTGCGATGTCTCTTTAGATGTGTGTTGTTCTTTTCAGGTTTGATAATGTGTGAAATTGCAGATTATGTCAATGCATTTCTATCAACCATTTAATACTGGTATTTTTAACTGGGGAGGCTAATTTAAAGGTTATGCTGCAATTCAGAAGGAAAGAACGCTTTCCTGTGCATTTGGGTTTTTTGAGTTTGTTATTGGGTGAAGGTACAGTTGAGTTGAAAATGATCTGGTATCTGTATCGTCTTGACGATTCACTTGTAGTTCATGTTTTTTGTTTTAGTCCTGTGCTTCGGTTCACTCCGGTGAATTGAAGTTGGTGCTATTATAACACCCAACAACAAGCTATTATGCCTAAAAAACAGAAAACAGTGAAGTGTTTTGTTTTGTTTTGTTAAATTTGTACAGTGGATTTTCAGCAGTTTAATCCCCCTGAGATGTGTTAGTCTGCTCATGTTTTTAGTTCACACCTTTAAACTGCAATTCATTATGTTGGTAGTATTGACAAAATACATGGGCTGTATTTGCGAACTGTTCAGTATATGCTCATATCAGTCATTTATGCAAACTATTATGAACATGCCTTTGTTTTTAGATGTTTGTACAGTAATTGTGTTGATGTACACAACAGGATGTACATTGTATATACAGTTCTGAACACCAAAAGCCTTATGAACTATTCGTATGTCATTGGACCAGGAACACCTTTGTATTTATGTCTCTCCTTGTACTCATATGTAGCATTTTATTCTTTTTTACAGACATAAGCATTTTGTACAAATAAATATTTTATGTATTTAATATGATTTGTCACTATGTTTGTAACGCATTAGTGTGCAGTGGAGTTGCACGATTCTTGATAAATTGAGAATCTTGAACTAGAAACAATAACGTAATTTACTAGAGGTTCTGATTAATTTAAGTCACTTGTCGCCACCTACTGGTGTAACGATGTAATTGATGCAATCTTTATTTGAAGCGTCAAGTCACTTTCAAAGGTGATTTACTCCATTTTGATCACTACTGTATACACTTAAAAAGAAATTGTAAAAGTTAAACACCGTTTTGCACTGAAACGGTAATATACCATAAAAACAATGCATTCTGGGTAATTGTCATTTTTGAGAAAGTATCCTATAGGTTACTTTCTTGAAAACGACAAATAATAGAAATATTACCCAGAATGCATTGTTTTTACAGTACATTCTGTATATTACAATGCATTCTGGGTAATATGTCGTTTTTGAGAAAGTAGCCTATAAGCCTCTTTTCTTAAAATGACAAATATTACCCATAATGCATTGTTTTTATGGTATATTACCATTTTAGTGCAAAATGGTATTTTACTGTGTACATTTGTTTAGTTTTTTACAGTTATTTTTTAGAGTGTAAACATCATTTTTTATATCTGAACTTGAATCTATTATCCATGATTTGGGATAATCTGAATTATTTTAAGGCAGAAAGATCAAAACGCATATCTGAATGTCTGAAGGATCGGATTTGTCGTTTAAGGGTACGTTTACATGACAACGATGTACTAAAAACGAAACGTTTTTTTCTTTGTACAGATTACTTTATCAAAACTATCCCCGTTCACACAGATCTGCGAAAATGACCAAAACACTGTTTTACGCAAAGACAAGTAGTTGGCGATGTCACTTTGTAAAAAAAAATATTACGCAAAAGATGCATACGCACTCTTGCTAAACGCACATCCACCTTATTTTTATAGTTTACTGTACTTTGATATTCTTCACATTATTTCCCTATAGCGGCTAATAAATCAGAAGTCTCACATATTCACAGAAATACCTCAATTGATCCTTCGCCAAGAGTTTGATTGACAGGCGATCTAACCAAACATAACGCCGAATCCGCCATTTTGTCCGATAAAGCAGTCAGGGGAGTTAGCAGATTAACATAGGTGGACTTGAACTTGAAAAGTGGTGTGTATTGACGTCTTTCCGCGATTGAATCAACATTCCTTCTGATGTTCATTCATGTTTATTTGATGCTATACATGAACTAGCAGGAAGAGATGATTGGTTCACAAGCCGCCTGAACTGATGCGCTAAAGCGACACATTCAATGTGTTTAATGATTAAAGAGCCACAAAACTGTATTGAATCTACATTAAATATATTTTTTTGTGTTCTCATTTGTTCAAATAGCAAAAGGAAAATCTCCACAACTTTCAAAAGAGGAAAAAAATAGATGTCAATTTGACCGTCACACCCACACTGCGTTTTTTTTTTTTTTTTTGTAATTTGACGCAAAGCTATAACGCAAAGTATGTTATATATGTACATAATTTAAAAAAAAATGAAAATATAAAAACCTGCAGGATTAACAATGCTGATCGACCGTTAAAACGCGTCATCAGTTTGAAAAAGGCCACGTTGATAGACTAAATACGTAATACGCATGTGCATGTCTTCACCGTTTTCACAGATTCGCAATTTTTGCAGTTTACACGGAGATGTATAATTTTCAAAAACTTCCACTTTGAAACCCGTTTTCAAAAGTTTGTGTTTTCAGACCACCAAAATGCTGTTGTCGTGTAAATGAACGGTCAAAACGCATAAAAAGTTTTCCGTTTTTAGTTGAAAACAGTTTCGTGTAAACAGCCCCTTAGATCACCTCAATATCAGACCTCAACCCTGTTATCAAACCTGCCGAGAACATTTTGGTCTCTTTGAAAAAGCTTTTAGTTTAATTTCTGAGGAAAAATGATTTATCGGTGAACATCATTATTGTTTAAATTCCTGTTCCTCATAAACGTGAATCAGAATAACTAATTTCTCACTCTTGCGTCTCTTCTCTGATGACGAGGGCGGGGCAACCTGTCACTCACATGAGATCCACCAATAGCAAACCACAACCATCAAATCAATTCCACACGGATAAAATCAAGCCCCGCCCCACATTTGTTCTTGTTTGCAAAGCAGTTTCAGCACAATAGGGAAGAAAAGACTATTGCGAATTACGTTTCATGACTTGTTTAGGCCCAGTTTCACAGACAAGGCTTAGATTAAGCCTTAGTTCATTTAGGACATTGCTTTTAAAAACATGCCCTAAAAAAACATTACTGGTGTTAATCTTGAGACAAACTTAAAACAGCTCAACCATGCATTTTAGTCTGAGACTAGACTTAAAACTGAATCCGGGGGTTAGTGTTACAAATGCAAATACAAATAAAAACAATGGCACAGATTCATAAAAATAGTGGTCACAGTGCAAATGAAATCACACAATATGTCAGATAGATAGAAAATATTTATTGGTGGTAACTGCTGATAAACAATTGTTAAGAGCTATAAAACATACAAGCTATCTCACCATTTCACTTAATGCATTTCTTGTTTCAAACACTCGACATCTGACATTCTGAGATATCTTTAACACTTGTAATCGGACATTGCCGTCTATCCACTGCAATCCTTTCTGGCATTTGCTCTCGCGTGCCGAAGATCAGGCCCTTCTGAGGAACTCTACGACTGCTGGAATCGTGGACCATGAATGATAGAACTTCAATTTGAAGCAGCGAATCACATTGCTAAACAAGGCAGATTACAGACCTCAGCAAGAGTGAATATGAAGATTCAGAGAGACAATGATGGAAGAACAACAAGAAATTAATTTAGCAATCAAAAAAAAAAAAAAACGCAAACATCTCATGTAAAATCAGACTTGATGAAGCAGGAGGAGGATGTTGCTGCATTAAATCGAGTTTACAGGAGAACTTCAGTCAAAGAGCACATTGGTTTCACTAAATGCATACTGAGAATGTCTCGTATCCAGATGTGTCATGTGATGGAATGGAGCGACACGGAAGCGCTGGGAGAGTCCTGCTGTGTTCATCATACATACTGCTTCTTCTGAGCTTGAGACGCCAAATCCTTCGCCTTCACTTTAGCAGCGAGCGCAGTTTCGCGAGCCTTCACGGTCGCGGTCTCTGCCAGCGTTCGTGTGGGAGTTTCACCTGCACGGGAACGAGATCCAGCTTTACAACAAATCTGATTAAACCATTAATCAGCTCCTGCATGCTGGAACCATCTTACCTTGCATCTTGGCCAGGACATACTCAAAGCCTTTCATGGTCTTCGTAACGCTGCTCTTAAACCGGGCGAGACCGAATTCCTGAAAATGGGATAAAGCACTTTGAAAACACTTCTGCTGCCTAAACAGCTGTTAGATATAAACACACACATGATGAACGTCTTCTGCATCCATCCAGACTGTTATTCAAATGTAATTAAAGGATTAGTTCACTTCAGAATTCAAATTTCCTGATAATTTACTCTCCTCCATGTCATCCAAGATGTTCATGTCTTTCTTTCTTCAGTTTAAAAGAAATGAAGGTTTTTGAGGAAAACATTCCAGGATTTTTCTCCATATAGTGGACTTCACTGGGGTTCAACGGGTTGAAGGTCCAAATGTCAGTTTCAGTGCAGCTTTATGGAGAAAAATCCTGGAATTCTGAAGTAACTAAACATTTAAACCGAACACTGCGTTCTTCGAAATCAACATGAGCACATGGTGCACACACTTCCTGTCACCCGCTGACCTGAATAGCTCTAGAGAGGCCGTACAGGTTGGAGGAAATCCAGGCCTCTCTCTTGATCTCGGTCCAGCTGTTGTTGTCCGGGTTCACTTTGTACACACAACGCTCTTCAATACTCTACAGACAGAAAACACTCAGTTA
Source organism: Megalobrama amblycephala (assembly GCF_018812025.1). NCBI lineage: Eukaryota > Metazoa > Chordata > Actinopteri > Cypriniformes > Xenocyprididae > Megalobrama > Megalobrama amblycephala. Next base: position 1,984,298 of record NC_063066.1, read on the forward strand.
ACCTCCTGATGTTCATGCCTAGTCAGACCAGTTAAACATGAAAAATCTTCTCTGTATCAGTGTTTCTGAACTCCATCTTGAGTTTTCTTCACAATGTTCCTCATTTAAATAATTAATGCGCAGAATAAAGGGGCGGGGCCTGGTTGAGTTAGTCAGTAGTGTGTTGAAACTGGCGGTTATGGTAAGGGGCGGGGCACTTCCCAAACACCAATCACAACACACTGCTCCAGCCGACCAATCAGAGCACATTGTGCTTTTCAGAAGGAGGGGCTTCATAGAGACAGGAACTAAACAGAGCGTTACTGACAGACTGGGAAGAGAGGAGCGTGTGTTTTTTTGTGTGAAAAATATAAATGCTTGTTTTCTTGTGGTTTTGGGGTGCGATATCAAACATGTGAGCGGGACGGAGGCGCACCATCACACGTGCGTGGCTGATGTTCCAGGTGAGGGTGGTCATGGTCCGGCCCTGAGGATCCACTACTGAGTCCTCAATGATGTAGGCCTTCTGGGCCATGTGAGCAGGCAGAAACTTCTCCGCCCAGCGAGGAGCTCTGCTGGTTTTGGTCAAGAGACGTCTGGAAATCAGACAGTTGTCCGGAGTGACTTCCCGAAATATGATGTCTTCCGTTAAAACATGATTACTGAGGAATACAAAATGAAGAATGATATGAAATTAAATGTACAATGGTTATAAGACAATTATATGGGCCATTCTACAGTGGTTCAAAGTCAGAGTTGGAAATGTCTTTTTCCACAAATTTTGTATGTTTGCAAATTGTATAATATTCAAGGTACACATTTCTAGTAATTGTACAGTTAATTCTCATATTGTATTTTCAGAAAGTTTTGGAATATTTTTCATCTTCCCAAATTTGTCACTACCGAAACACAATAATAAATAATTTAATAAGAAGGGTTACATTGACCTATTAAGATTTTGTTTACATTTACCTTGTAAATGTATTTTTTGCAATAACAATTACAATTTTAACAATATTTCAAGTGTAATTTATGAGATTTGTTGTATTTTGAATCCAATCTTTCTTTGTAAAAGTCATAAAGTTTATCAAACTGATTTCAAAGTGAAGGATTCATTAGTTTTAATATACATTGATCCAAACACTATAATAACATCTGAGCTGATCATTCAATATACTTTATTTTTGACAAAACATCCCATGTTTCAGTCATGACTGCACAGTTTCGGTAGTGACAGTAATGTCACATCAGATAATTCTAAAACATACTAAAATTCCAATTATTTGCATAACTGCACTAAAATTCACTTTATTTCTCCCAAATAAACGATTATGTTTCCTTTTGTCACTACCAGAACAATGATGTCACGACTTTCCTGATCAGAAATGTAGAAGTGTGTTAAAAGTCTCAATAAAATTTGAATACTTAAAGGTGCCATATAATTGAAAATTGAATTTACCTTGGCAAAGTTAAATAATTGGAGTTCAGTACATGGAAATGACATACAGTGAGTCTCAAACTCCATTGTTTCCTCCTTCTTATGTAAATCTCATTTGTTTAAAAGACCTCCGAAGAACAGGCAAATCTCAACATAACACCGACTGTTACGTAACAGTCGGGATCATTAATATGTACGCCCCCAATATTTGCATATGCCAACTCATGTTTAAAGCATTACACAAGCCAGTATTAACATCTGGATCTGTGCACAGCTGAATCATCAGACTAGGTAAGCAAGCAAGAACAATAGTGAAAAATGGCAGATGGAGCGATAATAACTGACATGATCCATGATAACATGATATTTTTAGTGATATTTGTGAATTATCTTTCTAAATGTTTCGTTAGCATGTTGCTAATGTACTGTTAAATGTGGTTAAAGTTACCATCGTTTCTTACTGTATTCACGGAGACAAGAGCCGTCGCTATTTTCATTATTAAACACTTGCAGTCTGTATAATTCATAAACACAACTTCATTCTTTATAAATCTCTCCAACAGTGTGTAATGTTAGCTTTAGCCACGGAGCACCAACAAACTCAGAATCAAATGTAAACATCCAAATAAATACTATACTCACATGATCTGATATGCTGCATGACAAACACTTTGTAAAGATCCATTTTGAGGGTTATATTAGCTGTGTGAACTTTGTTTATGCAATGCATTACAGAGTCGCAAGCTCGGGCGGGGAGCGCAAGCATTTAAAGGGGAAGTGCGCTGAATCTGCGCATTTATAATTATGCCCCAAAATAGGCAGTTAAAAAATTTAATAATAAAAAAAAATCTATGGGGCATTTTGAGCTTAATCTTCACAGACACATTCAGGGGACACCTTAGACTTATATTACATCTTGTGAAAAAGCATTCTATGGCACCTTTAAATGTGTTTTTTGCTTGTGGGACAGCAGTTTGCACCGGTTATGTAGAATATGTGTATGTGTGTTTTATTAGTACCTGTAAGGATTGGGGTATCTCTGCCAGAATGCCAAAAACACTTGGTCCCACGAGCTCTTCAGAAAGCCCGCACAGCTGAAATACTTCACCATTGTTCCCTCTCAACCTGCTTGTGCTAAAATCTGAAAGGACAAAAACAGACACTAATTGATGACTAAAGAGTACTAGCTAAGACAGGGAAAGAGTGGAAACTCATAATTATGGTTAATTAGACTTAATCTATGGCATGAGCTGATGTCTCAAGCCCTCATTAGCTACACACATGTCACATGACTGCTTGGGTTCAGAAAAATACTATCTTAATCTCCACAAAGGCTGTGTAGAAACAGCTCAGTCGGATTTAAGAAGATCTAGAGAAGAATTCCACTGAAACCATAATCAAATAAGCCATCTAGACAAAATGTGCTGAGACTGTGATGCCCAAAATGGAGCTGACTAGATTTTGATGCTGTTCAGATACAGTTACTGAGTTTAGAGAAGACAAACCTATACAAACACAGAATTACACGCTTTAATGCACACATGGACGGCTATGGAAGCAATTAATAGATCATTTATATTATTAGGAGCAGTAGTAGTCACAGTTCATTGATGAATGTCTGCTAGCTTGCGGCTAACGCATGTTTACTCTTTCTGAATGAATCTGCTAATGCTATCTGCTCGCGCGACAGCAATCATTAGCATGAATGTGAACGAGCACTTACCAAAGTAAACAGACTGTGTCTCTGTATCAGGTGTTCCTCTACTCTACATTTCGCGAACACTCGTGTGTCTCTCGTCTACATGACTGACGTGACTGTACGTGACAGAAGAGAGGAAGGTCATGGTCAGTGACGACACTTCCGGAAGACCAGCCGAGTTACGTGGAGCCCACCTTAAAGGATTAGTTCACTTTCAAATAAAATTTTCCTGATAATTTACTCTCCTCCATGTCATCCAAGATGTTCATGTCTTTCTTTCTTCAGTCGAAAAGAAATTAAGGTTTTTGATGAAAACATGATTATTCTCCTTATAGTGGACTTCAGTGACCTCCAAACGGTTGAAGGTCAAAATTACAGTTTCAGTGCAGCTTCAAAGAGCTTTAAACGATACCAGACGAGGAATAAGAGTCTTATCTAGAGAAACGATAGGTCATTTTCTAAAAAAAAATGTAAATGTATATGCTTTATATAAACAAATGATCGCCTTCCAAGTGCTTCCGCCAAAACCACACTTTCGTATTCTTCAAAACGCTTACGCTGTGTGTCCTACACCTTCCCTATTCTACTTACGGAACGAACGCAGCGCCAGGTATATTTTTTCCGTAAGCTGAATAGGGAAGGCGTAGGACATACAGCGTAAGCTTTTTGAAGAATACAGAAAGCGGAAGCACTTAGAAGGCGATATTTTGTGTTTATAAAGTATATACAGCTGTATTTTTTTTTTAATGACCGACTGTTTCACTAGATAAGACCCTTATTCCTCGTCTGGTATCGTTTAAAGCTCTTTGAAGCTGCACTGAACATCTTGGATGACATGGGGGTGAGTAAATTATCAGGAAAATTTTATTTGAAAGTGAACTAATCCTTTAATTTAGCTATCTGAAAATTATAATGTGTTTTGACTAAACTAATTTACTAAAAGCTGCATTAAACTTGATTCAGACATGTAATTCTGCAAAATATAGTTTATGAAATTACACATTTCAGCATTAGATTAATCTCTGTAGCCTATTGGTCTATCATCTGCAATAGTTTGGTTATAATCAAATCTAAAAATAAAAATAACCTGCAGGGAATAATCAGCGAAGGTTCTCCAGAAAGGTTCTCCAAAACGGGAACCATATGGGAACGTTTGTGTTTGCTGGGTAATGGGTTTTTGGCCCTTTAAATATCAAGGAAATAATTATATATCAACCACGTTAGCGACGTGGTTGACGTTAGAGCGAAAAATATTACGTTTTGAATTTTTAAAATGTTTTAGGCTACTGCATCGCAATGGTACGGAACTTGGTGACTTTGTGGTACTTGCTATATGAACAAAACAAAATTGTGGATATGATTAGAAAATATCGCAAACGGCACATTTCATATGCACTTAAAATGGCTGCTGCGTGCGCAAGTCCGTGATTTGCTTCATAAAATTTTTTTATGTTGTCTGTTGAAGGCGTAGGGCTATAAAATGTTCATCCAATCTTTATATTCGGTCCGAAAGAAATAATATGATATCATACCTGCCTGTCACACCCTCACACCCTGCCTGTCACACCTATTCGCACAGACATCATACATTATTAGCGAGAGCACTGCACAAAACAAACATTAAATGCTGCATTCCAGACAGATTGGATTTTTTAAAAATAAATAAACCTTTTGGTGAATTACAGTAATTCTTCTGGAATAATTGTGTACTGTACACATATGAACATATGAAGGGAGGTATTGGCAAATTCTCACCTAGCAGTTATAAATGTATAAAACTACATATTCACACTCCATGTAACTTTATTGCCTATACTGAATGATTTACTGCCACACGATTCCTGAAAAGTGAAGCATCTCGATCGCCACCATGTGGCTGGATGCAGTATAGGTAGTAAACCCCGCCCTAATGGGACGTGAGACAAACTAAACAGTCAAATTACATGTCAAATTTCTTTTTTTTCAAAGATTTTTTTATTATAAAGCGACAAGAATATTTTTGGTGCGCCAAAAAAAACAAAATAACGACTTATATAGTGATGGCCGATTTCAAAACACTGCTTCAGGAAGCTTCGGAGCGTTATGAATCGGCGTGTCGAATCAGCGGTTCGGAGCGCCAAAGTCACATTTGACACGGTTTGACACGCGATCCGAATCATGATTCGACACAAAAGATTCATAACTGCTTCCTGAAGCAGTGTTTTGAAATCGGCCATCACTAAATAAGTCGTTATTTTGTTTTTTTGACGCACCAAAAATATTCTCATCTCTTTATAATATTAATATTGAACCACTGTACTCACATGAACTGATTTAAATATGTTTTTAGTACATTAATGGATCTTGAGAGAGGAAATGTCATTGCTGGCTATGCAGGCCTCACTGAGCCATCGGATTTCATCAAAAATATCTTAATTTGTGTTCGGGGTCGGGTGTGGAACGACATGAGGGTGAGTAAATAATTATTTTCATTTTTGGGTGAACTAACCCTTTAAATATATTTTCAGATATTTTAAAGTAGGAATTTACGGCAAATAAAGAAGTGAAAAGTTACTCATCCTCTGCTTTAATTCAGATATATGTTGGGCTGTTATTGCAAAAAAAAGATTCATCACGTGACAACTTACGCAAACGAGATTGGGGGAGACGTTAGTAGCCTGAGTTTGACTGGATTTATTAATTTATTCACAAAATAACAATTAAAATACCAACATTGTATGCATATTTACTTTCGAGTGGAAACTATAATTTATTTGTAAAACTATAAAGTAGCATCTTTCAGTCGCTTTTGTATTCAGACCTGTACAGTGTTTCCAAGTCTGCGGTTTTCCCGCGGAATTGGACTACTTTGACCCGGGTTGAGGCGACCCCAATAAATGATATTTAGCCCTTGGAACGCAAATTTTACCAGGGAAACCCTGCCAAAAACGTGTATTTTATTCCCCGGAACGCAATTCGGCTAGTTTTGAGTAGCAATGGCGGGTTTTGTTGTGAAAACTCATCCCTGTTTATCCAGTAGTTTCTGTTCCATTCTCTGTCAGCTTGATTCATTAGCAGAATAAATTATTTCTCTACTTCAATTAGCTTAATCCCTCGTTTTCAAAAAAGTGTGTACTTTAATCACAAAAGAATTTAATTTGTTGCTTAATTTCGTGCAGATCACGCTGTTCGAGAAGCGTAGCTGAAGAATTAAAATATACATTGTATTCTGTTTGATTAGATTTGTTCCACTTCTCTCCAACAGAGGGCAGAAACTGACCAGATTTGTTCCAAGCCTGACAGAAAATACTTCCAATCATTCTTCTTTTACTTAGAAAAATAAGATAATTATGGAGATTACAGGTGCACACTAATATACAACCCCCATTTGCACACAGGATTTGCTCAATGCTGTTTTAAGAACACATTTATTCAGAAAATACAATTCACTCTCCCGATGAAGTAGTTTTCTTAAATTGCTATATTTCAAAATAACCACCCAATCATGTTAAAAGCTCCAGACATGGACAGAAGTGAGCGTGATGTCTGTGTGATCTTCATCTTATGCTTATTGAATTCTTTGAGGTTTCTTTCCCCGTGTGCAACAACAACAACAACAACCAGCATGAAAAACACTTGTGCACTGCAGATGAATAATGCAGCAGCTGCATTGTGGATAATATTGTTTTGTTTTCATAATCGCTTCAGCCAAATGCTGATGTAAAGCAGATCTTTTTTGTTGTATCTTGTGTTGCCATGGCTAAAATAGATTAGTAGATTTGATAAGGCGCCGAACAGATAAAAACAATATGCAGATGTTGCTATAGTTTTATTTTCCTGTCTGCTTCCAGTGCTTTTTCTTTTTCTCACAGATCAGAATAAATAAGCAAGAATTTTCTCATGTCATCTCACTGCCAGCACAGTATAGATATTACATATGCCAGTGAAACAAGAACATATATTACATTAAAGATTTGCATACAAAGTACATTATAACCGTCACACCTTATACAATCAGTAGCATAAAGCAATTTATTTACATGAAGTATCGGCCTTATGCAAATTCACACACAACAACACATGCAATACAAAATCAAATTCATCCATGTCAAATAACTTCCTTGAATATTTAAATGCATCACCAAACTGTTACTATAAGAGACTAACGAAGACATTCATTAGTTTAATGTTCAGATGCACCACTCATCGGTTGCATGTCGAAGCTTGTAATCGAAATGCTTTTTCTGCTGTATATATTATGCAAATGCATGTAGAGTAACACCCAGAAGCACAGCTGCAAAATGTGCATTAGACTGTATCCCACAATGCAATGTACGAGCATATTTTTAACCATAGAATCGAGGTTGGGCTGCTTAGCTTTGGCACCAGCTTTCTACAAAGCGATTCAGTATTAGCTGTGTGTTCTGACGACATAAAATCCATATATTTTACTCTTTTGAAGAGCTCTTGAAGCATGAAATGCTCAAAATAGTCACTAGTGAAGGGTGTGGGATTGTGTGCGCTCTTGTAGTGCCGTCAGCCAATCAGAGTTGTGATGATGTCACCTCTAGTGATTAGTCACATGAGGCGATTGACTCTGAAAGTTCTGTGGCACCATGAGCGAAGCTGGCAGATTGTTATAGTGATCCTGATCAGTCACATGACATTTAGAGCTTGGGTGATTGGCTCTAAAGTGTCTACAGAGGTTGGATGATGATGAATGGAGTCCACTGGTGGAATTAAACCTGCACAAGATGAAGTCATGAGACAATATTGTAGTTTACAACTGTTTGACATGTTCATTGTTGAGTAAAGCAAAATGACTGGGTAGTTTAGGGTACAATCAGACTAAAGGCACACCATGAGGAAAGAGAGATTTCGCATAAAACATTCATCTCAAAGTTTGTACTATTTTTGGTCAGTATATATACTGTCATTAAATATACAGAAAAAAATATTAAAAAGGCAAAGATTCTGAATGCATTATGGCTTTATGATAGTAACAATGGTATTTTATTATATGATATGACTATGTTTAAATATGATGGATTGTTTATAATTATGACTATTTCAAAGGTGGATACCCAACTTAATAAATTATATTATATATTAATAAACGACCATATGAATCTAACCATGTCATGTCAAATGGAAAATTCAGCCAGTTATTTTTTTTTTAGCCCAAATACTACACTTTTACTCTTCAGTTATTGGAAAAACTGTTGCTTTAATTACTTGAAAATCAACAAGATCTTTGCCTCAAAATATTTTAGGTCATTTTATAGATTCTCATTTGCTGCATGTAAGTGTAACAAATTAAAATTATTATTATTATTTTTTTTTTTTTACCCCAAATACCACACTTTTACACACTCTAAAAAATATTGGGTTAAAAACGACCCAAGTTGGGTTGAAAATGGACAAATCCAGCGACTGGGTGAAATGTTTGACCATCCTGCTGAGCAGTTTTATTTAACTCAATTATTGTTTAAAAATGAACCCCAAATATGTTGGAAATTAAAAATCAGACTCATAATTACTAGAGGCAACAATAATAATCAAAAGGTGAACATTTATTAATATAAATGTTTCTAATTTAATTATTATTCATTAAACATATTAAGAAATATTCATTTATTAAACATATTATGTTAATTTCCAACATAGTTTGGGTTCATTTTAACCAAGAAATACAGTAATTTTTAAACAATAGTTGAGTTAAATAAAACTAACCAGCAGGTTGATCAAACATTTAACCCAACTGCTGGGTCAAAACAACCCAATCACTGGGTTTGTCCTTTTTTAACCCAACTTAGTGTGCTTCAGTTATTCAAAAACTGTTGATTTAATCAATAACAAGATATTTGTCTCAATATATTTTAGGTAATTTTATAGATTCTCATTTGCTGAATGTCTGTGTAACAAATTAGCGCAGAATCACACTTACAAAAAAGAAGACTATTGAAGTGTGCTATTAGTATACTTCTTTTAAACTAAAAAAAGTATACTTTCAGTCTACTTTATACATACTTCTTTTCATGCACCCTTAAGTATACTTCACTTATACTGACAGAAAAGTCTAAATATATTTTATCTATACTATCGAGATATACTTGAAAGTGTAATTAAGTGTTTTGTAGTTGTGTAGTTGTTTTATCCACATACTGTCTTATAAACTTATATTGATTCATAAAGAAAACAGATATGCTCCTAATTCTGAGTATGTGTATTTTTGTGTCGTCCACTAGTTGCAATTTACTTAAAGTACAGTTAAAGATCTCAAGTATAAAATAAATACCTAAATAGAAACACAGCAGTATACTTACAGTGCAAAAATCATATATAAATACTAAACTATAATAATGATGATGTTAAGTTCACTTAAGGAAAACTTACAAGTATGTTTGCAGTATAAAACTACTAAACTAGTAGTTTACTGAGAGTATACTTCAAAGTGTACTTTCACAGACTAAAAAATGTGCTATTTAAACTATCTGTATACCTGTAAGTTCACTTGTAGTATAGTTGAAGTACAAATGAAAAACGCAACGTTATCGCAAGACCAATTTGTACATATTTTAAGAGGTGGCTAATATGAATTCATGCGATTTGTTAGGGGTAGGTAATTCGTACGAATGTGGCAACTAAAATACGTACGATTTAGCAAAAAACGTACAAATTCATACAAGTGAGGTCGTACGAATTAATACAAATTAGCCACCTCGTAAAATATGTATGAATTGGCATGAGACCGGTTTGGAAAAACATAGTTTAAAATAGTGAAAAGTTTACTACTGTTACATTTAAAATTATACTTTTATACACAAAAAAGTGGGTCAATTTAATCCCAAGTACTATTGAAATAGTACACTTACAAATTAGTATGCTTGCTACATAAAGTATACTTAAAAATATACTTGAACCTTACATAATAAAATTAACTTGAAGTATACTTATTTTTTGTAAGGACAGCCAAATTTCCACATGCAAACTGAAGAGTGGATGATTAGGAAAGGGCTGTGGTGAGTCTTTGTGCCATCTAGTGGTTTAAAGGAGAATAAAATCAAATGTGCCTTTATCCCTGCCGTACCCTAGCGTACTATATACTGTGCAGTAAGCAGTCTTCTCCAGACTGAGAAGTACTCTGTCTCCATGATCAGACAGCAGCCGCAGGCTGACCATCATTAAACCCGTTCACAATCATCCCTCTCAGCGATCGAGTCCTGAAGGACCCATCCGGGTAGATGGAGTCTGGTTTGTGTTCACAGCGGAAGAACATGAGGAATCCATTCCTGTAATTCTGGTTCATCCAGCCGTAGAGCAACGGATTGACAAAAGTCGAGCACATCGCCACAATGTGAAACAAGGTATAAATGAGTTTGTATTCCTTGAACTTGAGAATCAAATCGAGATCGCTGGCCAGCTGAAAGATGTGGAAGGGAAGCCAGCAAATCGCGAAGACCACGACCACGAACGCCAGCATCTTAGTGGTCTTCTTCCGGCGGACGATGCTGTCGTTGCGGTTGGAAGGGCTGACGTGGTTCTTCAGTTTGATCCAGATGCACACGTAAGCATAGCTGATGATGGCCAGAGGAACCACATACTGCAGGAGAAGCATTGATAGGCTGTAGATGATGGCGTCCCGGTTGGTGCCGTTGGGCCATTTCTCGGAGCAAACCGCGATATGCAGGTCAATGTAAGGGATTTCCTCTTGGCGATACTCTCGGAAAATAGCCTGCGGACCGGCCAGTATGGCGGCGAACGTCCAGGTCAGGCCGATGATGATGAAGCTAGTGCAGCGGTTGAGCCGCTGGCCGAGGTGGAAGACGATACACCTGTAGCGCTCTACGGCGATGACCGTCAGGGTGAGAATGGACACGTGGACGCTGAGAGCCTGGCTGTAAGGCACCATGTGACACATCACCGCTCCGAATTTCCATTCGTCCAGCAACGTGTAAACCAGCGTGAACGGCAAACACACCGTGTCCACCATCAGGTCGGCCAAGGCCAGGTTCGCAATGAAGTAGTTGGTGACGGTGCGCATGTTTCGGTACAGGAAGATCATGTAAATGACGAGGGTGTTACCCACGAGTCCTAGCAGGATTATGAGTGAATATGCAAAGATGAGAGAAATTTGAACGCTCAGGTGCTTGGTGATGTCATCCACAAAAGCTGGTTTGTAGGTGTTCATGCTGTTGTTTCCCAGGCCGGTCTCTTGATCTCCATCGTGGAGCGCGTCCTCCGTTGCATTGGCGAGATCTGATTGGCCCATTTTAACCGAGGACATACAACATGAACCTGTCAAGAAGAAGAGAAAATGTTCAATTCCATTTCCAAACAGTGGTCCAAAAGAACACGTGGAGGTCAATCACATCACATGCATCTCAAACATCTAATATACCATGTTTTTAAGTTCTGAATTAAAGTTGTAATATTGGGGCAACCTGTCACTCACATGAGATCCACCAATAGCAAAAAACATCCAGCCAATCAATTCCCCACGGACAAAATCAAGCCCCGCCCTACATTTGCTCTTGTTTGCGAAGCAAATACGACACAATAGGGAGGAAAAGTCTAGCGCAACTTCCGTTTCATGACTTTAAGACATGTCAGGCATGTTATTTTTACGTTTCTAATGCTTTCTGTATGTGATGGGAAAAATGAGAAGAATGAGCTCAGAAAACAGCAGATTGTGTCTTGTCAAAAGTTAAATAAAGGCATCTTTGCGTCTAAAAACGTGAGACGCAGCGCTCAGGAATGAAAAAGGGCAACGCAGAGCACGAGGGTCTTGAGACGTGATGCAATAACAACAATAACGAACAAATAAAACAGTTGCAAAAGCTTGCAACGCTTGCCCCGCCTCCGAGTTCTTCTGATTGGTCCACTGTTTTGGAACTGACATTGATGAGCGGCGCTGCATGTAAAAGTTGACACGGCTTCTTAAAAAACACTGCGCTCATATACGAGGCGCTGTAAAAAACATGAGCGCAATGGTCAAACACGTCCATCTAGTGGTGTTTACGTAGAAAAACAATGGAAAAGTAGCGCATTGGAATAGAAAAATGCATTCTGCGTCTTTGCGTCTAAACAGCGCTCAGGAATGGTTTTTAAAAAAGTGCAGGGCAGAACGTAAGGGTCTCGAGACGCACTTTTGAGACGTCATGCAATAACGGCAATAACTAACAAATAAAACAGTTGCCACGCCAACTCACTGTAAACAGAAGCTTGCAACGCTTGCCCCACCTTCGAGTTCTTCTGATTGGTCCGCTGTTTTGGAACTGACATTGATGAGCGGCGCTGCATGTGAAAGTTGAAATTCTTTAAACTTGACACGGCGTCTTAAAAAACGTGGCGCTCATGTGCGAGGCGCTGTAAAAAAAACGTGAGCGCAATGGTCAAACACATCCATCTAGTGGTGTTTGCATAGAAAAACAAAGGAAAAGTAGCGCATTGGAATAGAAAAACATGTCTGTGTGAATGGCCCCTTATCAAGTTTGCGGTCTTCCCAAGGAATTGGGTTACTTTAAAACTGTTGCCGCGGGTTGTTTATCATGTCAGCGGGTTGAAGTGACCCCAAATAACATGACATTTAGCCCCTTGAATGCGAATTTTACCAGGGGAACCACGCCAAAAAGTGGATTTTACCCCCCGAAACACAAGTTTTACCGGGGGACCCCGCCTGAAACGCTAGTTTGGGCTAGTTTTGAGTAGCAATTGGGCAGGTTTGTTGTGAAAACCTGGCAACCCTGCCCACACACCACTGCTCCTGTTATCAGATGGGTTTCATTTGTAATTTTTGTGGCTGAACCAGATAATGCTGGACAGACTTAGTCTAAATAGCCTTTGCCAACAAGCAAACCTGCTTGAAGGTGATTATTAGTCAGTATATTAACAGTATATCTGCTTTTTAAACATTTAAAACCCAGAACTTCTTTTTATGCCACATTTGTGTAGCAAGCTTGCTCTAAATGATTCTCTGATATTAGTGCATAAGGTAATGACCATCATTCAATTTAAATTAAAAAAAGACTGAAATGTTCAAATACTCTCTTGGAGCTACAGTATGTGGACTTTGTTTTATGAACATATGAAATGGGGTGGAAAGATTTCATTGCACATGTTCAATTATAAATGAACATCAGAGATCTCGTTCTCAGCATGAAGGTTTTTAGATGACATCTGAATGATGTCTTCCTTTCTTTTGTGTGCGCAGTCGGAGTGGAAGTGAGCGATTCTCCGGATGAGACACGCACACCTGATGAAATATGTAGCGTGGAAGGTAAGTCGTAATATATCATTACAGTACCGCGAGGCATATAACTGAGAGTTACATAATGACATCATTAGACAAAAAATGGAACAGCATTCATCTTTTCAGCTGAGATATCCACAGTTTACACAAACACAGCCATCTTTGTTATTTTTTTTATCATGTTCAAATAAAGCTATTATTGAAAAATGGCTATCTTGCTTTTGCTACCAGAATATTGAACCATATTTAATTACAAAAAGGTTAACGAGGCATTTTCCTGCTTATAAGAGATGGATAGAGCTTCATTAAAATCCAATTTACAGGCAGCTCAAAGCAAGACAATGCAGAGCTTTTTCCAAGAGCGATTTGAGCTCATGAGCACATTTAGAAGTGCCTATATTGTCATTTAAGCTGATTATATGACACAAACTGTATGGACAGCTTTTTGCTCAAGGGAAAATGAAAATTGCCAATAAAGACCTTGATATCTTGGGTCATTTAGAGACTGAAAGCAAAAACACTGTTCTAATGCGGTCTTCCCTACACAAGAGATGACACAGTTCTTGCAGGACACTCCATCTTTCAGGGTGCATTGAGTTAAAAAAAAGGAAACTAGGTTGTAACATTGTTTTTAGCTGATGGGTATATTTCTATTGTTCCTTACAAAAAAGTATTGCCTCCATTTGTTACTGAGCTGTGAAGGTGTGTACAAAAGGTTTTTGGCCATAAACAAAAATGCCTACTTTGCTTTATAATATAACCGTTTTGGTACCAGGTTTAACCTTATAAAGTCAACATGAAAATGCATTCACATTCTACTTTTCTTCCCCAGTATGTATTTACAAAAATATCAATCAGAAAAGTTGATGTTCCATACCTGAACTGAAACAACTGCTAAAATATAGTCTAAACAGCTGTTTAACTATCGGTTGAAGGTACACTAAGTAATGTTTGTCTCTCTAGCAGAAACAAAACTGCATGCATTTAGCAGAAGAACAAAGTTTTGGTTGTATAGTAGCTATATGGGTATTTATTGAAATCGTTAGTTTCCTTATTATTATTATTCTGCTCTTGAGTCTATGGCAGCCCAGAGAAACATATGGTAAAAAGTTATGAAATTTGGCACACAGATAGAGGACAGTCTGAAATGTTACCATAGCAAATTTGGAGTCTCTATCTCAAACCCTCTAGCGCCACCAACAGTTCAAAGATTACATTTTTCTGAAAAACATACTTTTACGAATTCCTCCTAGAACGTTTGTCCGATTTGCATGAAATTTGGTATGTAGCATCTACTCACACTCCAGACAAAAAGTTATTAAAATATTTTTGATCAGCCAATCCGTTCTTGTATAGCGCGTCAACGAATTTGAAGGCGAGCACGCAAAGATAGATTTGATGCTGTATGTTTGTAATGATTTGGTGTATTGACACCAAATTTGGTATATGTCATTATAGGCATGAGCTGTGGATACATGCACAGTATCGTCACAGCGCCACCTACTGGTGCTGAGATAGGAAAAATGAATATTTTTGCTTATAACTTTTGAATGCCTTGTCCTAAAATCATGAGGATGGTCTCCTTAGATTCCTTGAGGCATGCCGAGTTGAACAATATCCAATTTTCTTTGGTCGGCCATTTTGAATTTTGTCATAAAATGCTGTGTTTTACGAATGCATGTGTTTTGATTCATCAAGGCCATCTTCTGAGAGGACCTGTAAAGTTTTAGGTCAGTGCACCCTAGTGGTCAAAAGATGCTTATAACATATGAAAAATTCAACATATTGTCATTTAACTTACATCATTAGATTTGTTGGCTTATGCTGAGTCCTACGATACCAAATTTGCCAGATTCTACCATACTTACTGTCCGCCATATTTAATTTTATTCAATACTTTTTCAAACTCCTCCTACAAAATTTTGTCCGATTTGTATGAAATTTGGTATGTAGCATCTACAGACACTCATGACAAAAAGTATTTAAAAGATCTTTGATAGACCCAACTGTTGCTTTATACTGCGTCAACAAATTTGACGGCGAGCACGCCAAAATGGATATGCGGCTGTATCTTTGCAAATGTTTGTTGTATTGACACGAAACTTGGTACATGTCATCACAGGCATGTCTTGAGGTTGCATGCAGAGTTTCGTCATAGCGCCACCTACTGCTCAGAAGTTATAAACCATGTTATTATGTTATAAGTTCTTTAACTGATGTAATTTAAACAGCTTTATCCTAACCTCATGATCACAGATGTCCACAAATATTTCCTTTTCTGCCTTAACATGACCCCATAATTGCTGCTTGCAGCTGTATTTCAAATGAATATAATTCGTATATACTTAGGATAATCATTAACTGACAGTTTGGGGAGACTCAATTTCAAGGGAGGACCCAATTTGTCATTTTTCCCCACAAAAACCATCCCAACAGATCTAAAATATAAATACTTATAATAAAGAATCAGGGTAAGATAAAAACACAAATGACTGATGACGTATTGATGTCATTTTGAACAAAAAAAAGTTACCTAGTGTACCTTTAATATTGCGAAACATGAGTTGCTAACACTGGGAATGTGGATTATGAAAGTAAACAAGGTCACTTTTGATTTTATGTTGACTTGTCTTAAGGACATTGTTAATTTACAGTAGGATGTGCTTTAGCATTTCTGTTCACGTCCTGCAGATTTTTTGAATTTGTCCTCCCGAGACACATGCATGAATGCGAGACACTACTCAACAAAAGGTCATATCCCTTAAGACGCATGACCTTTCCTTTCAATGTTCATTCAAACTATGACAGTACAATCACTTGTTTCTAAAGGATCAAGACTAGAAAGAGGAATCTTATTAAGCTTTCTCTCTACTGACTCCTTCTAGAAGGCATAGTGTCTATCAAATCACCCAAAGTGCTACATTAATGAATATCAAGCATTCTGAGATGAAAACCAATGGAAAACACTTCAGAATAGCCACTGCTTTTTTGTTCGCTGCTCTACAGGGTCTGTTGATTGTGTCCTCGCGGTCCCTCGTGAATCAGCTTGACGGGCATTATGATGTTCTGCTGAGGATGCTGCTCCTCCTCCACATCAAGAGCTCCTGAAGCCCCATTAACTCATTGTGAAGAAGCTCTTTATGTGCCAGACGCTCGTCCAGCTGATGCAATCGAATGTTCTATTATTGAGTCTCTATAAAGGCAACATTGTAGGAACTGTATGTAATGTAAACAAGAACATTATCTAATGTAATTATCTCATTTAAATAATAAAAATAGTTTAGGAATTATAATAAACCAATAAACTCAACGATCAATTACAAACCAAGGCTGAGCAGAATTTAGGAATTCAGTTCATGAGTTGGCGTTTGAATTGAGTTGGCCGTATCCCACAGGATGCTGAATTGGAATGACAGGAAGAGGAATTTACTGAAGTGGAATGCAAAGAAATTCAATAATCACACACACCCCACAGGAATTTCATTAAAGCTTTGGGACAAAACCAAGCGTGCCGCACAAGTCCTGAAAAGTGAAGCCAACTCATCTCTATCGCCCCCGGGTGGCTGGATGCAGTATAGGTCATAAACCCCGCCCTCTCCATGTAATGTAATGGGACGTGAGACAAACTAAACAATTAAAGTACACTTATATAATGGTTTCTGTCATTTTATGTAGTTTTTATCATGCTGATGAGTATTTATTTTTTTTTAAATAATTTGTTTTTAGTTAGTTATTTGATGCTATAAAAAATAACGTCATGATTGACAGCTTCTCTGAGCGAAGTAGTCACTGAGGCACCAATGGACTTTTTTCAGGAGGAGATTGGAGCTTTAACTTTAACTTTATATATTTCCAAAACTGTTTATTTCACACCGATATAATGATTTGTTCTACAGTAAACTGTACTAAACGATTCTGCGGGAGTGTGGGCGGGGCCTTATTAGCGCGCGACTCCACGTCATGTTAACTACTGCGCAGAATCGGGTCCCAAATCAGCACAAAACGTCAGCGCCATATTGGGACATTCTTAGAACTGTTAATTAATAAATAGTCTAATAATAAGCATATTAAGTGAATAATTCAATAACTTAAATAAATGGACATTTAACACTTAATTTAACATAATTACATTAAAGATGATTGAGAATATGTGTAGGGTAAGTGCAAACACGTGTATAAACTAAGCTATCAGGCTAATCGCTTATCTGTATGCTATGCTAGTACATAAGCTAACTAATACAGACATAAATGGTCATTATAAGGTAGTTAAAACAGTATTTATCATAACATAATTTTAGCAACTGTAATCAGGCGCTAAAGAGAGTACCTATTAAAAGCAATTTGTACCATTGTGATTGCTTGGGGTCCTAAGGAGTACCAATTTGTCACTCAACCGGCTTCACTTTTCTACATTGGAAGAGAGTGGAGGTGCGTCGTACATATTTTTTTACAGTCTATGGACCTAATCACTTCATTCATTTTGACACATTATGCCATTTATCAACTAATTAGACACTGTATTTCTCTAAACTAAGTGGAGTGTTGTCAAGATGCATCACAAAAAAATGTAAATAATGATATATAATATTTAACTATATTAATATTTCTTTAAATATGTAACAATAGACTATCAATATGTGAATTATACTGATGACTTTGGATTAAATCTGTGAAATGAATACATTTAAATGAATGTTAATTTATTGCACAAAAGTATTGTTTTATGTAGGATGCATTTAACACCTTATTAGTATCATAATATCTCATATGTTGATGTTAATTCGCATTAAAAAAATGAATGTTTTGTTAAAAACTAGCAATTTCTTTGCCATTTTAATTCTATTTTCGAATTAATATTCTGAATTGTGCACGATCCTCCTGATACAGACACCTGCCGCGTGCCATATTCAGCTGAAATCCACATTTCTCCACCGTATTGAATATTATAAAACAATCCACTCACCTTATCTGTGAGATATCAGCCCTATAATAATAGACGGGATGATGGCTGTAAAGTTCGCGCATCCCCTCTGCGCGCGACACGCTATTGTACCTTCAGGATCAGCTTCATCCTCGGAAACAACACCGATGCATAGCGTACTGAATGCATATCCGTGGGAGAAAAAAAAGCACTTTACTTTTTCAAAGCAAAGCAGCAGCGAGAGCAGATGTAGGCAAGTGAACTTTAGGTGCATGAGTGCTCCTGCATGCTGTGGGAGGATCGATCTGTCCATGCAATGTGACGCTTTTCAATACAGTGATCAAATCAAATCAGATATGAGGAACATGGTTTGACAGCTGAATGGCATGCATAGCTCCATTTCAGTAATGCATCAGCCATCCATAGTGAACTTCTAATTATAACAGCCTCATATCATTCTGACACTGTGAATAACTGAATCTGCATATATTGCAGTAAGTGATAGCTGTGATTTTGAATATCACTAAAACACTCTTGTTTCTTTCATATGCAAATGCACTGCTTCATAATAGCCCTTAAGTATGTTTGTGGTGTGGGCGAGTCAGGTGCTTGTTTCTGCAGGGGTTCTGACCCGATGCTGAGATCTTACTCACACCTGAGACAATGTGAAACAAACACACACCCAGATGTGTTACAGCGTGCATCTGAATTGACCGTGAGGTTTCAGGATCATCACTAGGAGAATGTTAATTTATCTCTTTTCAAAACTGCATTTGATTTCTTAAAGGGACAGTTCACCTAAAAATGAGATTTCTGTCATTAATTACTCACCCTCATGTCATTCCACACTTGTAAGACTTTTGTTCATCTTCGGAACACAAATTAAGATATTTTTGATGAAATCTGAGAGCTTTCTGTCCCTCCATTGACAGGCTACGCAACTACCACTTTCAAGGCAGTAAAGACATCATTAAAGTACCCCATGTGACTCCAGTGGTTTAACCTCAATGTTATGAAGCGACACGAGTGCTTTGTTAGCACAAAAACACACAATTTACCACTTTATTTACCAAATATTAATCTCCAAAGCGCGTTCATGAGAGCAGCATGACGCATTTGTGTTGTGCTGATGCGAGAGCTTACGTTTTTTTGTGAGATTAATATTTTGAAAATAAAATAGTAAATTATGTTTGTTTGCACTTGTGTCGCTTCATAACATTGAGGTTAATCCACTGGAGTCACTTTAATGACGTCTTTACTGCCTTGAAAGTGGTAGTTGCGTAGCCTGTCAATGGAGGGACAGAAAGCTCTCAGATTTCATCAAAAATATCTTAATTTGTGTTCTGAAGATGAAGGAAGGCCTTACAGGTGTGGAACGACATGAAGGTGAGTAATTAATGACAGAAATTTCATTTATGGGTGAACTAACCCTTTAATCTCTGACACGCGTTCATGATAACAGCATGACACACGTGTGTTGTTCTGACGTGAGAGCTTAAGTTTTTTGTGAGATTAATATTTTGTAAATAAAGTAGTAAATTATGTTTGTTTGCACAAACAAAGCACTCGTGTCGCTTTGTAACATTGAGGTTAAACCACTAGGAGTCACATGGAGTACTTTAATGATGTTTTTACTGCCTTGAATGTGGTAGTTGCGTAGCCTGTCAATGGAGGGACAGAAAGCTCTCAGATTTCATCAAAAATATCTTAATTTGTGTTCTGAAGATGAGCAAAGGTCTTACAGATGTGGAACGACATGAGGGAGAGTAATTAATGACAGAAATTTCATTTATGGGTGAACTAACCCTTTAATTGCATGTGACATGTAAGCTTTAGCCAATAACATCACTGAATTCTTCTAATCTACACCTTACACCTCTATTGAAAGTCACAGACCTTTCTAAAACAGAAAAAAATGAACATAAAAATGTGACAACTTGGCATGGCATTTATGAAAAATGCTCCTTTGTATTTTTGTCCTGAGAGCAAAGTTCAACTTTTCAATTAAACTCTTTTTCATTCTGTCAGTGTGATTTTATTGTGCTCATTTGTTTATCCTGCAGCTATTAAAAAAATATGACAACTTTAATTTGGAGGACAGAATTCAGAAAGTAGATAGACCTGTTTAAACAAACAAACACAACAAAAAACTGCTGATAAAGGCTAACTTGGACTTTTGACTGAAGAGTTAGCTAATTATTGAATTACAGATCATGTGACTTCAGTCCATCTAAAATTCTATAGTTTGATGATAATAGTGTGATATATTATACTCTAAATTTTGTGTAAGGGACTAGCACTTCATGAGGGATGATACAATGAAATTTAGGCTAGTCTATAGGGGAGAGTGGGGTAAGATGAGCCAGGGGGTAAGTTGACCCACCCCTGTATCTTGGCGACCGTACCATTTTATTGTCATGTGACCATATATTTTAAAACCAGCCATCATTTCTGCCAGACTGTGAAAAGGAGAAGCACATGGGAGGAGTGGAGTCACTTATTTAACTTAACTTAAACTGTTTTTGGCTTGTCAAAGTAAAATTTTAACATAACAGATGTAACGGATGTTTCATCAAAGCAAATTTGTCCAGGTCTAAAGCTATTTATGATGCATATTGGTGATTTAGCAACGTATAAAACCATGCAAGCTAAATATTATTCTGAATTGATGAGCTAGATTGTTTTTCCTAAAATGTTAGCTATGGGGCAAAGTGAGCCAAATGCTGTGGGGTAAATTGAGCCAGTGTTTTAACTTACCCCACCATAAGGCAATGAATTTAGGTTAAATCTGAAGTATAAACTGGTGTCATTTCAATGTAATATTACGCAACTGGTTTAGTTTATCTTTATTTTCGAGTTTATTTAATAGGAACAGTGTACAAGTACACCAAATCCTTCTCTGATACGAACCAGAAGATGTTTAATCATATATATATATCTTTCCACCTGTAGTCTCTAATGGCCTAAGTCAAGTCAAGTCAAGTCACCTTTATTTATATAGCGCTTTTTACAATGCAGATTGTGTCAAAGCAGCTTTACATTGATAACTGGTACATAATTTTGGCTGCACAGCAGCTCTTCAAGAATAGTGTCAATGCAGGCAGATCAAAGCACTGTTGAATAAATGTCAAGAATAATGTTGAATATCAAATGTCAAGTCAAATGTCAAGTGTCCCCGACTAAGCAAGCCAAAGGCGACAGCGGCAAGGAACCCAAACTCCAACAGGTGACATCTAACATGGTCGACATTGCAGAAAAACTTCCTTTTGACTAAAATGTTTATTAGTTTCAGTGTCATTTATTCATTCTTATTTAGTTTTTATTTAATTTTATTCAACAAACTCTCTGTTTAGTCTGTTTATGGGAAGGTTACACCTTTGATGTTCAACATATTGTTTCAGAAATGCAAACAATTAAACATAATGAAATTTCAACTTAATTTGCTTGGTTTTATGTTGTTTAATTTAGCTTTTTTTTGATTATTAAATTAGTTTTTCAAATAGGTATTATCTTTAAAATTTCACATGGGTTTGTTTCAAATTCAGTTGGTCAGTTTACACCCACCTACTGACTCGGCTCAACTTACCCCTAACCTGGGGTAAATTGAGCCAGAGGAACACTTTTTTATAAGAAGCCATATTTTTAGAACCCTTCGTCATAGATGTATTCTAATCATTTAAAATGACAGGAAACATCCTGAAATTACTTTTAAATACTTTCATTGTACTTCTGCCGACCCTTATCTTGAGGACCACATAAGTAAAAAATGGCTCATCTTACCCCACTCTCCCCTAAGCTTATCGGTATGGAGTAACTTGTGAATTCACAAAACTGATGATATACCTTTTAAAGTTTTAATTTCGTTCTCTCTATAATATTCCGATGTTTCTGATCCATCATGTGTTTAGCAGGAACACACAGTCATCATGAAAGAGAACTGAAAGCACTTTCACACTCGACTGAACTACAGTCTGAACTGCAACACAGAGATTTCACAGTCTCTCTGGGGCTTCACGAACAACTAAACCAAAGCAGACAGGGTACGTTTTTTCTGTTTATTTATTCAATAACAGCACATATTTTTAATATGTGCATCTTTATTTTCGTTTGATTAGAGTAGTTGTTTTTAGCCGTGTAGCTAACTCACAGCAGGCTAATGTTTACATCCGAGAAACTGGAGCTTCTGCGCTTTAACTGCAGGATAGTTTAAGGATTTGCTTTAATAACATATACTATGATATTATGTAATGAAAAAGTTTAAGTTTGAAGTTCGTAGCAGTTGTGAAAGGCGAGTAATATGCAGTTAGTCGATAAATGTATTAGTTTCGGAAGCACTGAGCTGGTACAGCATAAGAAATTCACATTATTAACATTATAGTTTATGTCTAAAAGCCTTAGTTACTACAGTAAACCTGTGATAACTTATTAAGCATTTGCTGCGACTGTTGTCAAACATTAACCATGAGTTATTGGACGCACTGTGGCGATAGCAGTTTTCAGACGTCATGAATGTGATATAATCATAAATCATCATGTTATTAATATATATATATATATATATATATATATATATATATATATATATATATATATATATTCCTTTATATCAGAATTCACATGCTGTTGTTTAGAATCTATGCCATCACTGCACATGATGCAGATCCCATAATCATTTATTATGTTTTTACTGTAGTAGGGTCAATGTTTTGAGGGGTCTTTTTTTTTTGTCCAAAGGCCTTAATAATAATAAAAAACAAAGATATGTTATCTAAAGTGTGTGAGGTAGTACAACTAGATCTCTTTTATTGAATCCAAAAGGTTTAATTATATTTTGCTACATATAAAAGATTGTCAAAAGGTTTAACTGTCCAAATACAGCCATTTCATTTGTGATTAAAATATCTTAAAATGTAATAAATGTATATATTTTTTATTCTGGCATGATTTTATAACATCATATATCAACATAGTGCAAAATGGTATTAAAATTATGTGTAGAAGTCGTTGCTTTGTTATGAGAAAGAATGTCCGGAAAAATGAATTTCATTGATGTCATTCGGAGTAACCGATATAAAGGGAGCATTTTGGATCAAGTCATGTGATCAATATCATGTGACAGGATGTGACATCATTCAGACACCTGCAAAGGACCACATGGTCATGAAGCAAAGTAACTAACTCTCTCTTAACTATTTGAAAAATTCATGTTTTCTCTTGATCATACGCATGTCCCGAAACATCAGGTCATTCGGTGCAACCGCTATAAAACATGGAAAATGTTGTAATATTTTAAAAACTTGTACTAAATATAAAATGTTTGATTGTCCTTTTGCTAGATATCAGCCTGTTAGCATTGTTTGAAAATATCATCATTCGGTGTAACCAAAAGTGTCATTCGGTAAAACCGAAATTTTAGTTAAACTGAATGACTTTTTGGTGACAAATTTAGTAAAAATTGTCAAAATCAGTGTTAATTGATTATAAAAACCACATAATCTCATTGTTAACACTTAATAAAACTTCAAAATTAATTATATCTCCATTATGTTTTTTTTTTTACACTTTTAAAAACCTTATTCATCAGTGACCCAGTAATAAGAAAAGGACTATGGTATTTTGACAAACAATTGTACAATTTTCTAAGAGGCACCAGCATCTCAGTTTCTTTTTATCTTTGTATGCAAGCTGGTTTCACTTTCAGGGCATTAAAGGTAAAAGTACTGAGAAGTAAAAATGAAAACAATGCACAAACTGCCTAAACTAGTCTTTCAAGTCACCTGATTTTACCTTTTTTAAATCATTTAACCATAGGCTGCATCCGAAAACCTAGGTAGCTGTCTTGCTGCCTCGCTGTCTTATAAGAGAATGATTTGTACGGCAGCGTTTGTGCATGAAGGCACCTCACGAAATTGATTTCGGACAGACTTCTGAGGCAGCGTAACAGTTTAATGATCTACAGCAATATAGCGCGAGCTTTGGTGAGAACTAAACAAATATTTAATTATTACAGTAGTAATTTCTCGATAGAAATGATAGCAAAATTGAAATATGTTGGTCAAAATCGTACATTTATACACAAACTGAGCAGCAAACACAACTTTCGGATGCCATCTTTGTTTTTCTAGCTCAACTGTCACAGTATGGAAAGCACAGGATTGTGGGATATCAAAGGCAGCTAAGGATACATCTATGCTTCCTTCAAAAATTGATCAGACTTAAACTTGAACAATAGCCTTTAAATTTAATTAAAATGCATATAATAGGGTCACTGACGAATAAGGTTTTTAAAAGTGTAAAAAAACCCATAATGGAGATATAATTAATTTAGAAGTTTTATTAAGTGTTGACAATGAGATTATGTGGTTTTTATAATCAATTAACACTGATTTTGTCATTTTTTACAAAAATTGTCACCAAAAAGTAATTCAGTTTAACCAAAATTTCGGTTTTACCGAATGATGATATTTTCAAACAATGCTAACCGGCTGATATCTAACAAAAGGACAATCAAACATTTAATATTTAGTACAAGTTTTTTAAATATTACATCATTTTCCATGTTTTATAGCGGTTGCACCAAATGACCTGATGTTTCGGGACATGCGTATGATCAAGAGAAAACATGAATTTATCAAATAGTTAAGAGAGAGTTAGTTACTTTACTTCATGATCATGTGGTCCTTTGCAGGTGTCTGAATGATGTCACATGATATTGATCACATGACTTGATCCAAAATGGTCCCTTTATATCGGTTACTCCGAATGACATCAATGAAATTAATTTTTCCAGACATTCTTTCTCATAACAAAGCAACGACTTCTACACATAATTTTAATACAATTTTGCACTATGTTGATATATAACAACAATATTTAATTCAAATGCCCATTTAATCTTTAAAAATTTGGCCACTTTGTTACAATAGAAATGCTACAGCCAGTGTAATTTCTTAAACAAGAACATGTGGACATCAAACATGCAAACTCAGAGTGAAGGATTAAACTTTTCTTTTGAAATCATAATGAACAGTTCGCATATTTAGACACATATTGATGTATTCTCCTGTGTTGGCGTAGTTTATTCATGATTTACGTTACAAATCTTGTGAAATGGCACATGTTGTTTATGCATCTACCCCCTGGTGATCACTCTTCATTTCCGTTATTACATGAACGGTGCCAGAAGTGAAAGTGAAACAAACAGCAAGAGATCTGCTCCATATGGCGACCAGCAGGAGTAAGACGAGTCTCAGAGAAGATCTGACATGTGCCATCTGCTTTGAGCTCTTCAAAGAGCCCGTGATGCTGGGCTGCATGCATCACTTCTGCAGGAGATGCATCGTGTCGTACTGGAAGACTGTCAGGAGTCCTGTGTCCTGCCCGCAGTGCAGACAAGAGTTTCCCAACAAAAGCTTTCAGACCAACTACTTAGTAGCCGGTCTGGTGGAGAAGGTCAGGGCCAGCTCCACGCCCGGATCCCTCAAGTATCTGGAGGTGGGTTTCTCTTCACAGTCTGGTGAAGGCAAGTCTCATCATGACCGTCTTTTACTTTCAACTTCACGTTCCCACATCAGGAGAAGTAAAGAAACAAAGAGAGCATATCAGCGGTGTCAGCATTAAATAACAAGTTCTGTTTTTCCATAAACATTTCTTCAAAATGCCCTTCCTCATTTTTGAGATATAAAGGTCTGGAAAACCTCATAATTTTTTTTTTGGTTTGTTTGTTTAAAAATCACAAGACTTAAAGTAATCATGTCATGTGAGTTGTGTAAATTTCCAACACACCATAAATGGACTTTGTATCATCTGATATTTCTTTTTGGATTATTTTCATTTCATAAAAAAGCACAATGGCAGTTGTCATTGGCCAAATTTTTTTTTTAGTTTACTCACCAGACTTTAGACGTACAGAAATAAATGTTAACTTTAAAGGGTTAGTTCACCCAAAAATGAAAATAATGTCATTTATTACTCACCCTCATGTCATTTTAGACCTTCATTCATCTTCAGAACACAAATTAAGATATTTTTGATGAAATCTGCATAGCCAGCAATGACATTTCCTCTCTCAAGATCCATTAATGTACTAAAAACATATTTAAATCAGTTCATGTGAGTACAGTGGTTCAATATTAATATTATAAAGCCACGAGAATATTTTTGGTGCTCCAAAATAACGACTTATTTAGTGATGGCCGATTTCGGAGCGTTACGAATCTTTTGTGTCGAATCATGATTCGGAGCGCCAAAGTCACGTGATTTCAGCAGTTTGACACGTGATGCGAATCATGATTCGACACAAAAGATTCATAACTCTCTGAAGCTTCCTGAAGCAGTGTTTTGAAATCGGCCATCACTATATAAGTCGTTATTTTGTTTTTTTGGCGCACCAAAAATATTCTCGTGGCTTTATAATATTAATATTGAACCACTGTACTCACATGAACTGATTTAAATATGTTTTTAGTACATTAATGGATCTTGAGAGAGGAAATGTCATTGCTGGCTATGCAGATTTCATCAAAAATATCTTAATTTGTGTTCTGAAGATGAATGAAGGTCTAAAACGACATGAGGGTGAGTAATAAATTACATTATTTTCATTTTTGGGTGAACTAACCCTTTAAATCAAATAAGATTTTCTTCACAATATGACAGATTTTAATGAAAATACAGTCATGTGATAGCATTTGAAAGTATAACTTTTAAGAAACATCAGTCAATCATGCATTTTTTATGACAGAACTTTAGTAATCACAGCGGCAACCATGTATGAATGAAGATTTATGAATGTATATTTGCCATATTAGAGAATTACGAGCTGATAGTGATGCTTGAGACATTATTGGTCAATAATACTCATAAAATAATACTAAGCCTGCTATTAAATATATAAAACGATAAGGTCTCACATGTTGTTGTTTGTTTCGACTCTTTGATTGGTAGAAGCAGTAGTTCTGTAATGTAGTTTTTCCACCAAGAATTTTGCTGTTAAACACTATTATTTAAAAAAATAATTTATTTGCAGACTGACGGCTTGAACAGAAGCAAATGAAATCGATTAAAAACCTTGTAGTTCACAGTAGTCCTGTCTTAAAGTTGTATTAGTTATTGTTAAAAATCAATTTCCCTATGGAGAAAATGAATGTGTTTTTACTTCCAGAACCCGACTGTTGTGCTCCGTTGTTGACTGATGACTCCCGGTTAGACCAGAAAATGCAATTTTGGAAAGGGCTTGCCATTTCTCAGTGAATGTCTGTGAAAATCTGTTTTGATTTTCTCTAATACTGTCTGTGTTTACCAATTGCTCTTTTTTAGAAGCAATTAAAGGACCATCTAGAATCGCAGTGCTCCATGAAAGAGGCCTACGTCTCGATGATCCGTGAAGACAAAGACCAGATGGAGAAAATAAGAGTAGGTCTATCTTTAAAAGAGAAAAATCACAATGTGACCCTTCCGGCAAACACACAACTCTCCCTTTCCTCCCCTCAGAAAATAGGAGCTGAGCTGCAGGGGCGAGTGCACGGCGACTTCCAGGCTCTGCATCACTTCCTGCGGGTGGAGGAGGAAGCCATGATGGAGGAGCTGAAGAGGGAGCAGGAGGAGCTGCTGCAGGGGCTGGAGCGACATCTGGAGGCCCTACAGGTGGCCATCAGAGACGTGGAGCAGAACATCAACACGCTTCGACAGACGGCCAGCTGCGCAGACCAATCCGTACTTGTGGAGGTGATTATAATGATGCTTTCCATTTGTAATGCTGCTGCTGCATATCCATTTGTCAAAGAACTAATATTTGCAATATTAATGTCATATTTACACAAGAAACCAGAGTGCTGGTTGTCAGAATGAGTTATTAGTGAAGTGTGGCTACAGCCAGAGTCTCATATATATTTCACACAACAGGAGAAAAATCGATTCTACAGTGATTTGAGCATGTGCTGTTAATTATCAGACAGATGGTTTGCTTTGGCTGTGCTCTTGCTGGCTTCTGTAGTCGAGTCAGTGAAATAACCTGTTCTGTTCTGTTTCCTTCCTCCGCAGCTCCCAGAATTGAATTCCAGGTGAGTAGCAATTAAAAACTGCTATTTATTTTTACCATTGTTTATATACCTAATCATGTTCCTTGTAAAATCTCTAATTCAAGGTGATTTCAATTAAAATTAATACTAGTTTTCGGTACCAATTTTATTGCAAACCTGTTTTTTTAGCTATTTAAGATAACAAATATTAAAATATAGCTGCTAGCAACAATTCAGGGGCCAAGCACAACATAAGCAAACAAGAAAGCTAGCAGCAGACCAATAATGTCATAATGCATTATGATAGCAACTGAGACAAAGACGCTGCATGTCAATTTTGAAGTCAGTCAGACCAACGGTACTGTAGTTAGAGCCAATTTCATGTTTTGTTCAATTATAGCACCACCATTTTTTGTGTGCTCTCAGAGTGTCCAATTTGGTGAAAATATCTCATTTCGTTTAGGAGTTATAAACATTTATATGTATGAACAAAAAAAATACCCACACCTGACTTTTTTTGCCACTTACTATCAAAATTTTGACATTTGGCCATTAGTGTATAGCCAATGACCTTCGAAGATATTGGTGAAAGTTGTTTTAATGCTAAATCACAACGTTGCACAAACCATAAGGTGAAACCTAGCATGTTTGGTAATGTTGGACTTGGCAAGGAGTCAACCACATCCAAAGTTATAAGCATGTTAATAATTTTTTCACCACTAGGTGGCGCTGGTCTAAAACTTCTCAGACGCCTTCAGGACACTGTGCCGATGACCTATACCAAGTTTCGTAATGATACGTTCATGCATTCGTAAAATACAGCATTCAAAATTCAAAATGGTCGACGCCCAAAATGGCCAATATTGGAAAATTGGATATCATTTGACTCTGCGTGCTGCCCCGAATCTTAAGATTTTTGGACAAATTGTTCATAAGTTATAAGCAAAAATAGCCATTTATGTATCTCCAGACCAGTAGGTGGCGCTGCAGATGAGCGTGATCCCCCCCCCCCCCCCCCAAACCAGTTAGCGTAAATCCCGCCCTGGAGCCGTTTCCAAACATTTCATTGGCCATGTCAATCACAATAACGATTGCCTACCCAACCCTGATCCCTAAAACTACCCATCACTGTAGCCTCAGCCAATGAAATTGGGATTTCCGCCGAACCGTTTGGGAAAAAAAATCACGCTTGTGATGACGTACCAAGATACAGCCTTGCATATATTTATGCAAGCGCTAGGTAAAATTCATTCGAAAACGGTTTGACAAAACGACTTGAATTCCGTAACTTTTAGTGAAATTTGGACAGTTGGTGGCGCTAGAGGCATTCAAAATCGGTTTGGTTAATTTTGGGACTGTCCTCTATCTGTGTGCCAAATTTCACAACTTTTTACCATACGGTTCTATAGACTCGAGAGCGGAAGAAGAACATTAATGATTACAATTGCTGCTTACTCACCTTCGGTGCTTGGCCTCTAATTAAAGGAGTTAATTATAAATACTTAGAATAATAATCATTTTAATTAAACTTTGGCATTTTGAGTGGTATATAGTGCATTAGTGCCCACACACTTTTTTTTTTTTAGCAGTGCTGGTTCCAGAAGTATTTTTTCCATTTATTTCTCCCATAGGGATTTAAATATCGTCTCCTCGTCTATGAGGAGAATCATAACATTACAAAGTTTGATTTGATGCAAAAACGTATTTGAAAATCAAACAAAAATACAAAGGTACAAGACTGTGTACTTAACAGCTTTAGTGAGGGAAAGAACTACAATCCCATGAAGCATTGCGAACGACATAATCATATTAAAAATGGTGAAATATGAAACTACTCATTTAAAAATGTTGATTAGATTGATTAGTTTGTTGAAAATATCCATATGCAAGAATTTTGAGTGCATTTTGCTTGTTTCATCTCTCTTGATTGGTGGAATTTTCAGTACAGCATCATGGGAAATGTAGTTTAAATGTAGTAGAAGCAAATATCATTGATTAACAACCCAGTATCTCACAGAAACTAACTGTTTATAAATTATCATTCAAAATTTGTTTCCCTATGGAGAAAATAAATGGCGTTTTTACTTCCAGAACTCGACTGTTGCGCTCTATTGAGCGTATTCTGTCTAACTCAAACACCTCTGATTGGTCGCCGTGTTCACGCTCACAACAGACACGTCTGTGATTGGTCAAAACTGTACACAAATAGGGTACTGAACTGACTTTATGGAGCATGTCTTATGGAGGAGTCTTCCATCTGTGTATTTTAAGATTTTTACTGTTCTTTATTATTATTATTAAACCCTGATATCTCCAGATCGCCTCTGCAAGAGCTGAAGATCAACCTGAATACTTTCAGAAGCAAACGCATTGCTCCTCTTCAGTACACTATGTGGAGAAAAATGTTTCAACATTTGAATCCAGGTAATTATCCACCATATACTTAATCAGCAGTGACTATACGATCTTTAATATTTGTGAGCTCAGTATAGAAGGCACAGAATTGGAGGAATGGCTGGAGGTGGTTATTATCCGCTGTAACAGATGGTGTTGTAGCGACTGTATGAACCCCGCAGGATTCAGTGATTTGTTGAAGCAGCCTTCACAGCTTTTCGTTTACATAAAAATGTAGGGTTACACCCTTATCAGGAAATGATGAAAATCTGCAGTCGTCTGACTGACTGTTCCACTGATTTCAGTGTGTTTCCGTCTGTCAGAGTTTTAAAACTCACAGATCAGTATAAAACAATTGTAGTTTCTGGTATATTTCATACTTTTATAGCACATATCTGTATACAGATTTCACTATGATTCTGGTTCGTTTTATTGAAGGAAATCTAAATTTTGGTTTTGTGGATTTTAGTTCATATCTGTGAGGCAAATTATGCTTGTGTACTCTTAAAGGGGTCCTTGATTATGATTTGACTTTTTTAATTTAGTTAGTGTGTAATGTTGCTGTTTGATCATAAACAACATCTGCAAAGTTACAACGCTCAAAGTTCAATGCAAAGGGAGATATTTTCTTTTACGAAAATCACTTTTTAAACGGCTGGTAGGGACTACAACGAGCTTCTTCCTGGGTTAGTGACATCACAAACCCTAACATTTACATAAACCCCGCCCCTGAGAACACACAACAAAGGGGGCGGGGCCATGTTGGGCTGCTTTAGAGAAGAGGAAGAGTTGTTGTTGACATGCCGTCATTTTACGCCAAACGAGGGTCAATTCAACACAAAAGATGAACATGACGGCACATGCTAGTGGATGAGTTGAATCAACTCCACAGCAACTACATCAATTTATCCACTAACCATTCAGAAACGTCTAAAAGTTGTAACTTCTTCCTGAGTCTCTCCATCAGTTTGAACAATGTAAGGCTGAACACTTTCGTCATTTTGGCTGCGTGAGATTCTCCAGCTTTGTTGTTGTTGAGCTGTTAAAGCTCCGCCCTCTTCTGGAAAGGGGGCGGGAGCAGCAGCTCATTTGCATTTAAAGGGACACACACAAAAACGGTGTGTTTTTGCTCACACCCAAATAGAGGCAAATTTGACAAGCTATAATAAATGATCTATTTAAAATGTCTGAATTATTCTAAAACACTCATGAATGAATCATGGCTGTCAATAATATGACTAGCAATAGTACGTTGCAAATCATGGTTCACAAACTTAATTAAAGGTTATTAATATGATTGATATGTCCACATACAGTATGTCGCTCAAGTCTTCAATTATTCCTTACAAGAAATAGATGAAAATGATGATTAATGACCTGTGGTTCAGTGAATAAGTGAAGAAACACTACAGCCAGTTCATTAATCAGTTTTGAACATCATATAAAGTCAGTGGAGAAAAGCCCCGCCCACAAGTGATGGGATTGGTCACATTTGTGATGTAGGAAACGGCCGTTTTTGAGATTCACTGCAGTTTTAAGGAGAACATACTCATCAATGGTGTTAACTAATACATTTGCATATGGTTTGTCTTAAAGTATATTAAAAACACCATATAGATGTTAAACAACATTAAACACTTTGTCATTTTCAAGATCTGAGATAAATGATCAATTGTTGCTTTCATTAAGGCTTTTAAAGTCACTCATTTTAATATAGTAAAAAACACATAAGTGCCTGAGATCAGGACAAAGACACTGATTAACATGGAGAGACACCTGGTTAGAGATTAATTTGTTCGCAACACCATTCATGCTGTGTGTTTTGTGTTGCGTTTAACCAGCGAGGACAAGTTGAGCAGAAGAATGAAGGCAATCAAGAACCATTGACGTGTCTGAATGAAATCCTTTTCATCAAACCGTCCTGAATAGGAATTTAATTTTCTACCTTAAATGTTTCAAAATCAATGCAAGTGTGTCTTTTCTTCCCAGGCCCAGCACCGTTGATATTTGATGAGGACACGGCTCATCCCAGTCTACAGCTTTCCAGGAACAAAACCCAAGTGATTGAGAGTGATAAAATGATCGGTTACACGTGCGACGGCAAGCGCTTCCTCCAGTGTGTCAACATTCTTGCGACGGAGGGCTTCCAGTCAGGCAGACATTACTGGGAGGTGAACGTGAGTAACAACCCTAAATGGGATCTGGGTGTTGCTCTGGAGTCAGTGAACCGTCGGGTCCGAGTCAAGCTGTGTCCGGAGAACGGGTACTGGACCCTGCGGCTGCGGAACGGCAGTCGGTACTCGGCCGGCACGCAGCCCTGGACGCCGCTGACCGTGACCGGCTCACCCGGCAGGATTGGGGTTTTCCTGGATTGTGAGGAAAGGAAAGTGTCTTTTTATAATGCGGATAACATGGCACTGCTATATTCCTTCTCCAGTGGGCCGAGAGGAAAAGCATTCCCCTTTTTCAGCACGTGCCTCAGTGAACGCGGTCAGAAAGCCCAGGCCATCCGCATCCTGCACTTCCCCTTCGAGTGGGAGATGTAAAGCATGTTCAAGAGCCTGCAGGCTAGAATGAGCCTCTGATTTTTACAGGTTTTCCATGAACACTTTTCATCACTTTACACGCGTTGGGGCCGTGCAGCTCTCATGACACTAATCAGAAGGACCACAGACGATTCTGAATTGGTTTTTGTGCCAGATGTTGATCCTAGAGATCAGATTTTGCATGACTTTACATGTTGATTAATAAAAGAAACATCATCTGGATTTTTTTTTTTTTTTTTTAGCTTTTTAATTTTATTTACTGTTTTTGAATTTAATTTTATAGAATCTTGACATTAAGCGAGGCTAATGTCTCAAAAATGCTGCAAAAATTATTTTGGCCTGTCTGGTAAGCAAGTGCTTTTATTTTATTTGTTTTTGTTTTGTTTTGTTTTGTTTTGTTTTGTTTTGTTTTGTTTTGTTTTGTTTTATTTTATTTTATTCAGACAAAATTCTATAGCCTGTCTGGTAAGCAAATGATTTTATTTTATTTTGACAAAATTATTTAGCCTGTCTGGTAAGTAATTGCTATTTTATTTTATTTTATTTTATTTTATTTTATTTTATTTTATTTTATTTTATTTTATTTTATTTTATTTTATTTTATTTTATTTTATTTTATTTTATTTTATTTTATTTTATTCAGACAAAATTCTATAGCCTGTCGAGTAGGAAAGTGCTTTACTATTTTATTTTATTTTATTTTATTTTATTTTATTTTATTTTATTCTGACAAAATTCTTTAGCCTGTCTGGTAAGCAAATGATTTTATTTTATTTTATTTAGACAAAATTATTTAGCTTGTCTGGTAAGCAAGTGCTTTTATTTTGTTTTGTTTTGTTTTTTGTTTTGTTTTGTTTTGTTTTGTTTTGTTTTGTTTTGTTTTGTTTTATTTTATTCAGACAAAATTCTTTAGCCTGTCTGGTATGCAAGTGCTTTTATTATTTTATTTTATTTTATTTTATTTTATTTTATTTTATTTTATTTTATTTTATTTTATTTTATTCTGACAAAATTCTTTAGCTTCTCTGCTAAGTAATTGCTATTTTATTTTATTTTATTTTATTTTATACAGACAAAATTCTCTAGCGTGCCTGGTAAGCAAGTGCTTTGATTTGATTTGATTTTTTTCTTCCTCTTTTTTGGGAATTAGAAATGCTGAAGAAATGGTAAGTTAAAACTGTACAATGTAAATCAGTCCAGCCTTTTATCTGATTCTGCAAAAATATCACCACAGCATTCTGTGACATGCATATTGCTCAATATTCTTTTCATCGTTGCCTTTATAGATATGTACAGAAGGTAATTATAGATATTACAAACTAATTAAAATACTTTGTTCTTTCCAGTGGGTTGTCCAGTCGTTTTCCCTTTCATCATTGAAAAATTGCACATGCCTCTGATTCCTGCTACATCAGTAGTCAGCGTTGGTTTTCTCTGTAGTCTGTGTAGCTGGTTCTGTCCATCATTGTGTCAAGGCAGGAAGATGTTTAGTTCTGATGAATGTCTCGCTCTTCCTTCCTCTGTAATGCAAAACAAGCACTCTGTTCTGTTATACAGGCACCTTGATATGAATGCATATCCGTTGCACAGCATATAAAACTTGCATGCCACAACGCAACATTCACCTGCAATTACATCTCATATTTAAATTGGAAGGGTGAACAAATGCAGTTAGTTCATAAAGCGTGTGTTTGGGGGGGGATCGGGTGGGGTGGCATCCCGGATGCAGAAAATAGCAAGGATGGGGCTGCCATTATCTGTCGGAGCAGGCAAAGTGCATCAACATCCTCTTTCCTCCTGCCTCCTGCAAGGGGTCACACAAACAGAATAAGAGTCCGGCTGCCCTCAAACTACATTATTGCTGCCTTGGGACTGGGCTTCGGGGGTGTTTCGGCTGCTGGAAATAAGAGTCAGTGTTCAGCCCTCCTCCACTGGGTCAGGTTGCCTTTAAACACACTGAACAGCCATGATTTAAACAGCCTATTAACATTCCAGCCCTCTGACTGAAGTGGCCGTTGCTTTCCTTTCTAAAGTTGGACATGTTTGTTTAGTAAAGTGTATAGTGTAGTGAAATAAAGTTGACACATTTTAATGGATTTTAGACACACTATTAACTACAAGTAACTTTGCAACTACAAGTCACTGCAAAAAATGCTTTTCTTACTAAGTATTTTTGTCTTGTTTCAAGTCCAAATATATAAAAATTCTTAAATCCAGATGTTTTACTAGATACATAAAATGACATATATATATATATATATATATATATATATACATACTACATTGCTCAATATTATTTTTATCGTTCTCAACTACATTATAATTACAATTATATATATATATATATATATATATATATATATTTTTTTTTTTTTTTTCAAGCAAAATAATCCAAATTGAAAACAAGACTATATCTTATTTTTGGTTTGAAATAAGATTATTTTGCTTACCCCATTGGCAGATTATTTAGCTTGTTTTAAGGAAAAACTCACTTAATTTTGACTTATTTTTCCTGAAAACAAGAAAATAAGTTTTACTTGTCTAGAAAATGCTTCTTGATCTAAGATCTTTAAGATATTTTGACTAGAAACAAGACAAAAACTCGTATGAACAGCATTTTTTGCAGTGATTATTTTCTTACACCATTGGCAGATAATTTTGCTTATTTTAAGAAGTATTTTGTCCAAAAAACAAGCAAAATACAAGTAAAACAAGTAAAATGTCATAAATGTCTTATGACATTTCACTTTTCTATTAAAAGCATCTGGATTTAAGAACTTTTTAGACTTTGCAACTACACTTCACTTTGCAACTACATTGCAACTATAAGTCACTTTGCAACTACATTATAATTACAAGTAACTTTGCAACTACATTACAACTATAAGTCACTTTGCAACTACATTGCAACTACATATCACTGCAACTACATTGCAACTACAAGTCACTGCGACTACACTGCAAGTACAAGTCACTTTGCAACTACAAGCAAAAACTATATATACAGAAAGACGGTTCACTCCTATTAGTTATGAATGGGAGAAACTGCAACGCACAATATGACAGAATACGTCCCACCTTCTAAGTAAAAGAGCCAATCGCTGATTGGTAAAGTCATTGCATCACTGCAGCTGCCGTTAGAAGATCCGGTTCCCATAGAAACCCGAGACTCTCGCTTAGGACTGCATATGCGCATTTGGCTGGTCTAGCCTGAAAAATAAGTTTGTTTTTTTAATGCCATTTGAGCATAAGAAACAACATTATGGGACAGTTCATGTCAGATTTTGTTGCTGATTTGAAATATTTAATTGTGAATTCACAAAGCAGTTTTTGAGATTTCAGGATTCCCCCATTCAAATAGATAGGACTTGGTCTTGGATGCCCAAAATAGCTGCCCGGAGGTGTTGCAAATATGGCCGCTAAGTGAACAGATTTTCATTGAAAGGGACTTTGCTACAAGTCACTTTGAAACTACAAGTAACTTTGCAATTACATTTGCAACTACAATTAACTTTGCCACTATATTTGAAACTACAAGTAAAGTAACTGCAACTACATTGCAACTACAAGTAACTTTGCGACTACATTTGCAACTACAAGTAACTTTGCGAATACATTTGCAACAAGTAAATTAACTGCAACTATATTGCAACTACAAGTAACTTTGCGACTATAATTGCAACTACAAGTAAATTAACTGCAACTATATTGCAACTACAAGCAACTTTGCAACTAAATTGCAACTACAAGTAACTTTGCGACTACATTTGCAACTACAAGTAAATTAACTGCAACTATATTGCAACTACAAGCAACTTTGCAACTAAATTGCAACTACAAGTAACTTTGCGACTACATTTGCAACTACAAGTAAATTAACTGCAACTATAGCAACTACAAGCAACTTTGCAACTACATTGCAACTACAAGTAACTTTGCGACTACAAGTAAATTAACTGCAACTATATTGCAACTACAAGCAACTTTGCAACTACATTGCAACTACAAGTAACTTTGCGACTACATTTGCAACTACAAGTAACTTTGCAACTACATTTGTGACTACAAGTAAAGTAACTGCAACTACATTGCAACAACAAGTAACTTTGCGGCTACCTTTGCAACTACAAGTAAATTAACCGCAACTACATTGCAACTACAAGTAACTTGGCAACTAACTCTCATTACAGTATCATTAGACTCTAGATTGTTAGGTTAGTCAGTGGAATGTGTGTTGGGGAGCATCAAAATAAAATGTAACTTATGTTTGTACTATAATGTTTTTATCTACATGTTGAACATGAGTGTATAATAAAGACATTCTTTTCAGCTCAGAGAAATGTTGCAAGATTTAACATTGAATTGCAGGTACAAATACAGCATCTCAACATTATCATAGGTTACTGAAAGTCTAATTTTCATTAGTCCACAAATGGTGTCCCACTAAAGTGGAAAAGTGCGCATTTGCCATTAAACTGAAGCTCCACAGTTCATCTGACCACAGAGCTCATAACTGCTGCAATGTCTGTAAATGTATGCAGGCCATTCATTGGGTTGTATCTTGTTCTTGGCAGTGTTGTTAGGTCCTGGTGGCGAGTGACATGCTCTCATTTCCTTCTGATGAGCGGGAGAGCGGAGTAATG
This sequence comes from Megalobrama amblycephala, assembly GCF_018812025.1. Taxonomy (NCBI): domain Eukaryota; kingdom Metazoa; phylum Chordata; class Actinopteri; order Cypriniformes; family Xenocyprididae; genus Megalobrama; species Megalobrama amblycephala. The sequence goes on from NC_063066.1 coordinate 2,022,168, forward strand.
TGTTTCCTGACCCCAGGATGTGGAAGAAGAAACCGTGGCACTTCAAGGTCTAGTCCTTGAGCTGGACTATAGAGAGCACGGCAAGAGGAAATGCTGCACTTTTCATGTGGATACCGGAAAAGGTCAATAATAATAATAATAATTGTCAGTACTTTTGATAGCTCTGTTTGGTAGTTTAGTGACCACCCAGCACAATACAGCCTGTAAGTCTGGATCATTATTTTACTTCACACAGTTTTGTTCATGGGTTGTCAAAGCAACACATTGACATTTCTCTATAATGTGTTTATAGCGTCTCCCAAGTGACAGATGGTTCATATTTAAGTCCTGTAGAGTTTGATTGCACATGCAAACTTAAATGTCAGTAACTAAAAGTTAAAGAGCTTATTGATTTTGCTATCTCACTTCTTCCCTGCTGTCAATGAGTCTATCAGAACAGACCTGCCGTCTATTTTTGGATTGCAACCCGCCAGCTAAGAGCCGCTGTTAAAAGCGTTGAGTCATAACTACTAATTACAACCTGTTCCAGTACACAATCTGCATTCAAATAGAAATCAAGGCTTATTTATTTGCTGTTTACCATATTTTTCCATCCAAAGTATTTTAAAACACTTAAACTATATAGGAACGATCCCTCTGGAGTGATGCAGGGTTAAATGTTCTGCTGAAGGGAGTAACGATAGTGGAACAGAATTTTTATAATGTCATTTTGTTCATATAGATAGAATTATTGCCATTAAACTCGACTGATTAAGCAAACACCCGTCTGCCAGTCATGAATACAGCTGTTAAAGATTCATTAGCCAGTGGCGTAGTGTATGTACACGTGCCAGGTAACATTATGACTGAAGAATCCCCTGACCCTTCATAACATTCACACTAATGAACGCTTCAAGAGCCAAATCAAACATAAAGCATGCCTGTGAAAACACACACACACACACACACACACTTGCTGCCCGTCACTGCACTCTAAAAAGTGCTGGGTTAAAAACAACTCAAATTGGGTTGAAAATGGACAAACTCAGCGATTGGTTTCTTTTAACCCAGCGGTTAGGTTAAATGTTTGATCAACATGCTGGGTAGTTTTATTCACTGGGTTAAAACATTGAAACCGCTGGGTTAAAACAACCCAATTGCTGGGATAAAACAACCCAATCGCTGGGTTAAAATAACCCATTCGCTGAGTTAAAACAACCCAATCGCTGGGTTAAAACAACCATTCGCTGGGTTAAAACAACCCAATCGCTGGGTTAAAACAACCATTCGCTGGGTTAAAACAACCCAATCACTGGGTTAAAACATCCCAATCGCTGGGTTAAAACAGCACAATTGCTGGGCTAAAACAACCCATTCGCTAAGTTAAAACAACCCAATCGCTGGGTTAAAACAACCCAATCGCTGGGTTAAAACAGCCCAATCACTGGGTTAAAACATCCCAATCGCTAGGTTAAAACAAACCAATCACTGGGTTAAAACATCCCAATTGATAGGTTAAAACATCACATTCACTGGGTTAAAACATTGAAACCGCTGGGTTAAAACAACTCATTCACTGGGTTAAAACAAACCAATCGCTGGGTTAAAACATCCCAATCGCTGGGTTAAAACAGCACAATGCTGGGTTAAAACAACCCATTCGCTGAGTTAAAACATCCCAATCGCTGAGTTAAAACAACCCAATCGCTGGGTTAAAACAACCCATTCGCTGAGTTAAAACAACCCAATCGCTGGGTTAAAACAACCCATTCGCTGAGTTAAAACATCCCAATCGCTGAGTTAAAACAACCCAATCGCTGGGTTAAAACAACCCATTCGCTGAGTTAAAACAACCCATTCGCTGAGTTAAAACATCCCAATCGCTGGGTTAAAACATCCCAATCGCTAGGCTAAAACAACCCATTCACTGAGTTAAAACATTGAAACCGCTGGGTTAAAACAACTCATTCACTGGGTTAAAACATCCCAATCGCTGGGTTAAAACAGCACAATTGCTGGGCTAAAACAACCCATTCGCTGAGTTAAAACAACCCAATCGCTGGGTTAAAACAACCATTCGCTGGGTTAAAACAACCCAATCGCTGGGTTAAAACAGCCCAATCACTGGGTTAAAACATCCCAATCGCTAGGTTAAAACAAACCAATCACTGGGTTAAAACATCCCAATTGCTGGGTTAAAACATCACATTCACTGGGTTAAAACATTGAAACCGCTGGGTTAAAACAACTCATTCACTGGGTTAAAACAAACCAATCGCTGGGTTAAAACAGCACAATGCTGGGTTAAAACAACCCATTCGCTGAGTTAAAACATCCCAATCGCTGAGTTAAAACAACCCAATCGCTGGGTTAAAACAGCCCAATCACTGGGTTAAAACATCCCAATCGCTAGGTTAAAACAAACCAATCACTGGGTTAAAACATCCCAATCGCTAGGTTAAAACAAACCAATCACTGGGTTAAAACATCCCAATTGATAGGTTAAAACATCACATTCACTGGGTTAAAACATTGAAACCGCTGGGTTAAAACAACTCATTCACTGGGTTAAAACAAACCAATCGCTGGGTTAAAACATCCCAATCGCTGGGTTAAAACAGCACAATGCTGGGTTAAAACAACCCATTCGCTGAGTTAAAACATCCCAATCGCTGAGTTAAAACAACCCAATCGCTGGGTTAAAACAACCCATTCGCTGAGTTAAAACAACCCAATCGCTGGGTTAAAACAACCCATTCGCTGAGTTAAAACATCCCAATCGCTGAGTTAAAACAACCCAATCGCTGGGTTAAAACAACCCATTCGCTGAGTTAAAACAACCCATTCGCTGAGTTAAAACATCCCAATCGCTGGGTTAAAACATCCCAATCGCTAGGCTAAAACAACCCATTCACTGAGTTAAAACATTGAAACCGCTGGGTTAAAACAACTCATTCACTGGGTTAAAACATCCCAATCGCTGGGTTAAAACAGCACAATTGCTGGGCTAAAACAACCCATTCGCTGAGTTAAAACAACCCAATCGCTGGGTTAAAACAACCATTCGCTGGGTTAAAACAACCCAATCGCTGGGTTAAAACAGCCCAATCACTGGGTTAAAACATCCCAATCGCTAGGTTAAAACAAACCAATCACTGGGTTAAAACATCCCAATTGCTGGGTTAAAACATCACATTCACTGGGTTAAAACATTGAAACCGCTGGGTTAAAACAACTCATTCACTGGGTTAAAACAAACCAATCGCTGGGTTAAAACAGCACAATGCTGGGTTAAAACAACCCATTCGCTGAGTTAAAACATCCCAATCGCTGAGTTAAAACAACCCAATCGCTGGGTTAAAACAACCCATTCGCTGAGTTAAAACATCCCAATCGCTGAGTTAAAACAACCCAATCGCTGGGTTAAAACAACCCATTCGCTGAGTTAAAACATCCCAATCGCTGGGTTAAAACATCCCAATCGCTGGGTTAAAACATCCCAATCGCTAGGCTAAAACAACCAATTCGCTGAGTTAAAACATTGAAACCGCTGGGTTAAAACAACTCATTCACTGGGTTAAAACAAACCAATTGCTGGGTTAAAACATCCCAATCGCTGGGTTAAAACAGCACAATGCTGGGTTAAAACAACCCATTCGCTGAGTTAAAACAACCCAATCGCTGGGTTAAAACAACCCAATCGCTGGGTTAAAACAACCATTCGCTGGGTTAAAACATCCCAATCGCTAGGCTTAATATCACACCTGGACTTATAGGGGCAATTGTAGATGTAGCTTATTCATATCAGTGCAAATATACTCCTGAAACCAACCATTTTTATTTAGACACCCTCAATCAACTGCTGTCAGAAAAAAATCCAGGATTTCAGGACTTCAAACAGTGGCATTTACGCTCTCCATGATATTAACACAAAACACATGTCCACTACAGTGGACACAAATGAACTGCTGGTCACTGTGGTCGAATGCTTGATCAGTTTAAACAGGTCCAGACACTTTATGTGACACTTCAGACTGGGGAGGAACAGCATTAGTTCATGAAGCAAAGGAGGCAGATGAGTGAGTCAGAGGAAAAGGAAATGATTGTAAATCCATTCAGAACTTCAGGATTCTCTTTTCAACAGGAAAAAGAGCGTTTTATTCCCGTCGTCCTGTGGCACATCCTCTTTGAGAGACGCTTCTTTGGGTTTCACCTGAATCTGAGGTGCTTCTGCTCGCTTTATTAAATGACATCGGAAGACGCGCAGGTTTGCTAGAATATCTAAAACCCCGGAGGACTGGAAACCTGGAAATGAAGAGAGATTGTACGCTTTTCTGTCGGATTTGGATTGGGATTCCCTTCTTCTCAGGTGAGATTAACGCATGTTCGATAAAACAGCCTACCAGAACGCTAAAATGCAGAAAAACATCATGAACAACGAAGCTGTCAAAACTGCGAGCGCGCGCGAAAGTTCGTGATGTTTGAATCTTGTAGAAAACTGTGAAAGTTTGTCGATGCGCTTCTTGTTAACGTTGTAAAATGTTGGTTCAGTTCTGTATTACTCATGCAAAAGTTTTTGTATGTGTATTAACTCCTTCCTGGCTAATCATAAGCAAATTACACATGTCCAAATTTGCACAGTAATTTACAGAAATAATGCATTGACTACATGATCTAAATCAGGCTAGTTGTGTCTTGCGTGGGGATTTACTGAAATTGATTTGTGAGTTTTGCTTCTTCATTTGTTCCTGAATTGAGCATGACTGGTCTTCAGTTTGGCTTTGCATAATTATTTACCATTTTAACGCAATGCAATCAATGTCTAGTTTTGATGGATTGAGATGTATCACTAGAGGGAGCCTCGTCTTTATTCTTGCCTGGTCATTGAAAGTAATTAAGTTGTACAAGCTTAATGCACATTCTTTTTGAGCAATGCTTCCTTTCCTTTGTGCCTTCTTACAGATGCAATATCATGTTTTCATATTGACTTTAATCTTCATGGCATTTGCTGGTGTTTTCTGTTATCGATATCTTGCATATTTTTTTGCTGTGGTATTTCTTATGTACACAGTTTTATTCCAGCAGAACACCTCTGAAACCAGAGCCTCGGTCAGGGGGTACGGCATCAGCCAATCATAATACTGAGCTGTTTGAGACTCAGAAATCCCTGTTTCATGGTAGAAGTTCCCAGATAAAGACATACTCGAGAGCTTCGGTCAGCACAGGTGTCATATAGAGAGATCGGAAAGTCTGGAAAACTCACTCCTCCAGAGCGTTGCCAGGTTGCATATTAAACAGAGAAGACTCTGGCAGAAGGATGCGTGGAATCTACAGAACTCCACCTATAGATGTCTGCATTAAAATGAAAACCACATGGCAGTTTGTGACCCTGTGTTTGGCTGCTCTGTCATAACAAGTGCCGTTTCTCTGCTAAAGTCCAAACTGTTTTAAGCAGGATGCTTTTTAAAGGTTGATTTCGAGAGCAGAACTGTTATCAATCAACTGCATTTGAAGATCTGACATTTGCATTAGGATGCAGGTTTATTATGTAAAGTTGTTGGCCGCAAAACCGACTTGAAGACAGTATCTGTAGTGTCTCGTATAACGGAAAGTAATTACTCTCTGGAGATTCCCGTGATTAAACTCCATTGCTGTGTTGGCAGAACAAATATCTCATCATCAGCTCTCCAGAATGTTTGTAATATGAAATATGACTGGAGCTGAACTCTATAAAGGTGTAATTGTAAAACCATATTTCAAAATTTTGATGTCAAGATCTCATTTTTAGGCATGTGTTTCACATTAGATGTGCTAATTGTGCAGGTTGGGGTTTGACATGTCAGTGTTTTATTAGTACTCTGATCATCCTGGCTATGGGAGCAATAAAATTAATAATGTAGCATCACTATTGTTCATATTTAGGATTTTTGCTATGAACAATCCCCAAACTTTCAGTTCTAAACTTCTGTAAATTTGGTGCTTTACAGACATGCATGATAAATCATGTGACTATTCATTTTCTGAACTGCCTGACTTGTGGGTTTTGCCTGGACATAATCACCATTATATAATCATTATATAGACTTATATAGATTTTGGTTGCATCAGTTGTTTTGGGGCCATTATTGGTTTTCATGCAATTTTCCAAAAATTGTGAGAGTTGGGTGAAAAAAAAGAAAAACTTTATTGTAGCTTGTCAAACACTAAAATATGAAATACATGAGAACTTATGATATTCAAGACTTGAAGTTTATGCAAATCTGCACCATACATCAGAGGCTGTTTACACTAAACACAAACAGCAATAAATACCACTTACTCTAAGTATAAAAGGTTCAATAACGTGACGGGTTATTTTTTTTGTCCAAAGGCCTTAATAATATAAATAAAACAAAAGATAAGACATCCAAACTATGTAAGGTAGTACAACTAGATCTCTTTTATTGAATCCAAAAGCTTTTAATTATATTTTGCTACAGATAAAGGATTTTAACGATTTTGAAGTGTCAAAAGGTCATTCGGTTTAACCGCCGAAAGGCCGTTTTCATTTGTGATTAAAATATCTTTAAATGTAATAAATGTATATATTTTTTTATTCTGGCATGATTTTATAACATCATATATCAACATAGTGCAAAATGGTGTTAAATTATGTGTAGAAGTCGTTACTTTGTTATGAGAAATAATGTCTGGAAAAATGAATTTCATTGATGTCATTCGGAGTAACCGATATAAAGGGACCATTTTGGATCAAGTCATGTGGTCAATATCATGTGACAGGATGTGACATCATTCAGACACCTGCAAAGGACCACATGGTCATGAAGCAAAGTAACTAACTCTCTTTTAACCATTTGAAAAATTCATGTTTTCTCTTGTTCATACGCATGTCCCGAAACATCAGGTCATTCGGTGCAACCGCTATAAAACATGGAAAATGATGTAATATTTTAAAAACTTGTACTAAATATAAAATGTTTGATTGTCATTTTGTTAGATATCAGTCTGTTAGCATTGTTTGAAAATATCGTCATTCGGTGTAACCAAAAGTGTCATTCGGTAAAACCGAAATTTTGGTGACAAATTTTGTTAAAAAAAAATCAGTGTTAATTGATTATAAAAACCACATCATTTCATTGTTAACACTTAATAAAACTTAATAATTAATTAAATCTCCATTATGTTTTTTTTACACTTTAAAAACCTTATTCGTCAATGACCCAAATAATGTTAGATACTATTTAGTTGTAGTTATTTTCATCTCAGTGTGCAAATAGTCGCTACAAGTATGACAAGAAACATCAATTTTTTTATTTTGTGTCTGTTCAGATGATTTTGAACAAAAATATGTTGTTCAAACTGACCCTTAACACAATACAAATAGTTTTGAAATAATAAAATTTCTCACATATTTTAGATTTTTTAAATCTCTGACGAGCTACAATAGAGGTTTTCTCTTTTTACACGAAGTGTTGATTTTTGGCAAATTGCATGGATCCCAATGGGGGGTCAGTTTGACCTCAACGCAACAGGAGGGTTAAATTTCTTCAGAAAGTATCAAAATCTACTTTTACTCTCTTTGTCTGTTGAAACAGGCTTATTTAATTTCATCACGAGGATGGAACATACAGCGCACTCCCTCAAATAATCCATTCTATTCATAACACACAGTAAATGTTCAAATAAATATTTAGGTATTTAAGGGCTACAGAATTATTTTCTTTATTTTCTCATGCAATCACTTCTGTTATATCACTTACTATACAAGCAGAATTCTCTAATAGACTTTCAGTCTGTTTCTTGGTTTGTGTTTAAAGGGCTTGTCATCAGGTTATATACTGTGTTTTCACTTTAGATTGAGATCCTTCTTGAGGGCCTCAGCGGAGGAAAACGTGAAGCTTATTGGTTTAAGCGCAGAGTTGCCATAATTGGAATGAGCTCCATGGCCTGTGGCAATATTTCATGCTGCACTGTGAGGCGTTACAAGTGTTAGATTTCTTTGGTCAGTGATATGGCATTGGAGGTCAGAGAGGGTTCGTGGGAAA